>NC_138370.1:3491673-3524956 GCF_054177405.1 Leptonychotes weddellii
TCCATCCACATCGTTGCAAATGGCAAGATCTCATTCCTTTTGATGGCTGCATAATATTCCATTGTGTATATATATATATATATATATACCACATCTCTTGAATAGGTTTCTTTAGTTTGGTTTTTATAGGGAAAGGAAATGGGTTAGCAAGTCATCCTCAACTTTGGAATCTGAATCATCTTTTCATTGTCATACAAAGTGTTGGAATTAGAATAGAATTCATTATGGTCCTCTACTAGCTCTCAGCTCACATGAAATCCCAATCACTACAGGGAAATGGTGAACACTTCATGCCCCTTCCCTCAGGATTCTGATAATACGATAAAGTATCCAGCACACAAACAAAACTCCATGGTCACTTTCTACACTAGATAGGGAACTGACAATCCTGGTTCAAAATACATGTATGATTGACTGAGTTCTGATTATGTCAGTTATATTCACACGACCATAGTAAGACTGTGGCCCGGTAAGACTGTTGCAGAGACAGTTTCATATGGTGTTTTTAAGATAATGTTCACCAAAATAATCTAAGAATATTCATGTAAAATGAGTCTTGCTCTTAAGAATTTTCTATTTTTATTGTACTGAGAACTAACAGTATGGTATTTTCAATAAAAGAATTAACAGCAAACATAATAATGATGGCAAAACTTACTAAGATTTTCCATAAAAATTATCTCATTTAAGAATCACTCAAACTTTTTGATATGTCCATCATATCATGTACATTTTATAGATTAGGGTTCATGCACAAAATGATTTTTCCAGTTTCTCCAACTAGTGAAAGACAAAGCAGGGATAGGAAGCCAAATCTTCAATCTCCAAATACTATCTCTTCCTCTATATTGTGAAATCTAATAATCTTTGTATCTACCATAGTATCTAAATTGCACAAATATATTCAATAAATATTTGTGGAATGAATGAATGGATGACTTTAATCACTGTATACATTAAGTATTTCGAGTTATTATCAAATGTGCCTGAATATCTCATAGGTCAAAACCAAGACACAAGATCTTGAGTTTGGAGCCTAATAAGACACAGCAGGCTAGCATCAGACGTCTCTCTGATTGCTCAAACCCCTGAGTAGTGGACACCAGCAGGGCAATCCTAATACAGTTATATCAGACAGTAATGCATGGTCCATTCCAGTTTACAGTGTGGACCACTTTTTGTTAGAGGAATGGGTTAAAATGATTTAACTTGCAGGTTAATTTCTGGATACCAGCAGATGGTCACTGAGTTGGTCATAACTGGTTTCTAGTCATATGATTTCTGTTTAAATTCTGATTTCTGATTTCCTGTTTAAATTCTGATTTTTCATTAGCATTTAAATAAGTACAAGGTACTTGGTAGTATGCATTTGGAATATATATTATTTGTAATATATTTCTTGTAATAATTTCCAAATCAACCACAAAAGTCACAAAACAGTGATTTCTAGTCTTGTGTTCTTCCCATTTGACATGTGTGTTCTTTCTGACATTTCTTTCATATGACTGATATCCTACTTCGCCGGAAACACAAAATATCTCTATCTTTTATTTTCCTGTGCATTAAATGCATCCTCAGCCAGAGGTTTATGTTTTGTTTTCCTATTACAGTTTCAGCAATTTATTTATAACTAATGAATGCAAAAGTGAGAGCTCACAAAGCCAAGCTAAATGAATAAACAAACAGACAAATATTTTTAAATGGGCATGTGCTTTTGAGTTTTTGAAACCTCATGTTTTATTATATCAATGCTGATATTCATGAGACTACTATTTCATAAATCCAACAGACAGCCAAACCTATCGAGTCTGAAATATTCAAATTGCAGGGTAAGGGAGGATGCCAAGATTATATTTATTTTTTCTTGTGGAAAAAATGAATAAATGGACATATCAGATATAAACACGGATTTTTTTATGGTTCTGACTAAAGGAAGTAATAAAACACCTATCATCTTGTATGTCCTATTCTTTGCCTCTGCCATGAGCTCTTTACCTTTTCCCATATTTTCTCTATTTGTGAGAGCTACACATTTGACCATAATTTTCTCAAAGTAACACCAGTAACTACTCCACAAAAAAATCTGGGATCTCAACACTGGATATAATTTTTCAATGTGAATATATGAACTCATGTTATCCTTTATATTTTTAATTAACCATTTTGTTTAGGTAAAAAAAAGTGATCTAAGCTCAGGGGGAAAATCAAAGGCAAACAGTAAAGACAATATAGAATTAGAATCAAGTGCATCACCCCTTAGTCTCTGCGCCAAACAGTCATGCTGGATATTTTTCTGTTTCTCTTTTTATTTCTGTTTTGTCCTGGTTAACACAGAGTTAACACCATTTACAGGACTTTACAATCTATACTGCAACTTACTTTTTTTATTTAGTATATTTATTAATGTTTCCATGCTGCTTCTTGTCTATATTGGCACACTTACCACAGCCGCATGATTCTGAATGCCTGCATGGCATTCCTCTGTATATATATGCTCCCAAATTTATTTAAATAGTTTACTATCAGTGGTCTTTAAGCTGTTTCCAGTTTTGTGTATAGTAAACAAGGATATCTTTGTTTTTAAGGAACTTTTAAAATATTCACTTGGCCCTAAGTTGAAAAATAAAAAGAAACATTTGGGGGGTGCCTGGGTGGCTCAGTCGTTAAGCGTCTGCCTCCGGCTTATGTCATGATTCCAGGGTCCTGGGATCGAGCCCCACATTGGGCTCCCTGCTTGGTGGGAAGCCTGCTTCTCCCTCTCCCGCTCCCTCTCTCACTGTCTCTCTCTCTGTCAAATAAATAAACAAAATCCTTAAAAAAAAAAAAAGAAAGAAACATTTGGTTACAGAACAAGCTATTTTCTTCCTTAGAAGATACAAAGTAGATGTCTTATATCTAAAAGGCATGATTCGTGATGCCTTTATTGAAAGGGTGTGATGGACCAGTAAGGCTGTAAGATTTACAGGATGACATATTCCCTGGGTCTTAACTGGTGGCACCAGGACCCCCCGCCCCGTCCCAGGCAGGAGACCGTAGACCGTGCAGTCCAAGTCTCACCCCAGTCTTAACAAGAACATTTATCTAGACAATATCTACTGACCAACTAGTATTTTCCCAGCACTGTGTTATTTACTTTAAAAGCATCATTTAATTCCATCTGAATTTGAATCTTTGTCAGACAGCTCCAGTGATTGTCAGTGATGTGGAGGGTGAAAGTTACTTGTGAGGCTCCAGAGTTAGTGTCCTGGGCTCACATGCCCACTTTGCTTCTGATCCCTTTCCAGAGAGTGAACAGATGGGAGTGGTGTGGTGACTACTCGTTCAGCTATGCTTTAGGATCACCTGACAACAGCCAGTGTCAGATGTGACAGATTTGGGAGGTAAAATTAGCATGACTACTCAAATGCACATGTCCATTTGCTCAGATCAGAAACCTTGGATCCAAACACGATTCCTCTCTTATTCAGACTCACTCACACATCCTGTAAACTCTACCTTCCATAAACACATCCAGAATCTGACCGAGATTCACCAAAGAGCCTAACCTCATCCAACTGGCTGTCTCTCTCTACTGGAATTAAAATAGTTTTCCAAGCCTTCAGCACCCAAAGTCTCTAGGGATCCTTTCAAACACAAGTCTACTCAAAACTCCCCCATCACTTCCCAAGTTAATATGGCAAAAGTAAAAATCCGTCCCCCAATGCACCACGTTCCCCAGCCCTGGCTCCCAGCACATCTCTTGGCCTCTCTTCTGGACTCGTTCATTAACTCACTCTCCTTTGCTACCCTGGTTTCTTGGCTCTTTCTCAAGCCTGCTGAGCACACTCCAGCTCAGGACTTGCACTCGTCTGTGCCCTGCCTGGAATGATCTTCCTCAAGATGCCAACCAGCACGGTGCATCCCCCCTGCTTCCCTCAGGCTTCAGCTCAAACACCATCTTATCACAACACTCTTCCCTGGCCACCTATAAACACATGATTGGCTTCATTTTGTGCAGAGTACTTCTCACCATCCAATGGAAGTATTTGGTTATTTACTACCTCCTCTGATAGCACCAGAGGAGGTGCTTGACCTGTTTTGTTAGTGATATATCTACAGATTTGTAGAATAATTCCTGGTGCACAGTAGGGGTTCATAAATATTTGAGGGCCTTATGCTAAGTGAGCTAGGTCAGATGGAGAAAGACAAACACTGTATGATTTCACTTATATGTGGAATCTAAAAAAGCCAAACTTGTAGAAACAGAGAATGATGGTTACCAGGGGGTGGGGGTAGGGTAGTTGAGGAGATGTTGGTCAAAGGGTACAAACCTGCAATTATGAGATGAATTTGTTCTGGGAATCTAATGCACAACATTGTAACTAGAGTCAGCGATACTGTATCATATACTTCAACATTGCTAAGAAAGAGTAGCTCTTAAATGTTCTCACCACAAAAATGAAATGATAATCATGTACCACAATGGAGGTGTTAACTAATACTACAGCTGTAAAATCCTGTAACAACATATACATGTATCAAACCGACACATGGTGCTCCTTAAACCTATGTATGGTATATGTCAAATCTCTCTCAATAAAATGCATATTTTTAGATGGATTCATGGGCTTGAGCAAGTTCCTAGCCTTTCTGAACTTCAGCTTCCTGTCTGTGAAATGACAATTATACTCCCTATTTTCTAAGTTTGTGTCATCATTAAATGAGACTCCACAAAAACCCTCAAAAGTGCCTGGCACAGAGTAAGGGCTTGACAAGTGCCCATCACTGCTAAAGATTTTAGTTGAGCAGAACTGTGTCCCCTCGGAATTCATTTGTTGAAACCCTAATTCCCAGAACCTCAGAATGGGAACGTATGTGAACATAAGGACTTGAGGTGATGAAGTTCAATGGAAATCATTAAGGCAAGGCCCAGAATCCAAAAGGACTCCTTCTAACAAGTGTAAGGGACAGTAGGGAGACATAGTGAGAAGACAGCCATCTGCAAGTCAAGGAGAGTGGCCTCGGGAGAAACCAGCCCTGTCAAACACCTTGATCCCAGTCTCCCAGCCTCCAGAACACTGAGAGACAAACGTGTGCTGTCTGAGCCAGCCTGTGGTGCTTAGTCGTGGCGCTCCAGCAGACAAACCCAGTACCTGAAGGACTTCTTTGAGGTAACAGCTCTATAAGAAACAGGCGTTTCTAATTAAAGAGTTTTATTCACCAAGGTATTTCTAAACTGTGCACGGGTTTGCGAAATAAGATACTTTAGATGTTATAGGAAGAACCTGTCTTGGTATTTCAGAAGTACTGGTTAATGCTCCCCTTGGTGTGGATGAGGGAGCAACTCATCTCGACGTGTGTTCCATCCATTTGTCTACGAATTATTTAATCCCTTGTCACATCTTTCCACTGGTTCCCTCTATCAACACCTCATTCGTTATCTCTCCCATAGAACGTCAGTGTCTGTTGTATTTTTCCTCTGGAGATCTGACTTCACAAATGGGACCACCACAAGCCATGGTTACTATGAGGAAGCCAAGGACACAGTGGTAGGGATGCTAGCCACATTCCCGAAATGCCAAAAAGATGGCCATTGCCAGTCATCATGGTGAGCAGAGCCACTCCACATCAGGATGATCGCAAATTCTCTAGCTACTAAAGTGAAGGTCTTATTTCACAAGCTAATTTTTCTCCTAACTACTGGGATAGTTTGCTGTGACGGGGACAGTCATGTGAACATTTTGTTACTGTGAAGAGCTAAGGAGCAGAAGGAAGAAGGGACCCAGGAACACGGGGGCAGAGAGATGGCAGCAGGGAAGTGAGAGAAGACGCCCCCGGTCCTGTCTCCACCACACCTTTCTGTGACCTTATATGCACTCTGTGTAAGTGCTTCAGGTTTTAGACTCCTGTCACGGAAAATGTGGGAAGGTGCAGGATGCTCCCAAATTCCAGCACACAACCATGTCCTGTCACATAATAGAAGTCCTGTGCTAATTAATCATGTAAATATTAAAACTGATTTTATGCAAAAAGCACCATGTGTAACACACACACACATTACATATGATGACTTTGAGAAACAAGCTCTGAAAATTTGACATTCTGCTAATTATTAGTTTACTCAGCACAGCTGTGCTGGAAGTTGTTAGCAACTGAAGCCGAGTTTAGAGCTGAGTAAGCCAATCCCTCACTCCAGCATATTTTCTATCTAGTTTATGGTCCCCTGCTATGATTGGCAAGGATAAGAATACAATTACATTTATCACCTGTCTCTCCAAAGACTAGTTCCTGCCAAATCCAGAAATATTAATATTTCCTACCCCAGGTATCAATTTTTAGGTCATTTATATTGTGAATAATACTAGCTAATTG
Organism: Leptonychotes weddellii; assembly: GCF_054177405.1. Lineage (NCBI taxonomy): Eukaryota > Metazoa > Chordata > Mammalia > Carnivora > Phocidae > Leptonychotes > Leptonychotes weddellii. Next base: position 3,498,025 of record NC_138370.1, read on the forward strand.
TTAATTTTGGATACAGGAAGGTTGCCAGGTTCTAGAAAATGTAGACATATATGGAAAGAGGGGACATTTCACCTGCAAAATATTCATTTCTCTGACTCGCTACCATCACTCAGCCAGGCTGCTTCTTAACCTTAGTTATATTTTCCTAGAGTTTCCTAGATTCTGGGTCTGGTTCTTTTACGTAGCCCACCGTCTAGCACAGGGCTTAGCATCATTCAGAAACCCAAATGCACAGACATTTATTGAACTTTAAGTTAAAAACAAGAACACATTAATATAACAAGCATGTTATCAATAGGAGACAGGAGAAAAGTAAATCTGCCACTAAATATCCTTGACTTAATGGGCCCAAAGAAATTGGTTTTGGACTCAGGCAACTATACAAACATCTCCATTTTCCATAGGCCTATATAATTGGTTTTATTATTTTTATCTTACTCTAAGCCTTGCATGAAATAATTTGGGCCAGACCTGATAGATTAAAGCATAGCCTACGTCCTTTATTTGGAATATTGGTTTTTCCTACAATTTTGAACATTTCTTTGGCAGACATTACTACTGGTCACAGATAAGTGATTAATCCCTCCCTTTGATGCATAGGAGGAAGAAGCTTCTCCAACCCCTTGATGGTATGAATGGTAAAACATAACTTGTTTTAGCCAATCAAATGCCTGTGGAACCAACTAGTTAGTGCTGCGGAGATGCATCTGGTTTCCGGTGCCCAACACTCTCAGCCTGTTCTTGTTCTGCTCCAGGATCCCTGAAACAAACACCCTACAAATCAATGTGCAAAGCTGAGTCTTCATATCAAGGAAGCTGCCATAGCCAAGTGCCCAGCCCCTAGCTGATTTCACCAGAAAGGTTTTGATCATTTGTTGCCATCCTATAAACTAGCTTTATCATGCACTCATAAAATATCTATAATCTATCTCCCTTGAAAAAGGAATTACTTGCACATTTCTGTTTAAGACAACACAAAGTAAAACTAACCAAGAGTTATTTTTGAATTGTTCCCTATTCTCCTTGTCTAAGCAATCTGTGGAGCCTGGATACCCTGCAAAGGCACAGGGAAACTCAGAAAGCCATTTGTATGTATTGAGCTTGTTAAACATTTTAAACTGCAGTATATTTTCAGGAAATTTTCAGGAGTCCTGATTCTTTGGACCCCTGGGATAATTATTTAACAAATCCTTGTACTATGTTCATCAGCTGTTCACGTCCAGAGTGAAAACTAAAACTACAACTAATTTGGAGGATTATTTAATGCAGGTATTAATAAATACAATGCATGTTGCCAATATTGGGTATTTTACATATTAAACATCAGCTTGATTGCATTTACGAAAGCAATTTTTGCTTGAAAATTTTTGACTTTCAATCACATTTCAGTGGCATCTAGATAGATTCATTAAATCAATAGAGAGCACTCTGCTATAATTAAAATTGTAAACTTTGAATTTCTTCCCTTCATTTCATTTTGGGAAGTCTTTTAAATATAACTTATCTCCTGTTAGAAAAGTGACTTTTACATAAAATTATTTTAAAAAGTAACATTTGGTATCAAGTAACTACACACTTGACATATTTCTAGAAGAAAAAAATAAAACATCCAATGTCTGATTTCAGCAACTAGAATATCCGCAAACGAGTCTGCTCCTTCTGTGAGCTAAAGATACAAAGGCTTCCAAAATCTCTGGCAGTTTGTCTTGAATAGAAATAATCTACTACCTCATTAAACCTAGTTCAATTAAAATAAAATATAAATGAAAGCATTTAGCTAGAAGCTAATTGAAAATAAAACCCTCAGTTTGTCATGTATGGTCTTGTCTCAGAAACCTGACAGTCCGGCATTTGGGCAAAGAGAAGTAGTCTGCAGGCTGATATGTCTGTATGTGTTTTTAGAGGGAGTTGGTAAGCTCACAGGACCTCTGATTCTCAGAGAGCAAACGCCCAGTACCCCTGGGACAGGTTTAGGTACTGTCCTTAAAATAACACTTACGTTTAAATGGATGTAAATATAAATTTTTATATATTTAATAAGGCTTCTAATCCCCCCTCCCTGTTCAATAGTTCAAATCTTTAACTACAGGTCATTTCTCCCCCTCCCCCCCAAAATACTAATTTTTGAGATGGCTCAAAACTGCTGCCTCATACTGAAGTATGTTATTATAGGCACGTGATAGGTACCGAGCCAAAATGCTGGGATTCAAGGCAGAATTTTAAAAATACTATAAATATTTTCCTTTGCTGATGAGTTAAAAGACCTTTTTTTTCTTTGTCACTCTAAGGAATCAAAGAATAGTGCTTTCTTTGGCAGCATGAATTATTTAATCTCTTTAATCCTTGCCTTGATTTGTTCTCCATCCAGGATAGATTTTTCTTTCTTTGTTTCCATCTTTCTCTCCTTCCTTCCTTCCTTCCGTCCTTCCTTCCCATTAGCCATGCTTCCCCACCAAGTGTTATGATAGCGCTGGTGAATTTCAGAAAAGCAACAGCAACATTCTGTTGGAGGAACACAATCTGTCCAGCTGTATAATCATGTATTAATATGCTGTTTAAATATAGTATCCCTCTTTTTGGTAAATTGCAACTTCTGCTGCCTCCTCACTGTCTGTTCCTATGGGGAAAAAAGTCATATTTAGGGTCTTTGTGTCAAGATAAAGAAAATTAATTTCAAAGCCAACAAGGAGAGAGCTGCTATTGCAGAAGGTAAGTAAATGTCAGCAGTTGTTCTGTGACTTCAAGAGAGAAAGAAAACATACTTCTCAAAAATTGCACTTTGATACAAATAATACAGGAGGATTTGTGGCAGGCAGAGGATTTCCACAGCACCTCACCAGATGCTGCATCCATCAGATACCCCCAGGGTATGTTGGCGCATGAGTGGATGGATGGATGGACAGTGATGGAAACGTGTAGTAACTCACAGCTCTTCACAGATGTCCCTCCTCTCTGGCTCCTAAGGGCACCTGCATGGGAGGTCCACACATTTATGTGAAGTAAAAACTGCCTGGTACATTCAGTATTTGATAAAATATTTGGCATAAACATAGGCAAAATATTGGATATAAACATTCAAAAAGATATGGTGGTGTACGATAAGTCTTGAGATCTAATGTAAGGTGTAAAGCTATAATTAATAACATGATACTGAACACTCGAAATAAAAGCAGAGATTTCAGGTGCTCTTGTCACACAAAAAAGAGCAGCTAGATGAAGGTAAGATGCTAACTAGTGTGCCTGTAGTCATCATTTTGCTATGCTTGTGTATATGAAATCATAATGTGGTACACCTGAAATAGATACAAATTTTACCAAAAAAAATTTAAAAAATGAAAAGGGACAGAGGAGCATTATTTGCATGAGGGGTTTTATTTGTTAGCTGTTTCGACTTCATCATGGCCAGAAGCACATCAAGTTCACCTCTGCTCCCACATGGCAACAACCACATCAACAGTCACTGATGTTCATGTGATTGTGGTTTCTGAAATAAATAAATGAGTAGATGCAGGGGTGAGTGGAAAGGGTCAGTCTCTGCACAGAGCAGCTCTGAGAGTGGCCATGCCAGGGACAAGGCAGAAAGCACAGAACAGAAGTCAGCTGCCGAGAAGAAGCCACCGTGGTGAGAAACGGAGGAGGCTGCCTGATGCCCACAATCAGTGCTTCGCCCACATTTTCACCCAAATATTCCCCACAGTAGAGAAGGGTACACGCCCCCCTGATGGATGGTATTGAACAACCCAACACACAGTGGCCTGCCTCAGTAGCAACGTGTGTTTCAACCCTATATTTTAATTTTATAATTATTTGTTTTCATGTGAAATATTATTTTTATGGTGCCATCAAGTAAAAGTAATAATCCAGGAAGCTATTCCATGTTTTCTATTGTGTTTTTGAAAAACCCCAGCCTATGTTCACATAAACATTCCACCATGATGACGGGTAAATCAGACAGAGACCCAGGAGAGCTGCAGGTGGGGCTTTGGGCTGACTGGAATCATGGCAGCAATAAGGGGGGGATGTTGGCAGGACACCGAGGGACCTTGTCTACATGCGGAATGTATCCTTCCATCTGCCCGTGTCTCCATCACCTCCTTACCATTTCTCTCTGCTAGCTACCATTGTTTTCTGTCTCTCTCTTTAGGACTACATCCATGTATCTATGTACCTATCATCCATTTATCTCTATCTGCCTACCTACCATCTAACAACCATCTATATCTTATTTACCATCTATCACATATCTATCTATCTATCTATCTATCTATCTATCTATCTATCTATCTATCCCTCTATCTACCAACCAACGATCCACTCTCTGTCTGTAGACCTATATATCTATATCATTCATAATCTAGTTATCTACCCAACGATCATCTATCCATCTAGAACTTAGGGTTATCAGCACCCACATGCAGCAGTTACCCTGTTCAGTCCCCATACCCTGACATGCCTTTATGACCATGCTCCTGCCTTCACACCCAGGTTCATGTCTTACAGCTCCCCACAGGCACTATATGCAACAATCCCATAGAAGAATTTAAAATTCCCTGAGTACACCACGCTCTCTCACACCTCTGCCTTCCCATATGGGCTTCATGGACCTAGAATGATTCTTGCCCCCCACTTTTCTTCTTAAGTTGGCTGTCCTCATGTCATAATCATTTTCTGTGACTGAGCTCAGGCAGGACTTTCATCAGGAAGTTTCGCTGAACTCTGCAGTTGGAGACACGCTCCTGTTTGCACCCCGCCCCCAAGCGTGCAGCTCTAGCCTCCACCACCATGTGTTGTCACTCCTGGCTGATTTCAGATGCCTGAATGGAGACTGTGAACCACCAGAGTCAGAAACTCTGTCTTTTAAGCCCAAGTCCACTAAGCTAAGCCAAATAGGGAGCCAGTATGTAGAATGAATCCAGTGCGGATGAAGACATGAATACAAGTATACATAGTTATAAACTGTCTCTTAATTTCAATATGTTCAGCACTAAGCCTCAAATCTCTTCTCATTCACCCTGTTCCTCAAATACAAACCCTGTGGATTCAAGCTCTCTGGAATGGTATCATCATTGCAATGAAAGAAGTAAGCTCTGAATGTTTTCCTGTCTTGGTAAAATAAGATTGAGAAATGAACCGAAGGTAATTTGATGGAAAAGAATAAAACGTAAGAAGTTTTTCTGTGATTAGAAATAAAGAAGAAGAACACAAGAAAAGGAACAGCAACTTGAGTGTGCTTGGTTTGGTGTTTACCAAATTCAGACTCAAATGTCATCAAATGGGAAGTACCACCTTCCACCACTTTCCGTTTCCAATAGGATGCTCCTGGATGTCACACTGTCTCTTAGAACAGTTAGTACTTATACTACCTTTTCAGCAGATTCACAGAAAAATCAGCAAAACAGCCAAGAATAATAGGAACTCAAAGTGCAATGCATTAGGGAGTGAGGACTTCATCAAAGAAACAGCAACGGGAAATTGAAATAATCATAGGCAGGCAGCACAGGTAATTACAGTTATAAAAATGGTTTTTGTCCTCTCCAAATAATCTTCCTTGCTATATCCAGATCCTGAAAAATCATGCAAAGTTGGAAGGCAGGAATCTATTGCATTCCCATATGATAAAGACTGGCTAAAATATGCCCATACATATCATATCATCAGAGAACATGTTTTATGTCTGGGATTTTAATTTCCAAAATGTGTGCATGGGACTATGAATAAATGAATATGGACAGAGGAAAATTGAAATAATAAATCAGCCTGTTTGAGGTTTTAAGAGTAGGCAGAAATATCATCTTTTAAAAACTGAAGAAATGCTTAAAATGATATAAATAGAAAAAAATACAAAGGAATTTTGTCCAGAGTACATGATCATCACAGACTTTTAAATTTTGTTCACCTTTTCCAGTTATGCTTCTTGTTTATAAACTGTACCTTTACAAATAAATGTTTGAAGGCAGAATATCTTAAATATCTTCAGTAGAACTAACTATGGAACACCTCATTTAATATATGCCAACATTTTAAATTACCCACATGCCTCATAGATTGATTTCAATCCAAGGGTAGGTCACTGACATTATTAAACATCACCTATGACTATTAAAGCTTTCACTGGAATTCTGTAAACATCAATGTGAATAGACAGAACTAGATAAAACTTGTGTTATGATCACCTGTGTGTGTGCTCCCTGAAAGCTCACTATTAGAAATTAGTTTAAAATAGTTGCTAGCTAAATAACAAAATCACATAACGATTCAATATGAATTTTTGCTGCTTTTCATGCCCAAATTATGGTTCTCTTGTGTTTTATTAGCAAAAATGATTTCTTTAAAATATAAGGTAAGAGCAGATAGTTCCGTGCTGTCTTCCCTATGAGATGTGCCCATGAACTCACTCTGTTTCTGTAATCACCAAAAGAACACAGGTCGGTAGCTGATGCAGTGAGTTCTTACCGGGCACTTCTACAGGCTGGAATGTTCAGAGTCAAGTTTTTTTTTTTTTTCTTTTTTTTTCCTATGTTGAGTAACACTGAGGAAAGATAGGAACTGATGTGTTGGATAAAAGAGAGATTTAAAAAGCACAGGATGTGACCAAAATGATGGTTCATAACCTACTGCACCAAATCCCTCCTCTATCAGCATGATAAAGAACAAAGAGAAGGAAAGTCCTCTAAATACCTCAACAGTGTTGGAGCATCTGAAGGAAACATAAAATAAAAGCACATGAATTATTTCATCTCATTTAAAACAGAACAGTGCTTTCTTTTGGTGTAGGAATGGTGTCTTGACAGTTTTTGCCTGGGCAGAGTAAGATTAGTGTGATGTGACCTGGAGGGAGGATGTTCACACAGCGTGCACACACACATGTGTACACACACACACACACACAGTACAAAATACAAGAATGTGAATAACAGAGCAAATCCACACTGACAGCAGAAAAAAAATACTAACACCATGGTTGCCACTTAACCAATCTTCTCTTATTAATATCAGCTCTTGACTTCTCTAAATTTGTTTTCATTTATTGTGCTTTGGCATTGGTGATTCATCCTCCCCAAAGTAATCTTTTAAAAAAAAAATACTTAGAATTGGGGCACCTGGGTGGCTGAGACGATTAAGCACCGACTCTTGATTTGGGCTCAAATCATGATCTCAGGTTGTGAGATGGAGCGCCCATGGGGCTCTGTGCTGGGCATGGAGCCTGCTTAAGATTCTCTCTCTCAGTCTCTCACGCTCTCTAAAAAACTGAGAATAATAGATCAAAAAGCGTGAGTTTTCAAATGCTTTAACTTTTTCCAATTTTAGTGGCAACAAAGAATTTTAGGTTAATCACAAAACGGTATATGTGCAATTAGTTAATACATTAGACATTTCAAAAAACTCCAAATGTTTCCCACCACAATTGTCCTATAATTATTATAAATTCTACAATATACCATGCCTGATTCTCATGCTCAAGTGACACATATATATATATATATATATATATATATATATATATATATATATATATATACTGAAATATATATACTGAGTTTTCTTCCAATAATAGAGATGAACATTTTCTAATATTTTTCAGAAGATTAATTCACTGCAGAGATACTTGGTGAGTACCCCAGGTGCTATGTGGGAAAAAATGGGGATGTCTCCTGCCCTCATTCTCATGAGGAGTATACATATTTACATATTTACATGCACATTTGTATAGACATTCATTATGTGAACACACAGCTGTAATTCATGCTAGGCAATGGAGTGGGGGAGACTCCAAGATGAAGCCTGAGGAGGATGGGTGGGGGAAGAGCACAGACGACATGCTCACCAGGTAGTCAAGCTGAAATCTGAGTGTGCGTAGAGTGGTAAGTGAGTAACATGAGTGTCAAGAAGATGGGAAAACTAGGAAAACTTTCAGAGTAGATGTGTTGGGAAGGGGAATATGGGAAAACTGAAAGCCCAACATAGACGAAGCTCAGTGAGGGATGGGGAAGGGGGCAAGAAATGAATCTGAAGAACCACACAGAAACCACAGCATGCAAACTCTCATGGGCCATCAGGGAAGACTGGGATCCCACTGGGGAGCACAATAGAAGGACAGAGGAGCCGTTTAATCAAGATAGTAACTGATCAATTTCCATTTTACGAAACTTATCTTGTCCACTCTATTCAGAGTGAATTTGTGGAAGACAAGAATAGATATAGAGTGAGTAGTTAAGGTGTCACAGTGTAGAAAATTTCAGAGCAAAGTGATGTCTCTTAGTCTGAATTACTAAGGTTTGTCTCTGGCTGCTTCTTTTGATTAATTAGTATTATAATCTGTTAACTCTGTTAAATAGAAACAAACATATTTATTGAAAAACACTATTAAGCTGTTGTGTTGTTTCAACGGGTTCTTTGAATGAAATGTACACTGTTCTTGGAAAGCATAGGATTCAGAATAAATGTTTTACTTTCTGAGTACTAAGATATAGTGTTCAAAATGAAAACATTTCATTGTGATGGTCTGAGATATTTCTGCTATTCTACACTAAGGATGCTCACATAGCAAGCCCTGGTGTACAATAAATTTCTCACAAATGCAAAAAAAGAAGGCTAAAGTTTCTTCAAAACTCAGTTGTCTTCATCTACGAGTTACTTTTCTAAAGCCTTTGTTAACTTTCTCATTTTTATTCTGTTAATGTAAACATCAGAAATTTGATGACACTAAATCTTCAAACCAGAGAGTCTACAATCTACTGTGTGTGTGTGTTACAGAGTTTTAAAATGACCAATAAAACAGGATTCAAACAATTTTATTCTTCATTATTATTCTGAGTAAATAGGATTGTGTTGCTTATTTACTTTAAAAATCTTTCTTTACTTCTTTTTTTTTCAATTAACACCTCAAACCTCTTAAATATTTTATTCTGAGCAAGTTATAATATAACCCCTATTTTCAAGTTAGTTATCTTCATCTGACATACACACACAATCTTACTCTTGTTTTTCCTATTTTCTGAAATCTCTTCTTCCCTCCTCCACCAGAGGAACCTCCTGATGATTCAATATAACTTCTCTTGAACGCTTGCTTGACTCGTACAGATAGAATGACTTGCTGCCTTCTTAGTGCCTTCATAGTTCACTGCTTATTTGCTAATGTTATTCTTATCATGGTATATTAGATTCATTTGTATGTATCTATACCATCCCCATCGGATGGGCAGGACACAGACAGTGTTCACAAAGTTCTGATATTTTAATTTTCATTTGTTAATTGTTTCAAAAATGTGTTCCTCTGGGGGCACCTGGGTGGCTCAGTTGGTTGAGTGTATGACTTTTGATTTCAGCTCAAATCATGATCTCAGGGTCATGGGACTAAGCCCCATGTCTAACCCTTGTGGGGCTCCTCGGTCAGTGGGGAGTCTGCTCTCTCCTCACTCTCCCTCCGCCACTCCCCCTTCTCGTGCACACATGCATGCTCTCTCTCTCTCCTTAATAAATAAGTAAATCTTTAAAAAATTAAAAAAAAATCCCCCCTGACTATTAAAGTAATGCATGGATTAGCAATTCTCACATATTTAAAACTGTGACTCCCCTGTAATAAATAAGTCATCAAGAACTAAACTTTCAATATGCATTTTGCTGCCACAATCTAGCCATCAAATACACACATTGGAAGCACTACATATCACATTGTGATAGGCAACACGGCAGACACAAAATTAGCAGAGAATTCCATCGTTGACCTTATTAAACGCAGCTAAGGAGATATGGCATACACATATGATACAGCTAGGGGATTTTAACCAGGAACATAAACAAAGGTGTGGTAATATGTGTTAAAGAATTCCAAGAGAGTGAAAATGTGTTTCCGAGCCATCCTATGAAAGCTCTTTGGAAAGGTCTGAATACTGAAACGATGAAGATGGTGGGTATCCATTCAGGACAAGGATAACTTGATTAAAGCAGTTCCAGAGAAAGTGAGGTACTCTCAGGACTCTGTATAGAGTGTGGCTTTCCTAGAGCTGGACCAAGTCAAGAAGTTATATGGTATGAGAATAATTGTTTAGAGTAAAGAGTACACTTGCTTGACTCTGTAGATTTCATGATTTGAAGGAATCCTAAAGGGCTAATTCCATTTCTATGCCATTAGTAAGCTCTTCATGAGGTATATATTTTCCAAGACCACTTAGCCCTTTGTTTGAAAATCATCATTTTTCTGTAACCAACTGCATGTAAAAATACTTCAAATAATTACAAATATATATTCCACATATCAAGCAAAAATTGGCTCTGTGATTTCTCCAGCACTTTCCATGTTGTCTCCTCTAGAACTTTCGAGACTATTCCTCATATCTGTTCCATAGGCCACCCCTTGAAATATGTGAAGAAATCGATCTTGATATGATAGACAAAAAAGAACATTTGCAAGTTGTTCTTCAAGAAAATGATATGATAAAAACCAAGTCTTAGCAAGAAACGTTGGGTTGCAGCAGTATTTGGAGCAAATCAAAGGCAAAATACCACCAGAAATAGATGAAATAGCTAGAGATTCTTAAAGGCACACAGAAGTGAGATTATGGAGGACTGCACAAGGACACTGATCACGGACATAGAGAAAATGCCTTCAGGAAGGAATAGTGATGAGAGTTGTTGGCTATTTTACCTGGCAAGTAAAGAAGAATGAGGAGTCAAAAATAAGGTCAAAAGCCTGGAGCAATCTAAGTGCAGGTTTGACAGGCATGGGGAGCTTTGGAATAAAAGAATAAACACTTTCAAGTCTTAATTCAACTGCGTTTTAGGCATCTGAATTGCTGGGAAGTCTCATGAGACAGACACATCCAGGAATTCAGATTTAGAAATCCTTAGGACATATGATAGTTAAAGACCAAGATATAATAGAAAGGAGAGGGGATGTAACAGGCCTTTGAAGGTTCAGCACTGTGAGTATTTTAAGGTAAAGTGAAGTTTGCAGAGGAGATCCAGGGGCACCTAGTTGTCGGTCACTTTGGAGATAGCATAACAGTCACCAAAAAGTGCCCCAAACCCTTGCCTGTAGATAGCTAAAGAAATCCTTTTACTCAATATAATTTTAATAATTCTCAACATCAACTGAATACCTCACAGAGCTTGTGAAAACTTAAAGAATGTATCAGAGATTCTGAATTAGGGATTCCTAATTGGTATTTACAAGCCACCTGAGGACACAGAACTAACATACAAGAAATACATGGAAAGATTAATTCAACAATTTATGTGATACTGTCCAACAAGCAGAACAAAAGATGCTCAATACCACTAATCATTAGGGAAATGCCAATTAAAACCACAGAGAGACGTCCCCTCACACCTCTTAGAAGGGCTACTATGAAAATAAATAGGAAATAATATGTGTTGGTGAGGTCGTGGAGAAATTAGAACATTCACACACTATTGGCAGGAATGGAAAATGGTGCGGCTGCTATGGAAAATCGTGTGGCAGTTTCTCAAAAAACCAAAAATAGAATTATTATAAGATCCAAGAATTCCACTTTGGGCTATATACTCATAAGAATCTAAAGCAGAGCCTCAAGGAGATATCTGTATGCCCATGTCCATAGAAGCATTAATCACAATAGCCAAGAGGTCAAAGCAACCCAAGTGTCCCTCAACAGATGAATGGATAAGCAAAGTGTGGTGAGTACATGCAATGGAATCCTTGGAATATCATTTATCTTTAAAAAAGGAAGGAAATTCTGACACCTGCTACAAGAATGAACCCTGACAACATTATGCTAAGTGAAATAAGCCAGTCACACACACACACACACAAACCAAATACCGTATGATTCCCCTTACATAAAGTATCTAGACTAGTCAAATTCATAGAAACAGAAAGTAGCATGGCGGATGGCAGGAACTGGGGGAGAGAGAATGCAGTACCGCTGTGTACCAAGTATAGAGTTTCCATTTTTCAAGATGAAAATGTTCTGGCAATTATGGTGACGATGGTTGTACAACAATGAAAATGTACTTAATGCTACTGAACTGCACATAAAAATGGCTAAGATGGTAAATTGTACGTCAGGTGTATTTTACCAAAACTAAAAAAGAAAAAAAAATGCCAGTGTCATTTAAAAAGGTAAATGGAGATCAAGGTGGCAAAAAGTTATATAATATTGAGTAAAAGTGCAAGTAATAAGTGAAAACTAGATTAACCAGAGAAAAACTTCTGGAGGAGAAATTCTATGGGATGAATGCAAATTGGCAACACTTGAGTATTTGAATGAGTTTGAGGAAAGGAGATTTTTCAAGGTAAATTGGCATTAACAAAGACACTGAGAGGAAAGTGATTACAGGTTGTGGAGGGTATAATGAGGGGGTGGTATTACATGGAGTAAAAGAGGAGTATCAGAGAGCAAAGAAGGATGACGTTAAATAGGCAGCAGAGTCCGATTTTGAAGATTCTAAGCTCAGACACTGAAACTCACAAGTGAAGTAATATCTGGCAGGGAATCCCATAGGAGCCTGAATAACAGCAAGCTCCAAAAGAATATGGAGTTTTAGGAAAATCTGATAGAAGGAATGTGAAGACAACAGGACAGAAGTTGGACCTGAAGATGGAGCAGAGACTTGTGATAAGCCCGTCAAAATGAGGCTTACCCCATCTGCTCAACCCTCAGCATAGCTGCTACAGAGGTGTGCCCACTGGCACATCCAGCTTTCTCAAGGTGGCTCTGAGTCAAACAGCGTCAAAGGCAGAACTTGACCTGCTCTAGGTGAAAGCTTTGCTCCTCAGGGGCGCCTGGGTGGCTTAGTCAGTTTAGCATCTGACCCTTGGTTTCAGCTCAGGTCATGATCTCAGCGTCATGAGATCAAGCCCAACATCGGGCTCCATGATCAGTGTGGAGTCTGCCCGAGATTCTCTCTTTCCCCCCTTCCTCTGCCCCTCCATCACCACCTTCCCCCCACCGGAATCACCCATGCTCTCTCTCTCTAAAAAATAAATAGGTAAATAAATAAATAAAAATTAAAAACAAAAAACAAAAAACTTTGCTACTCAGCCTTGAATACCCCTTTCTGTTGGTTTTGCTCGATATATCCCATTCATGGATCTAATCCCATCTCAGTGAGGTTTCCGGGACCACCGTCTTTGAGTCCATGACCTTGGTAGCTAAATAAAGATTTCCCCCAAACTACAAGCCTCAATCAGGAAGTATAACTTGCTAGAATCTTGGAACAGGTTTTGAACATGCTGTAGTCACAATTTTCAAATATCTCCACCCTGACAAATGCACGAAGCCATCAGACAGTATTCTGATGGGTTTGGGCAGTGTGTGGAGTCTGAGAGGTTGGACCTCTGCCCAGCGGCTCTCCATGGAGTCGGCTCTGTCCAGATGCAACATGGCAGCCATGCTCTGAGCTTTCCTGGGTTAGGGATGCAGTCTATCCTCATGAAGCATTACTAAATTGTATAACTGGATGCAATGCTCAATTTTATACCTATGTCTGCGAAATGATGTTCAAATTTTACTCCGTACTTAGATTCTGATTCCCAAATTAAAACCAAAGCAGTGAGGTAGCAATCACATTATTCACTCACTCTACCCAAAGGTGAAATGTGTAAGGTGGATTTCAAGTCAACATCAGTATGCTCAGTAATTTTCACACCAATGTTGTTGTATCTACTGTACAGCCATTAATTACATGATGATCCTATTTAAATAAAACATGCCCCAAATTGCACATTTATATTGACATAACATTGTGAACCAAAGCCATGGCTTATTTAGTGATTAAGGAATATAATCGTTCCTTTAAAGAAAACAGATCCTATATGCACCATAATTTAACATTTTATTTTCTTCACATATGATATCATCTTGACAAGCTACTAATTGATGCCTTTGTAATCTAGCTGCTAATAAATCAGCCCACAAAATAAGAGGTTTGATTTACTGATAGTATTATTGTGAATACTATAAAATTTGTTTTCCAAATAGTTTTCCAAATGACTGTGCCAATTCCTACTTCTGTCAGCGGGGTGTAAAGTTCCCCACCGAACAACATATTTCCTGACACTTTCTACTGTTCCAGGTGGTAGCATTTGCCAATCTAGTAGGTGTGAAGCAGTATCTAAGGTTTTAATTTTTATTATTCTGATCACTAATAAAGTCTAATATTTTTATGATTTTAGGTACAGTAACTATGTTTGGCTTCCTCTTTTATGGTATGCTAATTTACACTATTTGCACATATTTCCATTGAGTTGCCTTTTGTTTTTCTTGGAATAATTGTTTATGCATTCTGTACTAAGCACTTGTCCATTACATTTGTTGAGAATATCTACTTCTGATTTGTTCTAGCTTTATATTTCTTTGTTATCTTTTGATGAAAAGAACTTCTTAGTTGTATGTTTCTGTTATGGTTAGTGTCCCTGGTGACTTTACTTAAGAAGTTATTGTTCTATGGAAATATTTACTTTATTCTAAAAGTTTTCAAAATTTACTTTTAATCTGGAATTACTATTTGTGAATGGTTTGAAATGGGAATCTAATTTTTTTTTATTTGAATAACTAGATTTCCCAATACCTTCTATTGGTCCCTGCTGTTTTCATTGATCCACAAAGCTGTGTATGCAGAGACCTTATATTTCCCATTGCTCTACCTATCCATGACTTAAAAATGTGATATTTTAACTACTATAACTCTATAATAAAAATTTTTATATAAATATTGCTTTGTTCTTCCCCATGTTGTTCTTCTTTGGATGTTGCTGACGCACTATTCTTCTACAGTTTTTTAAATATATTTATTTTTTTTTTATTTTATTTATTTATTTGACACATAGAGAGAGAAAGATAGTTAGAGAGAGAGAGCACAAGCAGGGGGAATGGCAGGCAGAGGGAGACGGAGAAGCAGACTCTCCGCTGAGCAAGGAGCCTGATGCGGGGCTCAATTTCAGGACTCTGGGATTATGATCTGAGCTGAAGGCAGATGCTTAACCAACTGAGCCACCCAGGCAGCACCTACAATTTTTTTTTAATCAGCTGTCATGGTCTAATAAAAGCTCCTATTGATATTTTGGCTGGAATGGCATTGAACTTATAGTTTGGGGGCGGGGGGAGAATGTATATATTTTTGATTCTGAGTATTTACATACAAGGCCACCAGCAATGCATCTGTTAATTTAGATTTTTAATGACTTTCATTAAAGTCTTACAATATTTTGAATACTAGTCTTGTAAACCTGTTTCAAGATTTATTCCTAGTAATTCGTGTTTCATTGCCATTTCAAAAGGTGCCTTTTAAAATTACATTTTTCTATTATATTTTATATTATACCTGAAGTACAGAATTACAAATATGTATTTGTTGCTAGGTTAATAAACTCTTTTCTAATATTTAGTGCATAATCTTGTGGATTTTCTATGTAGGCAATTAAATCATTTAAGAATAGTAATGGTCTGATTTCTTTCTATGTAGTCCTGAAACTTTTTTTTTAAAGATTTTATTTATTTATTTATTTGACAGAGAGAGAGAGACAGCAAGAGAGGGAACACAAGCAGGAGGAGTGGGAGAGGGAGAAGCAGGCTTCCTGCAGAGCAGGGAGCCCGATGTGGGGCTCGATCCCAGGACCCTGGGACCATGACCTGAGCCAAAAGCAGATGCTTAATGACTGAGCCACCCAGGAGCCCCTAGTCCTGAAAATTTTAATGTGTTTTTATATCTCCTTATTGTCCTAGAATGGAGTTCCAGTATAAGGTTTAGAAAAGGTGACTGTCATCTTTTTTTTTTAATTGATTTTTTTGATATGTTTTTCTATTAAGAAATGCAGGTTTCTGGTAGATATACTTTCAGGTATGCTTTATGCAGCACCTTTGATATCGTTTAACACTTTAAGGAAGCTTCTTTCTGTTCCTACTTTGCCAAATGTCTTCATCATAAATGACTGTAAAATTTTATCAAATGTCTTTCTGCTTCTATTGGAATAATCATGACCTTTGTGTGCTACTTTAATCCATACACATGGTAAATGGCAATAATTTTCTAATGCTAAACCTCTCTTGCATTTTAAGGATAAACTCAATTTTTTTCAGATCACTTTACATCCCATTGCATTTGGTGTGTATGCAACTTTGTTCAGGGTTTTTACACCTACCTTCATAAATGGTAATGATCTGAGATTTTTCCTTTCACATACTAGCATATCTGTTTTGTTATCAAAGTTGTCTTGGCCTCATAAGTTGATATTTCTCTTTCTAATTCTTTCGAATTGTTGGTATAAAATTGCAATCCTGTGTACCTTCAACATTTGGCTGAATATCCGAAAAACTGCTTGGGTATGGTATTTTCTCCTTGAGAAAATGTTCAACTGCTTCCTTTATTTCAGTGTTTCTCAACGTGGGGCAATTTGGTTCTCAGAGGACATGTAGCAACATCTGGAGACATTTATAGTTGTTACATGTCACCGCTGCTATCTAGTGACCTTGCTAAGGATCCTAAAATGCCCTGTCAGTAGCCTCCATCCCACCAACCATGACATATCTGGTCCAAAGTGTCAACGGTGCCAAAGCTGGCAAATTCTGTACTAATTACTATTAGAAGATTTTTATTGAGTTACTTTGGTACGTTAAAATTTTCTGGAAATTGGCCCATTTTATTTAGATTTTCAAATAAATTGACAAAGGTTTTTCATGATATTCTCTAAATTTGTATTTTAAATAATATTTTTTTAAAAGATTTTATTTATTTGAGAGCGAGAATGAGAGACAGCATGAGAGGGAGGAGGGTCAGAGGGAGAAGCAGACTCCCTGCCAAGCAGGGAGCCCGATGCGGGACTCGATCCCGGGACTCCAGGATCATGACCTGAGCCGAAGGCAGTCGCTTAACCAACTGAGCCACCCAGGCGCCCTGTATTTTAAATAATATTGAGCAAAACTGGAGAAAGGATACATATAAAAAGATAGATCTGGGGGCACTTGAGTGGCTCAGTTAGTTACGCATCTGTCTTCAGCTCAGGTCATGATCCCAGGGTCCTGGGATGGACCACCACATCACATCGGGCTCCCTGATCAGTAGGGGGTCTGCTTCATGCTCCTTCTCTCCCCCTCCCTCTTGTGTTCTCTATTGCTCTCACTCTAATAAATAAAATAAAATCTTATAAAAAGGAGATAGATCTGTATCCCCATCTATTTATCCATCCATCCATCCATCTACTGTACCTCTCTACACATATCCTATCATATTGTTATTGTAATTTAAATAAAAATATTTTATTTAATTCATCATGAAGATTTTTTTATTATTAAAGCAAAACATCTTGAAGAACAGACTAATGAGATAAGTGTCACGATTTAACACTATTAAAATATTACTATGTATGTCAATGTCTTAGAACATAGGCTACTATTAGTTAGAATTGTGGCATCATGATTCTTCATACATATGTATTCTTAAAAGCATTTGATGATTTTCTGAGTCAACTAAAAATGCAAAATTGATAGTTTACACCAAATATTTCCATTATTTTATTGTTAATTCTGACAGCCTCAATCTATTAAACATACCTATTTTTCTTCTTATTATTATTTTTTTTTAGCAAACTTCTATTACTATAAAAGACATCACTTGACTTAAGGGAAAGAATTAAGTCCTTTTGTGGTAATGTTTATCATTTTTTTAAAATGGCTAAGAATGTCAGGAAAGAGAATGTATGGATTACTTTGACCATAGTGACAGTGTATCATGTACTTCCTAACAATATGGTATCAATTCCAGGGGCAGCATGCTCAACTGGAACAGTACCCACTGTATGTCTTTTAAGTGCAACTCTTGATACATAGTTGGAGTGGTTACTGTAATAGTAAAACAAAAGCATTAACAGAGAATGGGCCTATATATAATTTACAAAAAGAAAAAAAAATTACTCCAACAAATACAAATAAGAAATGAAGAATGTAACTATTTGGGATGATTTTTAATGGACACTGTCTCTTTCTCTAAGGTATTGGTAACTTACTTAATCAGAAGTGTCAGAAAAAAATGTCTATCTTTCTGGTATGACTCCTCTTTCATGGTTTCCTTATTTCCACATCACTCACTGTCCTAAGTCTTGGTTCACGGTAGTCTACAATATTCCATAGTGGTCCACATTAATCCAGAATGAGGTCTTCTCTGTCTTATGTCATTACTGATAATGACCTTTAATCTCTGTCCAAAATTGTTCCAAGTTCAGTCTTTGAAGAACACTGGAACTATTTCTGCACTTAATTGCTAATTGTTCCAGCCAGGCTAGCATGGGAGGTGTGACTCTAGCTGCTGAAAAATGCCTGTGAATACTTGTGAATGACTTCTGGGGTTGTTAAGTATTTTATGTGGTTTTCTTACTTTCAGTGGAAAATGAGCAATCAGTCAAGGTGTCGCCTGGAAGATTCTCCCTATATTATTAATAAGGTTTATGGTCCCTTCCTCCTTCCCCAGTCGTGTCTTACTACCTTGTATAGGAGATTTCAGAGCTTTCTCCTGCTCACGGGCTGTTTATAATGACCAATGGAGTTAATAAACCCTTTGCAGGCCTCTGGATGTACAATATGCTGTAAAATATTAGTGTCCTTTTTACTTATAGATTTAGAAAAAAGTCTTTTCCCCCAGACCTGAAATTGGCAGCTCCTTGAGAGCCCAACAACTCCTGAACATTGTATATTTGGAAGATTTTAATTGTATACAATGTATAGAAAATATATACATACAAAATATATTTTATACACTATCATAGACAAATAAACTGCTGTGATATTAACATATCCCAAATAGGTTTGGATAGCCTTAATTTCATTAAATATTTTGCTGAAACTAATATCTTGTGATTAGCATATATACCTTTGGTATATTGGAAAATAATTTAACAAAAATGTAAATAAAAATGTCTCAATTCTGTGGAGCTTTAGAGTTTTTTCTAAGGTGAAATTAAGTTATTATAGATAATAAAATGGATTTAAGTTTATAACAAATAGTCATAGGGAAGCAACAATCACTTATTTTCCAAGCAAGTTAATTAGGGAATGAAAGTAAGCCCACTTACTGAAAACTGAGGATTGAATAACTGAATAACACATTGATTCAAGTGTCCATGTTTCAGCATTTAATTATTATAAAATGGAATAATGTATATCAGCGGGTCATACTCACTGGATTTCAATTACCTGTACCTAAAAAAAATGATTTTAAAGGATATCAAACATTTTTCCTCCTTCCTGGTTATTGAAATTCTACTTTCGTCAATATTTTCTTTAATACAAATGTGAGATCTTAATTTTTAAAACATTTGGCAATATGGGGGTGCCTGGGTGGCTCAGTGGGCTAAGCATCTGATTCTTGATTTGGGCTCAGGTCATAACCTCAGGGTCCTGGGATCCCCTGGCCTGGCTCATGCATTCAGTGGGGAGTCTGCTTCTCTCCCTCTCTTTCTGCCCCTCCCCCTGCATGTGGACAAGTGTGTTCTCTCTCTCTCTCTCTCACTGAAACAAATAAATCTTAAAAAAAATAAAAATAAAATAAAATAATTAGCAATATAGTTTTATATTCAACTTATATTTAAACATAGTTAATATGAGCATTCTAGAAGAACATCAAATATGAATTTTAAAATCTATCAGAAGTGAGGCACTTGGGTGGCTCAGTCGGTTAAGCATCTTCCTTTGGCTTAGGTCATGATCTCAGGGTCCTGGGATTGAGCCCCACATCCAGTCCTACATCCAGGGAGTCTGCTTCTCCTTCTCCCACTGTTTCTGCCCCTTCCCCTCCCCACTCATGCTTGCTCTCAAATAAATAAAATAAATAAAATCTTTTAAAAAAATCTATCAGAAGTAAAACCAGGTATAAATTCAAATGAACATTCATTGTGTGAATATCAAATATTAAGAGATTCCAATATTTCTTTTTGAAATTTTATCTAATTTAAATGTATATCTTATATGCCAAAGAAACTATAAAATATCTACATAGTAATCAATGCATTTAAAAACTGTGAGCATCAGTCAGTTAACCATCTACCTGTGGCTCAGGTCATGATCTCTTAGTCCTGGGATTGAGCCCCACATTGGGCTCCCTGCTCAGCAGGGAGTCTGCTTCTCTCTCTCTCTCTCTCTCTCTCTCTCCTCCTCCCCACTGCTCATTCTCTCTCTCTCTTTCAGATAAATAAAAATAAAAAATAAAATAAAAGCTGAGAGCATATTCAGTTAAGCTTGTCTGATGCAGGTTGTGATGTAGTAACAAAGAAAAGTTGTAACAGTGAAATGTGTATGGAGCCTCGATCCTGCTGTATATACCACCAGACTTTATAATCTCTAATGCAAGAACAGAGATTTTTTTATTCCACACTCATACATTCATATTTATTTTTAAGATTTCCCACAAGTAGGATAAGAGTGATCATTAGTATATGGGCATCTGTTAAGGCTAAAAAAATTATAGTCCCTAAAAGAAACATCCATTCAAACAGAAATAGACAAAGAATATCAACCCAAATTAAATTGATGGGATTCAATTCTCAAGGTACAAATATTCCCAAGGCATAAGGGAGTGGGGGTGGGAGGAATCTTTTATTTCCTCATGAGTTTTGTTGAAGAGTCTCCAGTCCTATTTTCAAACATGTATTTCTAAATGGCCTAACTAAATCAGTCTTTCTGACAGTATAATGCCTATTCAAAATTGAACGTGCTCTAAGTATCCATTCACAAACACTCAATCAGGAAGCACCTTTTCTGGAAGAGGGCCTCTGTCATCCACATGACTGACAAATGGAAGTTCTATGATTAATGCTACTACTTGAAATACAAAACAAATGTCTTAACAACAAAAAGTCTATTGGTGGCCCCAATATATTCAGGATGTTAAGTTATGAAACTTGAAGTGTGCCCCTAAGAAGCTTTATCTCCATTTGTTGGTGACTAGTGACAAATAATTGTTAACTGGTCATAAAATTTAATTAAAAAAAAGTGGTAATACTCATAGAAATGTATAGAAGGAATCAGAATTAACTGTTAATGTCTTTACAAGAATGAATTATCAATATACTATTTTTACATGATGCTAAATTTGTTTATAGCTCTATCCAGATCTGCAGATCAATACCTGTTTGTCTGTTAGTCACTTTATCTTCAATAATTTTCCTAAAGTGTGGCTTATGAACTACCTGCAGTAGGAAGAATTATCTGGAGTTCTTGTTAAAAATCGAACTCTAGCAACCAACCCTGGACTTAGTGAAGCAGTTTGTCCAGGGGCCTGAACCCAGGATTTTGATATATAAAAATCTCCCCTACCAGGGCACCTGGCTGGCTCAGCTGGTAGAGTGTGCCACTCTTGATCTCCGGGTTGTAAATTGCGTGTAGAGATGACTTAAAAATAAAACCTTAAAAAAATAGCTCCCCTGCTGAATCAAACACATACTCAAGTTGAGAATAACTACCAAGACCAAGAGGAATGGAGCAGAAATGAAGATTTTTATCCTTCCCACCTCTCAACCAAAAAGAATTGGGGCATGAAAGTTTTTTGTGTCTTTCTCCAGTTCTATAACCTTATTTCTTCCATGTATCCCTACATGTACCAATCCAAACAAACATCAGTTAAGAACCTGCTATTTAGCAATAGAAAATAAAATAAACAGAAAGCACATTATAGGTTCCCTAACCTCAAGGAGCTCATGGTTTAAGAATTTATTTTTAAACAACAATTACCGATTACAATATGATGTGATAAGTGTTATAATAGAAGTGCCAATAACAGGTTTTGAATAAAGGAAGCTTGTTATTTTAAAAAGGTGATATTTCCATTTGTAACTCTTAAGTTACAACTGCTTTTTCCCCCCTGACTGATGGAAGCTGTTGGCTTCTGGACTAACACCCCATGCACTGTACACAATTTGGGTAGCTGACATCATTTGGTGATTTGAATGACTGAATTCAATCACCTCTCATAACAAAATAAATTGTAAAGAAATCCTCAATTCATCCAGGGTTGATTTTATTTTTTTGTAAAATATTTTTAAATGATAAGCACGTTCTGTTGAGAATGTTTATGCATTTTAAAAGGATACACGGTAAGACAAAATCCTGCCAAATGTGAATACTTAGTTTGTACTCAAATTAATTAATGTATGTTTGTATTCTTTGTAAGCTATAACACACTATGCAAACATTATGGGAACATGAAGAGAAACAAGAGGGTAATAGCAATATTAAGAGCAATCCCTGGTAGACCTAATTCTGGTTTTCCATATTTGAGTTCAACAAGAAAATTCTTATTTTCCCTTACTTTTGCTGTTGGTATTGACAAGTTTGTACAAACTAAACAGTCACTTCAAAAATTCAGAGAACCTTTATTTTAAAATACGTGATTTGGGGATGCCTGGGTGGCTCAGTCAGTTAAGCGTCTGCCTTTGGCTCAGGTCATGATCTCAGGGTCCTGGGATCGAGCCCAGCATCGGGCTCCCTGCTCAGCAGCAAGTATGCTTCCCCCTTTCCCTCTGTGATCCCTCTCACTCTCTCTCTCAAATAAATAAAATCATAAAAAAATACCTAATTTGAATGATCAGGTAAATACCAATCCCCTGTGTCTGTAAGGATTGTATTTTTTTAGAATGGTCCTATCTAGTTTCCTGGATTTTCCCTGTCCTTTCTCAGAAGAGAAAACCTTCTTTTTTTTTCCTGACCTTTGGCTGCTCTCTTGGTAGTTGCGAGCCTGGGACCAGCAGGATGAACAACTCCAGGGAAATGATTAGAAATGGAAACCTCTGGCACCACCCCAGATTCACTATCTCAGAAAACCTGTGGGTGGAGGGAGAATCACGGTGTGCCCAAGTGGTGAGAAGGGAAGGATTCAGAAATTGTGAAAGTCATTTATGGACATTGTAATCACCAAAAAAAATAAGTTCTATAAAACTATAATTAAATTTTATTAAACAAAGGTAATAGTCAAAACTTTTACTGCTTATTCATTTTATGATGTCTTACTATTACTGGTATTGTTCAGAGTCTTGAGGCTTGTGTGTGCCTGCAATATGTGTGGTGGGGTACCCCTACGATGCTGGGGTACCACACGCGTCCTCCAGAGGCCATGCCCAGCGTGTAGAGTGGCAGCCTGGAATTGGCTATCATCACACTATTTACACCATAGAAATCGGCAAACACTGCAAATCAGGGCCACTTTCCCCCACAAAGCAGCTGTTAAATATTTATCAGAACTCCACAGGCCAAGAACATATATTTAAAAAGCTCTCTGGGTAATTCTGATGAATGTTCAAGCTAGAGAATATGACTGTGTGTGACCTGTCTTGAGAACACAAAGGGTTCCAGACCATCACTGTCAGACCCAGCGGGCTATGCTTTTAGAGACGGCTTGCTCTCTGACTTCTCCTGGAGCAACCGAAAACCGGGAAATAGTGGTCTGGCCATCAGCCCAAATAAAGCTCAGTACTTCCTCCTACAAAACAAATAACTCATTTCCCTAAGTTATTTTTGTATTAGGTTGTCCAACATTTCTACGGCCCTCAGGAACCTATAATTTAAAACAACAGACCCATATAGAGCCCATAATTTAAAAAAAAAAAATCTAAATGTAATTATCTCTTTTTTTAAAGATTTTATTTATTTATTTGACAGAGAGAGAGAGAGCACAAGCAAGGGGAGCAGCAGAAGGAGAGGGAGAGGCAGAGCCCCCGCTGAGCAGGGAGCCTGATGCGGGGCCCGATCCCAGGACCCTGGGATCATGACCTGAGCTGAAGGTAGATGCTTAACCGAATGAGCCACCCGGGAGCCTCTAAATGTAATTATCTTTAAATATAAAAGTAAGCTTGTTGATCATAAGATATGATGATATAAAATATGTCCATATTCACTAGGGTACAAGATAAAATGCAGTAAAGTACGGCAGTGAACTGAGACCTGAACAAAGCAAACTGTTCGTGTGTGTACTCAGTTATGGGCAGCATAATAAACCTCCCCACAGGGATCATGTCGACACTGAGTGAATATTCCAGGGAGTGGAGATTCGACAAGTATTCTCATTTCTCACATCCACCGATATGGTTCTCCCTCCCGCTCCACGCCTTCCGCACACATCATGTGAAAGTCAACAAGAATGAATGGTGTTCTCTCCACCAGCATGGTGGTCCCTAACATGGGCTCCCACAGGCATCCACACTCATTTGCATTTTACCCAAGAGAGGGAAGCAACCACCTGGGCAGCCTCGTCCTGCTCCTCATTCCATCACGGGCACAGCAGAGGAATGAGAGTGGAAGAAATGCAGTGGAGAAATTCACCTAATTCAGAGGAAAAGAAACAGATTTAGGGACTCTTGCCAGATATGCGAGAAATATGAATCTAGAATGGAATAAATCATGAGGAACCATTCAAATAAATGAAATCTGGTAATGACGTGAAAATGTCCTTCATAACAACTGGAAAACATGGATCCATAGACATCAAGCTTAGCAAGGTGTTCTGCCCACCGCATCAAATATTATGATGTTGCCATCAGCAATCCTGGAGTCAGGCTTGAAATCCTCACCTCAAACCAAGTTCAAAGGCCCTAATAATTTTTAAACAAGGAAGAAAGGATTTGGCATTAAAGAGTAAATTTGGGGGTTCATTAAAAATTGATGCTTTCCAACAATTATACACAAAGCCATAGTCACCACGGTCAGAAATTTCATAGAACAGACACCTCTGCTTTTTATCCTGAACTCCTTCAATAATTTAAGGAAAGAAAAACATATCAGAGTGGAGAGAACTACTTTTTCTCAACTTTTCTAGTGTTTTATATGAGAAAATGGTTGCAACATTGGTACCTTGATAGATTAAAAAGAACAATTTTGTAAAAGATCCTCATGTGAAAGAAAAAAAATGCACTGAAGAGGTGAATTAATGTTTAGCTTTCTAGAGGTAATATGAACCAAAAACTTAGGGAGAGCAATTGCTCTGTTAGGATTTTTTTCTTTATTTCTCATGCCTCCTTTCCCCTTCACCTTCCAGGTAAGGGCTCATTATGCTTATTTAAAGCTTAAAAAGCAAACTGCATAGGACAGCTATGCACTAAGCAAATGGAGAGTACAACTGGAAAATGTAGGCACACAACTCTGCCAGCCCTTGAAATATGGAAGTGCAAATGGATAAAGCTAGTGTCTATGAGGAGAAGTATTTTAGTCATTTACTTGAAGTACTCCTTCTGCTTCTCTCTCCTTAGTAAGATGTTATTTTTCCATAATTGTGTGATGTCAACAGATGGTGCAAGTCACGAAGTTGAAGAGAAAGCATCTTTAGCATTCATTTGATATTACGAAGCTGTGAGTACTTGATATTTCTTAACCCATAAAATGGATCTCTGGATTTCTATAACGTCCTTTGAAAACTTAGAATCCATGTTCTTTAAAAACAAAACTTTGTTTTTTAAGCATAGTTGACTTTCATCAACTATGCTTAACATACTGTTTCCATGTTATGGGCTTGACATACTTCATGGATAGTCAACATGTTCAATATGAGATTAGAAAACGGGGCTCAATAAAATTCCCCAAATCGGACGCATCAATACTAATATTTTCATTTTCTGAAACATTTCCAGTTGTCAAAATCAATTTCAAGGTTAACATGGTTGGTCCTCATCTGCCTATTTTAAACCACAGTTAATGAATTTTGTGACCAGTGGACTTTTTTTTAAGATGTGAATCTATAATAAAGGTATATGAAAGTTAAAAGTATTAAGAGAAAAATGCGATAGATATCGAAGATACCAAGGCTTTCAGAACGAAGCACACCATAGCCAGAAATATTCCCATAGTTAATTTATAAACTCTTGAAATGAATAGAAATTCTGACAGCTTCTTAAGCAAGGCAGTGCTCTGAGTTCTGTTGCAATAATAATAAGGTATTCAAGTATGGAATCTATGTGAATCAGTCTTTCTGGTTTTGTGAGTTACCATGGAGTTTTTAAGAATAATAGACCTAATTAGATTTAGTGACTCAATAAATAAATGAAACTTTTTTTATAAGCCATCAGTAATTTTCCCCTTTTTAAAACTAGAAGTGAAAAAAACAGAGCTTTCATGCAGAAAATATATCCTATGCTCTTGACAAGTGTCTGAAAAATGCATGTCCTTTAGTCAAAGAAAGTAGATAATTTATTGACTTCTTGTTCACTCAATAAAGAGAAAAGAATATTTTTAGGGAAAAAAAAAAAACATAAAATCTGCCCTTTGCTTCTTTAGGTCTTATGAGAATTAGGTAATTAAAAATAAGAAAGGTGTGAAATCTAAATTGCATTTTTCAGCTGAGACTATCAAGCTATGTTATATAGCATATACCACATCAAAGGGAACACAATTTTATCTGGAAGAGAATAGTTCAGGCTATGCTTAGCTTTACAAATTGTCTTGGTTTCTCTGACAGCATTTCTAAATGCATTCTGGGCACCATCAGTGCCACAAAAGAATGGTTGCTATATATTTTTAAAAAAGGATTCTAAGGTCAATAGGTAGTAAAGCTAAGTGAAAATGGAATTGGTTTATTTCTTGCAGGACTTCTCAGGGCCTTGTTTTTTGACATTTACAAGGATGCAATGCTCTCAGGATATCCCCTGTTCATTCTAGCTTCAAACACATCCAGAATCTAACCGATTTTGACCTTCTCCACCGTGACCACCTTGGCCCAAGCCATTATTATAGCTCACCTGTTTAACCACATCCTGCTTCTAGCTGCCTTTCTTGCTTCTACCCTGTCTCTTCAGATTATAATCTTCAACACAGAAGACATCTTGTTCAAAGCCCTCCAATGGCTTCTTGGTGCCTTAGACATCAAAATCCTAGCGCCGATGTACACCTGTCATCTGCATGTGCTCTTTGTCTTGGCTGTTGCTTCTACCTAGAATGCTCTTTTCCAAAATATCCATAGAACTAAATACCTAACCTTTTTTTTCTTT
>NC_138370.1:3525056-3555879 GCF_054177405.1 Leptonychotes weddellii
CTTATGTTAATCCCCATACATTACATCATTAGTTCTAGATGAAGTGTTCCATGATTCATTGTTCGTGCACAACACCCAGTGCTCCATGCAGAACGTGCCCTCCTCAATACCCACCACCAGGCCAACCCATCCTCCCACCCCCCTCCCCTCTAGAACCCTCAGTTTGTTTTTCAGAGTCCATCGTCTCTCATGGTTCATCTACCCCTCCGATTTCCCCCGCTTCATTCTTCCCCTCCCGCTACCTTCTTCTTCTTCTTTTTTTTTTCTTAACATATATTGCATTCAAATACCTAACCTTTTAAAATTCTTTGTCAAAGATCGATTTCTCAATGGGATGACCCCCATCATTAGAATTGCCATAACATCCCCTTTATCCTGCTCTACATATTCCTTTTTGAAATAACACTCATTTTCCTCTAAAAAACTAAAATGAGGGCACCTGGCTGGCTCAGTCAGTTAAGCATCTGCCTTCGGTTCGGGTCATGATCCTGGGGTGCTGGTATCGAGCCCCAGTTGGGCTCCCTGCTTGGCGTCAAGCCTGCTTCTCCCTCTCCTGCTCCCCCCGCTTGTGCTCTGTCTGTCTGTCTGTCTCTCTCTCTCTGTCAAATAAAGAAATGAATATAACCTTAAAAATAAATAAATAAATAATAAAAAACTAAAATAACCCCATGTGTTATGTGCCATGATGATGGTTTATTGCTTCTATCTCCCCAGCAGAATACAAGCTTAAGAGAGCACATGTATCCATCCTCATTATCCAGAATAGCACCCAGTCACAGTGGGGACCCTAAAAATATTTGTCAAATAATGATTTGGAGGGATATATTATATTCAGTATTTCTGAAGTTCATTAGGCCCCCAAAACTCTTCTTCAATTTTTTTTTTTCTAAAGATCGTTGTCTCACTTAGGAAAGTTTGATCTCATTCACTCCAAGGATGGAGTTTAAACAATCTATGCATGAAGGGCAGCGAAAGGATGGGTAAACTGAAACTTAACATTTATTGGATTTTGCAATGTCCGTAACTTATAGACATGTGTTTAATATTCTGGCATTTTAATTAGAACAGAACAAAGAGATCTCACCATGAAAATGTAAATTTGATGGAGTTGGCAGGCTTTCTAACTCACATTTTCTTTCCCACAGTTGAAAACGACTTTCAACCAGTATGTACTAGGGATGAAGAGTCACAAAAGAAAAGTGCCAGTCTAAGCTGAACTTCAAGGAACAAGAACAAAGTATAGTTAAGTGTTTATATACAGCAAGATACCCTGCTATCTTCATACAGAATAGAAAAGTGGGAATATATACATATACACATAAGTTATTGATTAGTTTAGTCCATGATTTTCCTAAAAATAAAACTTTTATCTCAATGTATACAAGTTTCTCATATAGAAGCAAGACTGGATGATCATGCATTGTAAAATGACGAAAATATTTTCTCAACTGAGTATGTTTGTAGCAAGCTGTAAGTTATATAATAATAAAAGCTTATCTTAAAAGGCACCTCAAACCTTGAAATACAACTATTAATAATTCATTTATCTGTTTCTTCAGATTTAACTATATATATTTCAATAATGTTCCCAGCCAACATTACATATTGACTCCCTAACATGATAGCTAGACATTTAACTATCTTATGGAAGTTTTTCTCTCTTCTCATCCTCCAAAATAGTAACCGTATTTTTGGTAAAATTAAAATTCAGTATTTACCTTTTATAAACCCAAGGAGCTTACAATAATTACTTTCTTATACCGCTTTTTAAATTTTGTGAATATATGTCCTGCTTTTTGAGTGCAGACTCTTCTATGGACTTAGTGATCATTTTCCTAACACTTCAACAGCTCTGTAAAATCTTCAAAATACTACTTGCAATGTCATCAAATGCCTCCAATAACAGATCAGTTCTAGGTTTCCACTCAAGATATCACTCTTAGCATCTCCTGAAAAAACTCTTCCAACCTTGAATAATTGGTCCCTTGGCATTCTGCACAATGAACAATGGCACCTCACTCCTCTCAAAGGTTCTTCAATTTCTTAAAACGTCCTCCTCTGGTGTTTCTCCTTAATACATTGAACATATCCTCTTGTAAGGTTATTGAACCCTAATATGTGGGAGTTGGTTTGTCTAGTCTGAAAATCATTTCCTCAGAGAATTTGAAGGCATTGTTCATTGCCATGTAGTGTTTTCAGCCTTGCTCTAAAAAATCTGGTGCTCCTATGATTCCCAAACTCTTCTATCTGCCCTATTTTTTCCCCAGAAACATATATAATATTTTTCTCTTATTTTTGTTTTGTAAGTTTTACTTGGCTGGGAATTTTTTTTTTCTTAATTTAGATAACATTTTCAATCTGGTAATTTATATCACTTACGTCTGAGATTTTATTTATTTATTTGAGTAATATGACTAGTCTGCTAATTTCCTGCTGTTTCCTGTTGTCCATCTCTTGGTTTCACTTCAAATTTCCACTACTTATTTACCATCTGGGGGATTTCTTTGACTTTCATTTTCTAATCAATTGATTGCCTTATTCAGCAACAGTATTTGTAGTTGTCATTAACTTTTTCTTATCTCTGATCATTCATTTTTATTGCATCCGGTTCTTGCTGCATGAATACAAGAGTTCTCTTTGCTCCTGGGATTAATGATCATTTTGGAAGTTTTTCTTCAGTTTACCCCATTATATTTGTTGTCTTCTGTTCTATTTGTTCTATTTGTTTTAGTTTTTAGGTTTTCGTGTTGGAGTCTTTTACAAATATCCAGTGAAACACAGAACAATATAAATGTTAATTTCTTTTTCAGCTTGCTGCAAGTAGACTGATGTCTGATGAGTTGACTGTAGGATTCTGGCATACCCAGGTGGGTTTTTGATAAAGCACCCAATGCCAGTATTTGTAAGTCATTTTGCTGCCATCATTCCAATTTATTGAGAGAAGAATCCTCCAATTTCCTGTCCTGGGTGGGTGGACAGAGGTACAGGGGGGAGAGGGGAAAATGATGAGCGGTCAATAATGGTGGAAGATAGAAATGGTGGCTGCCAATGTTTGGGAAGTAGAGCAGAGAAAAAGGACAAAGGGTTCCATTATTTGTTATAAACAATTTCACCGGATCTTCTCAATTCTTAGTCCCCCACTGTTCTTAATGTCCCCAAATCCAGAGACACTGCCATATAATCCCTCTGGAAAATGAACCTCCACTTTCTTGGGATGAAGGGCAGGGTGAGGGATGCCAGGCAGAACGTGTATTGTGTTTTTGCATGGAAGAGGAAGGGAAGAGGATCTGAGAATCTAGCCACTCCAGATACAAATTTTCAACCAAGCTCCTACCTCACCCCTGCATTCCACAGCATCTGGGCCCCCAGCTAATGAAATCCACGAGGGTCCCCTCCTGCAGGCTCTTCATTGCCTTCTATATATTTTGCTAAATCAGCCACAACTCCTTCACTTTCTCCAAAATTGTATCTACCACCCTTATTGTTTGACCTATCTTATTCTATTGGTTTCTGTGAGTTTATACATTTAATTTTATTATTGTCATTTATATATTGTAATTTAGGGGTCTCAGGTGGGAGTTGACACATCTAGTGTGTGTTCACATTGAAACCGCTTTGTGTAGCCAGAAGTATCTAAAAGCAATTTTTGACCTTGTAATATTAACGTCCAGCGAAACGTGTTTTGCTCACTTAACAAAACGTGATTTTCATGGCAATCTCCAAATGATAAGCAATCAAATTATTGAATTTGCCACTAATTATGGCCATTGCCACCCAGTGGGACATATCTATCAGAAGCTTAGAGAAGTATCTCCACTTTCCAATTCCTATGAAATGGCTTATACTCTAAACTTTCTGGAATTAAAAGAATGAGTGAGTTCACACTGACTGCTGTATAATTTATAGACTGCCAAACCCTAGTGACATATATGAAGAACACAAATGTATTATTATTTTTTAAAAGATTTTATTTATTTATTTGACAGAGAGAGACACAGCCAGAGAGGGAACACAAGCAGGGGGAGTGGGAGAGGGAGAATCCGGCTTCCCGCCAAGCAGGGAGCCGATTCGGGTCTCGATCCCAGGGTCCTGGAATCATGACCTGAGCTGAAGGCAGACGCCCAACGACTGAGCCACCCAGGCGCCCCATAAATGTATTATTATCTTGATAGGTAGGTAGATCTGACAACCCATTTCCTGGTTTCTGGGTTGGTTATTTTGTTTTGCTCTTTATTTTCTCAAGTGGCCTAGTCTTCTCTGAATCTTCTCATTCCTTCCAAAGATTTAGCGGTCAAGGTGCAAATTTGAGAAAAGGGAAAAATAAATACAGAGCAAAATGAACCAATAGGTATCCAAGTGGCACAGCATGAAGAATCATCATTAACTAATTAATTGTTCTAAGGTGTGTAGGATTTTCCAGAAAGACATCTTTCTGATATTGTTTAAAATCTTCTAAGACCTCCAGTCTCCAGGTCCTAGAAATTCTACCGTGGCCCCTAAGCCAAGGTGAAAAATGAAAATTTCTTTGTCTTTTGATCACACAAACATCTGTTTAGTGAATGAAAATATTCTTTATTACACCCTTACATCAGTTACACACCCACCAATGACTAGTTTAATAGCAGAGACAGCTGCTCCAACTGTATTTTATTATTGTGGAGTGGAATTTGGGGACCAGGGATTTCGAGCACATTAGCCCTTGACAAATTAATCTCAGTCCTTCTTTGCACTCTGCCATTTGTCATCTACTGATTCATTTTGCTTTGGATGATTTCTTCACCTCATAAACTGTCTTCCGCAATATGCATCTTGCTTTACTTTAAAAAAGAAATCAATTATATTCCAATGCCCTCAAAAACATCTATTGTAGGCAAATAAATAAGAATGTGAATATGCATTCCTGCAAATATTTTTTATATAACAGACAGAAAATCATGAGCTATGAATCTGACTTAGAAAAAACATATGAAGGGTGTCTGAAATAAGGATTTCAAAAATATTCCAAGTTAAATGAAGCTACCATTGACAATAATTAGCTAAGATTTACCAAATGCCTAGTGGGTATCAGGCCTAGTTAGTTACAAGTGCTTCCCACGTATCATTTCAACCAAAGTTGAATCTTTTGAAACAATCCAAATAAGACCCACCTCTCTAACCGTGTTGGTTATTCACCCAGTAGGTTTATTTTGGCATACATATAGGTGACTTGCTTGAGAGGAAAAGCTGAACATTCAGAGAATGGCTGCCCCCACTTCACCACACTTGTGTCCTTGTCAAGCCCTTTAACTTCTTTGAGACCCTATTGTTTTGTCTTGTTCTGTTTTCATTTACAGATGAGAGAACTGGGTGTTCCCCTTTACTGAATTTCACTTCCTGCTGTATAAATGGAATGCAAAGATGATCTAAGTTCTGCTAGAAGTTTGTTGGGATGCTCAAATAACATAACAGAAGTGAATGCATATTTAAATTTTTCTAGTGAAATATGAATAGGTATTCAGGAAAGAAAAATGTCTGAATTTAAATCTGCTTTTTTTTTTTAAGATTTTATTTATTTGACAGAGAGAGACACAGCAAGAGAGGGAACACAAGCAGGAGGAGTGGGAGAGGGAGAAGCAGGCTTCCCACTGAGCAGGGAGCCTGATGTGGGACTCGATCCCAGGACCCCGGGATCATGACCTGAGCCGAAGGCAGACGCTTAACGACTGAGCCACTCAGGCGCCCCTTAAATCTGCTTTTATGAGCTTTCACAGATATTGAGGACAAAATGTATTCATTCACCCATTTACTATGGAACAAGAACATCAAAGTAGAGAGGACATACATGTTTACAGGTATAAAGAGAATTTGAAGCAGGATCTACATGCAATTTGAGAACAATTCTTAAGTGCTTGTGAACATAACTTGCCATGATTATTATGTTTGGAATGTAAATCACTGGATACTTTGTGATATTTCAAATCTTTCTAACTGAATACCAGTGACTGTTACCAAGATTAGAATTGAAGGGTTCCAAACTATTTTCTGGTATTTGGGGACCAAGTTAACCTATTAAGCTAGTGAAAATTACCTCTCATTTCTAGACCCCAATGGAACATACCTCAAGGCTCCCACAGGGACTATGGACACCTAAAACCCTGACCCCCCAGTACCCATCCTAGGGAAGTTGATAAGTGCATGCCACAGAGACGTGTTAAATATTTTTGTAACTGACAGAACTAGACATGTGTGCACTCTGTAGAAACATAAGGATTGCAGAAAAGCAAAAATATTCTTAGCAAAAATTTATCATTAAGTTCCCAGAAATCATCCTTCTAATAATTTTTATTTGGGGGGGGAAGGAAAAGGAACTATAGAATTGAATTTAACATGTGTCTTGATTAAAAATAACTCAGTTATTCTTAAGCTGTAAAAATCCAAGGAATTTATGGTACACTGTCAACATACCCTTCAAGTTACTGAATTTATTATATAAAAGCATCTTTCCCTTATTCACAAGCACGGTTAAAAATACCACCTCAAGTGACGGAAGCATTGGCAATCTAGTGCTGCAAATTCCTTTGAGAATTTTTGCCTTTTACAAATTGCTATTTTACTTTATGTCATTTTGTACTTCTGATGCTATTGCATGGAGAAAAATTGACCAGACATCACCGTTTTCTCCAGAGGGTAATGGCTAGTTCAATTAGTCATTGATTGGGAATAATTGAGCAGATAAATATGTCTTCAAAAAAATTTCAGGAATCAATGGAAGAAAGAGACTCTTCATATTCAGAGAATAATTTTAAAGACTGAGAGTTGTTACTTCTAATTTGTTTGCAGAAACAGCACAGCAGTAAGGAAAAAATCAAGGCTGAAACATACTTGAATTGAGTTTATATCAATTCTTTTTTTCCTTAAGACTTTTGTCATCCTTACATTTTCCTCCACTGAACAATTAGTCATAAGATTATTCAACTCTTCTGAGAACAAAATAATAATCTTCATCATGATAAAGCCATTGTGCCTATAACACATATTGATAAATAAGCTCTACTAAAATGTTATTATTTTATGCCTAATGGTATGCCTAAATCATGCCAAGGAATACACTAGATACTTTATATCTTTATATACACTCTCTCATGAAATTATTCCATCATTATATCTAAATCTTAAGACAATGCTTTTTCCCTTAGCAATTTGAATACCCTATTAAATAGTTCTAATTTTGACAGAGCTTAATATATAATGGTATCTGTACTTCAGATCTATACTCAGACCTGAAATGATTTCATTCTCTAGTTTCAAGGAGCATGAAGCCTGGATACTCTTACTCGTACTCAAATGTTAATCAGGTTGCGTACATTTCAGGGATGTAGAATTAGTGTGTCAGTGATGAGTTTTCTCTTGTTACACTATCAATGTCCCTAAAGAAGTGGTGAATGAGGTAAGGTGGTCAGACTAAAGGTATAAAAGGAAGGTCTAAGTAATGAGATAACAGTATCACATCTCAAAAGACATGCATATGCCTATGGTAAGTACTGCAGATGTGAGAGTGGAGTGATCAACTTTCCAAATTAATTGAAAATGGTGCATTTTTTTCCTTACAGAAAGATGATAGGGAGACAGATATAACAGGGCCAGAGCATCAAAATGGCATCGTTTTGTGTAATTGAATCTGACAAATAAACCAAACCAGCCAAATTAGGTTCATAGGTTAGCTGAGAAAAATAATTTGTTTCGTGATGAATTTCAATTCAAATATGAAAAAGGAGAAATGATTTTAATAAAGCAGGAAAAATACAAATGTCATTTTTCTGAAATAAGATTATATAAGTACAAGTTTTACATTCCATAGAATGTGATATCAGGAAATGCAATATTCAAAAATGTACTCTCACGTGAACTCCTAGGAAGTAATTTCTATGACTGTGGTCCATATTGATCCATTCTTTATAAGGAGAATGAATGACTGACTTTACCTTTCATTCTCCCCCCAACCGCCCCCAAGTCCATTCTCAGCCCGGTATTCTTCCTTGCCCCCACAAACCTTTTGCTGCCTATTCGTGTCTGATGTGGTACCTTGTCAGAAATGTGAGTGAAAGACAGCACCTGAGTTTCTGTTACCCATCATGCCAGAAAGAGGATCCCAGATTTTCAAAGGCCAGCGATGGTCTGATGTGCCCTGCCTTATCTTACACTGGTTCTCCTTAATCAAACCAACTTCTCTTACCTCTCTGAATGCTGACTTCCAACATTCCCTCAACAACTGGGCCCAGCCCAAAAGACTTAAGGATCTCAGCTTTCAAATATTTGCCTATCCCAGGTGCAATAATATGTTGGCTTGTTTCTGCAACAAACCTGATCATGTCTCTCCCTCACTTAAAAATCCCTGGCAGCTAGCTTATCCTTTCTCCCATTCCCCAATTGGTAGGATGGATTCCACACTACCCAGTGATGTACAAAAAGCCCCCAACTCTGGGATCTCAACCACCACTTGCTCCCACACCCAAGCACCCTGTCCTTCTTACCATGGCTCATGAACATTCATGACTCTGCACATTTTTACCTAGCGTTGTTTGAAACCAAGGATATTGCTTCTCCTGGAAAACCATTATTCATTTTTCAAAATTCCTCCTGAATACTACCATTTATGTAAAGCTTTGCCCAACTTATTGACCTGCCAGTTCCTGTTTTGTTATCCAAGGTCACTACAGATATGCCTATTACATCCTTTGTCATGGGAGTTTGTGTTTATATGTTGGTCTTTCTAGTCATATCTTTATCAGTGACTTGTACAAAACACAAAATGCTCACCAAGTTAATGTTCTGTAAGAGATGTTTAGGAATTTGCTAGTGAAAAATATTTTACGTAAGTAATTACTAAATATCATGGCTCGTTGTATAGTGTCTTCTTTCTCTACTGTAGCCCAAATAGGATGAGATGGAAGATACTCATACATCAGGTTAGCACATGTCATAGTTCGGAGCCAGTTTATAGAAAATTTATCTTTCTATGTATCATCTATCCATCCCTCCAGTGAGTTAAGAAGAAAGCAAACCTATATCTATTTGTCTATCTATCCATTATCTATCCATTAATTGATCTATCCCTCCGGTGAGGTAGAAGAAAAACAAACCTCTACCTATCAATCAATCTATCATCTATCTCTCTACTCAGGCAGAAAGCAAACCTCTAGTACGTGATGTTCTTTTTATTTCAAAATGATCCTGTTCACCTTTAATCTCAAAAATCTGTAGTTTATTAAAGTACTCATAGGATTATATTATGAAACATGGTTTTCTAATCTGAACCCATTGATGTCTAGGTTTGTCTGTAATATTGGGAGTCATGGGGAAGCTTCTGGTCTATGATGGTACCCTTTCTCATCCATACTGTGACCTATAATCTATTATTTCAGTTTTTTAGTGGAGCAGAAGAAAATGAGGTTTCTATCTAGAGTTTGAACATAGTCTAATTTAAAAATATTTTTCAGATAGCAATTGGATTTCTCTGTTTAAACAAGTAGGGCATTATGCTATTCTGAACATGCCAAAAGGGAGAGGGCTTAAATAGCTACTAAATTGAAGGTTTAATTTTTAATCATATTATGGCCAAAATTGGATGGCTGTACACAACATGCTGCGTATTTTAGATATTTACTAGGTTTTACATGGTACATACATCTCTTCAATATCTGAAAATCTAAAGGCAATTTAATGCTCAATATAGAAGATAGAAATGACAATGTTGTTTGGTCTTGCATAAAATTAATATAAAAATAATTGTATGTCAAAATGCTATAGAAGTTGAGGAGGAATTGTCCTACATTATTATTTGAGGTATGGTTCAGTGGCAGAACGGGGCTACAGACATGAATCTTATTCCTGCTTCTGCCATTCATTCACTTTGGGAATTGGGTAGATTGTGAATCTTTCTGATCCTCAGTGCTCCGGTCTGTCAAGTGGGGAGAAGCAAACCATGCAAGGGAATGAGTGCTAAAGCAGCTGGAACAAAAAGACACAAAAACAAACAAACAAACAAAAAGAACAAAAGGTATTGATTCTTATTGCTAATTTTATCATAACTTTTATCTTCATCGACTTTACAAACATAATTCTTAAAAGATGCTCTATGTGAACAAAATGTAGCAAATCATTTAGGACTTCCGCTATAACCCTATTCTTATGTGATAAAAAGATCTTTTAAAAAATGTAAGGTTGATCTTGACAACTTTGGGCAACACACGATATGAACAATAAATACTAATGGCTTTGATTTGGTGCTAAAAATAACTGCACTTTATGAAATGATAGAAAATTTGTGTTCCTATTTCATTTAAATATATCATTAAAAAGATTTACATGTTATAAATATATATAGCCTGGCAAATGCCATATAACTTACAACATTGACTCTGTGACAAAGAAAAGGTCACTGGTTTGGGTTTTGTTTTTTGTTTTTTTTTAAGATTTTATTTATTTGACAGAGAGAGACACAGTGAGAGAGGGAACACAAGCAGGGGGAGTGGGAGAGGGAGAAGCAGACTTCCCTCCAAGCAGGGAGCCCGACGCGGGGCTCAATCCCAGGACCCTGGGATCACAACCTGAGCCGAAGGCAGACACTTAAAGACTGAGCCACCCAGGCGCCTCTGGGTTTTTGTTTTAAAAAAAAAAATCAGAGGGGCACCTGGGTAGCTCAGTCCTTAAGCGTCTGCCTTCCTCTCAGGTCGTGATCCCAGGGTCCTGGAATCCAGCCCAGTGTCAGGCTCTCTGCTCAGTGGAGAACCTCCTTCTTCTCCCTCTCCCTCTGCCTGCCACCTTCCCTACTTGTGCACTTGCTCTCTCTCACTCTCTCTCTCATTCCCTCTGCCAAATAAATAAAATCTAAAAAAAAAAAAAGGAGTTACATTATTACCTGCTGTTCCTTCAGGCACAAATGAGGGACACATGCACACCTTATAGGAATGGGGACCCGGGGTTACTGCATGGAGAGAGAGATTTCCCCTCTCCAGGGAATCATAAAACCTGGAACAAGATACTAAGTGATACTCAAAGAGAAATGGTTGACTTTCTTTCAAGGACTCTGAACAAAGAACCTCTGCATTAGGTGGGGAATTTGGTTCCTGAGATTGCATGATTACAAACATGTTCTCTAGCTGTCTACATGATGAGCACCATGAAGTCAGGAGCTATATATTGTTTTATTACTCACTCTATCTCCTGGATTTTTCTTCCACATATCTGGAACAAAATGAAATGGCATAAATGTTTGTTCAATGAATGAAGGTACTGACATTCATTGTTAGAGGGTAGTCTTGTAAATACTGTGTGGTTAACTCACTAGTGTGGCTGTCATTTTCAAAAATAAAATCCTGGGGAAAAAAGAAGAGAGAGAGACAAACCAAGAATCAGACTCTTAACTACAGAGAACACATTGATGGTTCCCAGAGGAGAGGTGGGGGGGATGGGGGAAATAGGGGATGGGGGTTAAGGAGTGCACTTGTTGTTATAAGCATTGGGTGATTGATGTAACTGATGAATCAGTAAATTCTACACCTGAAACTTAAAAAAAAAAATTTTTTTTAATCATGTGGATTTTCTGTGTGACTTGATTCTATCATTTCATATTTTACATCTTTTCAAAGATGTCACAAAGAAGGCAAAACAGTGCAATATATCTAAATTAGCCAGAATGCTTGAGCAATCAAAAGGAACTCATGCTATCTTGTAGTTATTAAATGTAACAGCATACTAAGAAATATGTATTATTTCTTTGAAGCTCCAATATCAGGTAGCACTTTACTGTTTTTAGTCCTTTTTTTAATCATTCTGATCATATTATTGAGAAAAAATATCACCCTTACTTGAATGTAAAATGCTTGAGGGCAGGAGCTTTATCTCATTCACTTTGGAGCCACTGTAACTAGCCCAGGACTTTACTTATAGGTGATACTCAATAAAGTTAATTCGATAT
Organism: Leptonychotes weddellii; assembly: GCF_054177405.1. Taxonomy (NCBI): domain Eukaryota; kingdom Metazoa; phylum Chordata; class Mammalia; order Carnivora; family Phocidae; genus Leptonychotes; species Leptonychotes weddellii. The sequence continues at coordinate 3,537,013 of NC_138370.1, forward strand.
TTGAATTAATTTCAATAATATATGTGAAATTTACTTGCACTGAAAATATGATTTGCTTCTATTGAAGCATTACTTTTCCCAATTCGGGTTCTAGAACTCTCTCCAGTGCTTCCATGGTATCTGTTACTTGGGGAACCAGTATAAAATCATAGAAACTACTGATAACTACTGAAACCCACAGTTTATTCCTGCCTGATACAGTGAGGAATCAAAAAGTCTCTCTAATCAACTATGAGATGGACAACATCTTTGCTAATTTTGTACCTCAACAGCTCCTCCAAAGGACTCCAGGTGAGCTCTGTCCAAGAATAACATTGCATATTTACCTGCCCTGGGACCAGCACCCTTCATGGGGATAGGCTTGTTGCATATGCATTTATTTACTTTTTATTCACCAGAGATTTAAAAGAGAAACTTGAGGTTCTATGGAATGCCTTGGCTTCTTCTGAACTGAACATGGCAGCCCAGAGCATCCCTTATTCCTTACTTATCAACCCGAGAAATCCAACGCAATCAACCTGGCTTGTAGAAACTGTTTTCCTCCAAAGTCTGTTTCCTGAGGTAAAAGGGAAAATCAATTTTAAAAAGAGTAATGATTTAAAATGAAACAATCCAAGGCAAAGAGAAGTTTTGGATCACCCTGTCTGGACAGGGTTTTATGTCACGGAGCCGAGTCTAGAGTGCTTAACATGGTAGTCGACATTTAGCTGCAGTATTAAAAGGGTTCCCTTGATTATTTCTAATGTGCATATCTGGAATCTAGATATATTTAAAGTTTTTGATAGAACTTTAGAAGATTCTATATACACAATGTCTACATCATTAGATGCTGAAGGAAGATGCCCACCACCAGAAAATTATTTTAAGAAAAATCAGCAGAGAGGCAGGACAGTTCGCTATGTACAATTCTTCAGGAAAAGACCCTCGTCAACATTTTACGGTTTTGTTGTATAACAAATAAGCATTGACATAGATTTCTTTTTTTCACTCATTCTATGGCTGCAGGATTGTACAGTTGGAAAGGAAGGAGAAAGAATGATTAGATTCAGGGATCTCGCATTAAGACAGATTGGAGAAGAATGCCCTTGGTCTTTGTTCTTGAACCCAAAATACATGGCCAGAAGGTGACTTTTGAGCCTCAAGTTTCCTGTCAGGAGAATATGAGATGATAAGATAGGGTATTGAGCTGTCTCCCACAAATGGTGTATGCTATTAAGTATTATGAGTACTTTGCAACTATATAACTTCCACATAAATAATAAATGTTAAGATTGATACTGTGGTTTGAAAAAAAAATTATTAAACAGTAGATTTAATTCCAAAATTTATAGAAAGTGAACTCTGAGGATATAGATGCTTTTCCTACAGCTCTCCTAGAAGCATTCACATTCAGGGACAGAGCTGGAAAAGGAGGTATCTACCCCAGTCACAATGGACACGTACCTTTCCAGAAGGACAAGACCCACGTAACGCAGATGGTCAGTGTGACCTGGTGGTCCCACTGAATTAGGAGAGACATGAGACACCAGTGCCTGGAATACACCAAGGTGACTTCTATTTTTCAAAGGGGTTGTGAAAATATCAGAGCAAATAGGCCCAGAGAGTAATTAATTTCAACTGACACTAATTAAAGGAAGTATCTGCTGTATGTCATTTGAGGAGAAAAGCTGCAGATTACTGAGTTCAATGCATTATAAATACGAAAGGAAAAAGAAAAATCACACACACACACACACACAGACACACACACACCCCCCATGGATTATGTCTACCTCCTGGCTGCAAGTGGCCTTATTGAAATTAGGCCACTCTGCTGTAACCCTCTAAGTATGTATTGATTAGCTGATTGCAGCTATACTTAGAACAGAAGTCAAAGAATGTCAGGGCAGAAAGGGAAAGAGCCAAATCACTTCCTTCTCCGACAAATAAACCAAAGCACCCCATTTGGAGGTCCCAAAACTAGAATATAGCAGAGCTTGGACTAGAAACCCCATCCTGTAGGCTCCAGGTGCAGGTGTTACTTGAAAGTGCCATAGGGTGATTCGACAAGTAGGCCAGAGGACAGTTACCCACCACGGGCTCTTCGTGGCTTCATCTGATGTACTGAGTAAACAAAGAGGCGAGCCAAACACTCCGGCAGTAAAGACTATGACAATCCTGTCACAGTCATAAATTGTGTGTGCATTATTTGCAATAACAGGAAAGAAACAAAACAAAACAAAACAAAACGGCAGATACTGTTTGTGGAGCCCAGAGCAATCTGAGATGAGCTGGTCAGGAAGGACTCAAATTGTTCCCTGCGTTGCTCACATTGGCCACCTCTGAAAAAAAAAGCTATTTATTATGAGAAAATCTGCTTGAAGGAAGAACCATTGTCTGATGGATGTTTATGCCTTTCTGGTTTGAAATGGAACTTTTGTTTAGTTGTATGTAATAACTTCCTAAATACAAGGGTCAATAATCGGTTTTTAATTGTTATGGGGCCAGTACAAATCACTTTTTTTTCCCCTTTAACATATATCTACAAATACATGGAATAACAGCCCAAACTCTGTAGCCAGCCCTTGTCTTCTGTCTTTTTCATGTGCCTTAGACTTATTTCCTGTATTTATATCCTATACTAAATTAGTAAAGGCATCTTAACAAGATGCAAAAAGTAGTTTGTTCTTAAATATACTTTTAATGAAAATATGTAAAAAGATTCATAATGTTCCTCTAGTATCACGTACTATTTTAGCTCTTTGCACGCATGAAGTTCAATACAGATGAAACTCTTCAAACTGATTGTTTAACTGGTCCAAAAGAGTTTGGTAATTTAAAACTGGCTTAAAAACAAACCCGTCATGTGTTGAAACTCATCTACAACTACCCTGTCCATCCTAATAAAACCGAGATGGCATTTTGCTTCCACATTCTTATCTGTGTTAACCCCACCCCACCACGCCCTGCACGGACCTGTTGGAAATGTGTCACTGTGGAAATAAATTTGATTTGGTAGGTATGTTACACATCCCTTCCCTCCAGTGACCTCTTTCTTCATCAAATATTCATTTAAGTGCCACTTCAGCGGAACTGTCCTTAAGGGTATGCCAAGACAGTCTGCCAGTCAGCTGTAAACAAAGAAAACCCACTAGAGCATTGAATGTGTTCTGCAGTGGTCGAATGAGGGTATCTGTTGTTGTCTTTTTCTTCTAATACTGCAATTTGTCAGATGTCTCCCATCTGCACTTGAACTGACCATGGTAAGTGTTGGTGAGGTACTCATTTCTATACCATTTTCTCTGCCAACATTCACACAGGTATTATTCTCTGGATGGTTTACCTGTTCATCAATCATGTGTCCTGAAATTTTTTATACAGTGTTGACCATTAGTGTTTTCCTTGTTAACTAATTACTATCTCATTAAAAAGAAAAGATATCTAATTGATCATATAGCTCCTTCAAGAACAGCCAAATAGGCTATGAACTACTTTGCAAAGACTAGAAGCTAAAATTCCATTGTCTGAAACAGGTGAGGAGAGTTATCTGTGTTTCGTTTCAGTAACAGAGCACCACTTACCACAGACTCATTGAGCAGCCCTTTCTATGGCACAGGACAAATGACTTTTAGCCAGAGGAAACTGCGGTGTGTGAGCACAGAGTGTGGGGTCATGGACTTTTGCACACGGGGGAAAAAATGTCTCTTCCTCCCTGGACTCTAAAAGTGGCCCCAAAACTTAAAATCTCAGAGCTCTTGAGCTCACCTAGAGAACTCCTACTCAAGACCGCGTTTGGGTTTACAGCACTGAGCTCACTCTCCTGAATGCACATTCTTTCGAAGTACTGCATCATAAGGCACACAGTCCCCAGTTCTCAGGTCGCTTGTTGAAGAAATGTTGAGTGAGTGTCTCCTAACAAGACCGCATTCAAAGGCCAAGTCACAAACCACGACATGGGCTGCTTCCAGGCTGGCGTTTGCTGGAGGAGACACCATGGGGACCTGAAGCCACGGGCCCTGCAGCAGGACCCTGAGCACAATGAGGAGAATCCATGAAACCCATGAAATGGATGGATCTCACACCCAAGACCTGACAAGTCCTTCTTCCCTGCAGGCCCTGCAGAGTTGCTATGTTTACAAGGTTTCGGTGTCGGTGAGCGCTTGGCCAGGGCAGGGGTGAGAGACACAGACGTTCGCATTGACAGCCAAACTAGGTAGAGCTGACATCGAAGAGTCTGTATTTTTCTAATGGCCACTGGAGTTCTAAGTAGCCTTTTCTGAATGTCTCAATCATGTGACCCTGGAAAGGACATCTTATTCTAACATCACGATTTGGGATTTAGTTTGTCACTAACTTGGGCTTTCAAACACAGAGACCACTACTTTTCCACATCTCAACACCGCTGTCCAGCCTTAGAGCAGGCAGATGAGATATGGGCAGGTTTCTCAATTCAACAGTCAATCATACTTGAGTCATTAGACATAACACTGGAAAGCCTAAACCAGAAGAAAAAGGCCAGATTATATTGACTGCCTTAGCATGATTGATTGCCCCATGTTTAGTGGGAAAAATAAGGGTTTCAGTCAGTGGATAAGGCCCTAAATATTTTACAGATTCTAATCACCTGAGAGTCTCCAACTTCACTGACTGTACTTTCAGAAAGGTGAGGTATTTACTATATTGCCCAAGAGGACCTCATCTATCTATGTTTTCACAAGGCTCAACCAGCAAATCATCCCATTTCCAATGATCCTTTTAGAATAGCCTCAGAAAATAAATAAATAAATAGCCTCAGATACTTTTCTTGGGCAAAACTAAGCAGTTAGAAAAATATATGAACTCTTTCAGAACACAAAAGCATCGCATGGTTGTTGTGAATACTCACAACCAATACATTGGACGTGTAGACAGATTTACTCTTCAGAACAGTCTTACTTTGAAAAGTGTCCTACTATTTTCTCTTATTGTTCCTCTCATGGTCACTTCAAATGGCCAAGGCTTTCTGGTCATAAATGACTACAAAACACATCTCTAAGTGGCTGTACTGAGCATTTAATATTATTCAAGCTGAATGTGACACACAAGGTCAAATTATGACTTTGATCCTATTGGCCCTTGACCTTTCTGAGAAATCTGTAATTTTTGTGTGTCTGTAAATGAAGTAAGGAATGGAAAAGCATTTTGTACATCCTAAAAAAATTCTAGAAACTAGTATCAGGATTCTTCTTATAAATATAAGAAACTTATATCCAAATATAATTATTAATCGTCACTTATAAGTAATTTTTCTCCAAAAAAATAAGGTTTTCTCTGATATTGCTTCTGGGTCCTGAAGTATCCTGAATTGATAGTCTAATTTCTTAGTTGTTATAATAAAACAGTTGTTAACATTTATTTAAGATTAGTAACTGCCAAGCACTGTTCTAAGCCTTCTACATATGCTTATTCATCTAATCTTTATAATATTGAGTCCAGTTAACATCCCTTTTGCAGAGATGAGAAAACCTGGTGTCAGAGAGTTTCCTGTTTCTCAAGGCACATACTCTGAGGGGCAGACACAGGGACAGAGCCCTGAGCGCCCAGCTTTCCAGAGGAAGCCATCAAGCACATGAAACCCAGCATTCGTGTAGTTATCTTCATGACAGAACACCCGAGCGCAGGAAAACTCAGATGAATTCTTTCCATCACCTGACATGAACTGCCAATTTAAAGAATGAACAAGTTTTCACTTCAGAAAAGTTATTTCCTAATTCAAGTTACTGTAATCACTAAGAAATTTAAGCACAGAATTGTCTAATTGTATTAATTGGAGCAGTCCCAATGAATAAATATTTCAGAGTGGTAGAATTTAACACATTAATTTCTTCAGAATTAAATATTCCACAGTGGCAAATATGTCACCCCAATTATGCTGACGTGAAACATATGAACCAGCTAACACAAAAGCATCACAGCACTGGGTTTTCAGCAACCTAAAAGAAATTACTGTAGTTAACTTTTTAACAAAGCAGTATAATCGTTTAACACGTTTCATCCTCCTGTGGGTCCCATAGCGCGCCCAGTGGTTGTGGACCATCTCAGAAGTGTGAAGGTGAGCGTGGTACTTCTCCAGCTGCCAGGATGATCTTAGGCTTTAAACTTAATCCCAGAACTTTTCTAGCCATACTGCCTTCCCAGAGCATCACGTCAGGGAAAACACTCAGTGCTGAGCTGTGTGTCCACCAGGATAGAGAGGATAGATAGGCAGGACTGAGGGAGACAGATGGACAGTCTGGTCCTGAGTGGGGACCCAGAATGAGGGTCATCAAAAGGCATGTGGGCTCCCATAAGAATAATGTTCACTTACACTGACCTCCGCCTTAAATTTCCCTAGGAATTTGTCCAAGACACTTAAGTTCTCTGGATACAAGTAAAGGAAGAGTTTTTATAATAAACTTGAAGGTCACCTCGAGTTCAAAAATCTCATAATCTGTCTCTACTCTTCTCATCAATGGTTTGATAGGAGCTACTTGTCCTTTTCTTTTTTTCCAAATAATCTTTTTTTTAAGAACTATTATTTTATTTAGAGATAACTGACATAATTATCCAAAAATCAAACATTTAAACATCTTTGCTGTAATATATGCATCTTTTCAGATATTTCAGATATATGCATAGAAGTAGCTTCCTTTTTCCCTACACGAAGATGGGGGCAAAATGTACATAGTATTTTGAATTTTCACCTCAGTCTTTTACCACAGAAACACTTGCATATAGACTATACAGTGTGTTGCACAATTTATTTAGCTATAGAATAATGGACATTTAAGCTCTGTCCAATTTTTCACTATTAGAGGGACAGCTAAAAATAAATAAGCATATATTGCTCCCAAATGTATTACATTTCTGGGTTAAAATATCTGATACTTTAGAATTTTGATTGGTATGGACAACTTTTCTCCCCACTAAACTTTTTTGTACATGTATAATGGCATATGGATGCGGTCTCCCTATCTGCTTGCTAACATGGGCTATATGAATTGCAGTTTCACAGATGCATTGGGGGGGGGATGGCATTGTTTAATGCACATTTTTTTTATCAATAATAAGTTTAGGGATCTTTTCCTACCTACTGTTATTTATTTTTGCTCTTTATGCAAAATAGCTAATTTATATTTGTTGCCCGTTTTTAGTCAGGTCCTAGGGCCTTTTCTTATTGACTATATGATGCTCTTTCTATATTAATGTATTTCTAGGAGTGTGTAGTGGATAGACTCCTAAGGTAGCCACCATGATCCCTACCACCTGATGTTTATGCTTTTGTGTAATTCTCCTCCCCGTGAAGAGAGCATGGCCTTGGTCTTGTTTCTAACCAGTCAAATAGAGTTAAAGTGATGGACTACATGGGACTGTGTGTCTGTGATCATGTGATTACATGTAATACCACAGCACCTGATTTTCCTGAATCCCTCCCTCCCTGGCTTTGAACCATGTTGGGAAGCTGCACATGGCAAGAAACCATGGACAGCCTCTAGGAACTGAGGGTGAGTTTTGGCCGATCACCTGCAATAAACTTAAGCTCTCAGCCCTACAACCACAAGGAATGGAATTTCGCCAGCCCCTGAGTCATGCTAGGAGTGGGTCCATCCCCAGCTGAGCTCCAGATGAGAATGAAGTCCCAGCCAAGACCCTGACGATAGCTTGTGAGCCCCAGCCCAGCTATGCACAGACCCCCTGACCACCAGGAAGTTTAAGATCCTACATGTGTGCTGTGTCAGCTGCTGGATTTGAGGTAATCATGTTGCACAGCGATTAGACAGCTAACGCAAACAGTAGTGAGATGGACTTCCCCTCCAATTTGTCCTTCATAACTCTGTTTTCTAGTTCTTAACTATTGCTGGGGGCATCAGGTGCTGCAGAGAAGGGAAACATGGGGAACAGAGGACAACATAATGTGATCTTGCTCTAAATGCCTTTGGCTTTCTGTCTCTATCCCTCCTTAATTTGGGCCAAAGGATGAGTAGTCATTAAAAGGCATAAAAATAATAAGGTCAGTGGTGTTGTACTAGCATTGGATGGGGACAGATGATAGCTACATTTGTGGTCAGCATGGCAGAAGGTATGGAGAAGTTGAATCTCTAGGTTGTACACCTGAAACTGATGTAATATTGTGTGTCAACTAGATTCAAATAATTTTTAAATTAAAATAAAAAAGTAAAATAAATTGAAAATAACAGGCATAAAAAAGTGGCTCAAATCTCATATTCTGATTTTAAGGCTGCAGTAAGCAATACCAGGTCTCTTACACACTTTTCCCCCCTACTCACAGGATCTGTTCTTAAAAATAAAAGAGAAGCCACCTCACAGAAGAGAGGATGGTCACTTCACCTTGCCATATAACACTTTAGTTATTTTTTTACCAACTCTTTTTAAATGGCCTCTTATTGTCCATCCATCATAAAATTGAAATAAAAACTCACAGGCTAGGAGGTAGAAATCATGCCCCAAAGTTTGGTGTGGCTATAGTTTTTGTACTTTTGGGTCTGAAGACCAGTCATCTTTTAAATACCTGACAATGTGTCCCTTCTGGTTCTCTTGTTGCCACGAAAGAACACGGGAAAGGTAATTTTGTAATTGTGGTGGCAAAAGAAAGAGACTGATAAGTTCTTCTTTGTTCCATAATCGTCTTATGTAATTCTTTTAAATTAAAAAGCTGAGACATGAAATAGTCATGAAGATCAAAATGACAATTGTAAGTTGACATATCTTCTGTACCAGCTCTAATATCATTAAATTGTTATCACTAGGGGGAAAAAATGCAAATGCCCCAGACAAGCTACTTTGTATACAAAGAGAAACAATTATGAAAAGAAACAAATGAATCAAATAAGCACAGCAAAATGGTAATTTGGATATAGGGTTTCAAAGTTAGTTATTTTGATAAGTCTACGTGAATAAATAAATCACAATGCATCTCTTCATGACTTGAGGAGGTCATTCCTGATACCTTCCCAAGTCATCTATTTTCTAGGAGTCTTCAAAAAATATTTTCAACACATTAATTTGACTCACTTAAAAAATGGACAGAATCACATCTATGAAAACATTTGTTTATTCATTGAAGAAATAGTGAATGTATAAAGAAACACTACAATAGTTTGAGAGTTGGAAGAGTGCCTTTTAATTGTGTGGGACTTTAAATCTACAAAGTAAGAAACAAAACAGGCAAACAAACAATACTTTTTTTGAAGATCCTAAACTCACAGTGTTATGTGATAAGCAGTGATTGTGAAACGTGGTAAGTGACAAAGAAATGTAGAAGACAGAGAGATTGGGTGGTCAGACATGGGCGAGGCACCTAGAAAGGAACTCAAAGCTGAGTGGGCTTGAGATCGAGGGGAGCCAAGGTGCATTTAGGGTGTGCATTACACTGATTTGATTGGAGTGGAAGTCACTAGCAGGAAGCACAGAGATAGAGCTGGACAGAGAGACTGAAGCCAGATTATAAAGGACTGGAAAGTCAGTTGGGGGAAAGCACCGTATTGTGTAGAAATACATACAGTAGTTAAGGACCAGTACACATTGCCAGGAAACCAGTAACCGTAACGTGCCTTCCCCTGCCCCACCAACACACACACCCAAGGTTCTGTCGGTATTATTTTCTGGGAGTCATTACAACAAAAACAACAGTAAGAGCATCAGTCATGGAACCTGGGAAAAAAAGTTTTAAAAAGGCAAAAATATGTTTCCCAGAAACAGATTTCTAGTCCAAACAAGAGGGTGACCCACAGGCTGTGTGCAGAAAGGAGGTGAGGCTTCAAATAAGTTGCATATTTGCCTATTTCAGGACACTCTCCCAGGGCAGTAGTTAATTCCTTCGCATTTGGACTTTTAGCTTTCAGGAGCCATAGAATATCTGAGAAGCATCAATACTTATAGGCTCATCTATATGCTAGACACTTAACCTGACCCTCACTATTGGGGTAAAAAAAAACCCATTTCTCATTCAACAGCTTCATTCTTACCAACTTTGTCCCTGTCTCCTTTCTCCTCCACTCTTGGAGGCTGGACCAATTTTCCACCTCCTATGGGAGCTCCCCCCCATATCCGCATGACATTTGCTGTCTGTATCATAATCCCTTATTTGAACACATACTAATTAAGTCAATAACTTAAGGGTTTTGTTGTAGTTTTTAGTAACAGTGAAAGCTCCTTGAGGGCAAGCACAGATTCGGCATCTTCATTACTTCTTTACTAATGTGTGTAGGTAAATAGTAAAGAACTTATGCATTTCAGTTTTATGGAATTGAGTTATTCTGCTTGGTATGTACCATAACTCTTCAAGTGAACAAAATGACTACTCTAATTCTATTTAAGAATCTAGACTTCCGAAATCTCTCCTCAGACTCCCAGGTCTTCATTGTTTAGGATGGTAACAGATTAACACCATATATATTTCCCACAAATAATAGTAGTTCTACCTAAATACTTAAATATATATATATATATATACACACACACACACTTAAATATAATATATATTGTTATATATATATATAAATATAAATACTTAAATATATATATCAATATGTATATTGATATATATCAATAAAAAATAATGCCACCTAACAGTAACAAGCTGATTTTCCTCACTTGACTTTCTCTTGATATCATCTACAATTTACAAAAAAAAAGTGTTGGGATTTATTAGAGTTTGAAAATTTCATATTGTTTCCATGGAAAATGGAGCATGCCTCTTGAGCAGGTAACCTGCAACTTCATGTGTATAGTCAATACCACAAACAAAATAAAATCCAAATGCTGGGTTTGTCTTAAGTCGTTCACAATAATTATATTTTGTAAAGAAGGGAGAAAAAGAATGAGATGAACAAGAAATGCCAGATTTATGCTGAAGAAATTTACATTTCTAGAGCATAAAGGGAAGTATCTGCTCAATTCAGTTAATTTCTTGTAAAAATGTGACCTTTCTTATGTTGTTAGGGTCCTTCTTCTTTTCTGTATGAAGTGCCAATCATTCCCTGCAAGTCTTAACTATCCACAGCTGTATTATGCATCAAAGTACACCACTTTCCTAACCATAAAAAGGAAGAGTTTGAAACATGGAGACAAAAATTGTTGATGGCCTCTGAACAATACTCTCATGGTCCATTCTTTGAAAGAAAAGTGAATATCCTTAACTCCAGCAGAACCCATTTTCATAAGAATGAGCTGTGTTTCAATTTCAGTTACCCTGAAGATTAACCATTTGCATAAAAGTCAAAGGTTTGTAGTCTTCATTATCAACTTACTGATAGAAAAAGGAAGTGGCAATCCACTCCGAGAGTCATCAGGCAAGAGTGTAAGAAGCACAGCTATGTCAAGGGTGTGGGATTTTATAGAAACATCAATGGTGAGAGTTTCCCCATATATTTTACATGAATATCAACTTCATATAGAAAATTACTCACTTGTAAAAAGATCAATAAAGACACTTTCTATTAAAAACAAGAGGAGAAATAAATAAATCTCTCTGAATAAAGGCATAGGGATTCACCAGGCATCTGGAAAATGACTGCTTAGAATTCACAATTAATTTCAAAGGCTTTTAATTCATTAGAGATCACTCCCCAAATAATTCTAATTTTAATCTCACATTTAGCTCTTTCTTACATAACACTAATCATATCAGAGTACACTGAACAGTAAAACAAAAAAATAAAATCATTCATTTGCACAGTATTTTTATATGAAAGAGTATAATTATCCCCTGAAGTCTTCCCATAATACAAATATTATGGACAAGGAGCTTGAATCTCATTTTTACTGTAAAACCATTTTAAAAAAAAAAGCTGAAAAACAGCATAGAATGATGAACACCAATGATGGAGGCCCTAATGATAAAGAAGAAATCTTCTGAAATAATTGCACAATTTCATAATATAGTGTATTCATCTTGAAACCATTGGGGCTAGTTAGCCTGGAAATTCTCAATGAAGAGGTTATTAGATTCTGATGCCTTTTATTGAAAGGGAGGGAGGATTAGTAAATAGATAACATATATACATATATAAATGCAGATTTCTGACACCATCCAAAACCCATTTATTGAGAATTCTTGGGGAAAGAGGCCTTAGAATTTGCATTTACACAAGACCTCCAGTGATTCTTATGCACACAGAGTTTGCAAAAAGCTACTCAAAAACTCTATATCATGGTCATAAAGCCAACATCTACCATGATAAAGGTGACCTGTTTAGTACAAAAACAGAAGGTTGCCACAGTAATACCATGGGGAAATGCTCCAAATCCCCCAAATCTGCTCTGATTCCCTTGCAACTCATGTGGCTTACAATTATCTGGATCATTCAGACAGAAAGTTGGAGGTTCATCTGTAATATCTATATGCCATATTAGTTTTTCTTGAATTTTATTGAGGTGGAGGATCTCCAAAATACATAAGACCAAGAATAAGGCCAATATTTTACATACTTTAAGTCTCAGGTTGCAATATTCTAAAAGTGACTCATGGATGAAAAAACTGAAAAATGCCACCAACAACTTGACCTCTCCATGACTATATTTCCTTTGATCTCACATCAGTAACAAGGGTAATTTTTAAAGCACAAAGCATTATTCATGATTTATTATTTTACTAGCAATGAGACAAAATTACATTAAGCTTGTTAGTATTAAGGTAGAAGACTGGAAATATTAAGACTGTTAGTATCAAGATGGATCCCTTTTATTCTACTTGTATTTGGAGAGAATGGTAATACTGAAATGTCCCTTTCCCTTTTACAGCTTTCCCCAAGCTAAAACTAGTATAAGATAAAGCAGGAAGATTTCAATGAATAAATTGCAGAATTTATGAGACATAAAAGATATAGGAACTATTTTTAATAGGGGTCCATGCTTGCATGTTTTTTTTTCATTCACCAAAGAAGTTTTAGCCAGAGATAAACGTTGTCACTGTGGGTCAAAGTAACACTGACTCTAAATCAAGTTAATTTGTTGAAATGTTATTCCTCAGTAGAATGTTTATAATATATTCAGGAATAGATTTTGTTAAATGAGACAGTGTGCCTAGTGGATGATGAAATCTCTCACCCAGCTAGAACGAAGATGGTAGGGATCAAGAGAGATCATGCAACTTCCCTAAAGCAATGGTGGCATTTTCCTCTCCCAGAAATTAGTGGTTGATATAAATGGTTTAAAGAAATTGCAGCTAAATTCAAAAGGGGAAAAAAAAAGTGTTTCATGGTGCATCCAAAGAGGTTCCTTGCTGGGAAAAAAAAAACAACAAAAACACAAAAAACACAAAAGTGCAACAAGGTGAGTGCTATTTTCACAAAACTCCTACCATCAGTCCATTTTAACCAATTCAATGAAACGATCTTCTGGTATTTTTTAATATGTAATAGGAATTTTAATTCTGTCCATTATCAAAAATAAAGTCATCTTAAAGTCACTGTGGAAGAGGCCTACTTCCTTGCACTGCTGAAAGCAGCTCAATGCGATTGCTCGGTTTGCATAGTGATAGGCTGTCCTGGAGTGGACATCCAGTGAGCTAAGCACAAGGGGCTGTACAACGAAGACAAGGTCAGAGGATGGATTTTCTTTAGGACTAACTAGTCTCAACCCAGCCAAAGTATGTATGTCTTTGCTTCAGGTGGCACAGCCAAGCCAGTTCTAACGTTTCAAGCAATTCCCATCTCTGGTCCTTACAGTGGCTAGACCATGGAGTAGAGCTGGTCTGCGTCTATCCCTTATTGCCGCCGGCCCAGCAATCCTATGCCCATATTACAAGGTACATATATGGTAGGCTGTAGAATATCTATGCCTTGACCCAGACGTCTTCCTCTGATTTTTTAGCTCAACAAAGGCAATTAAAATAAGCCCACCGAACTTTGTCATCTACTCTGTGCAAGGAGGACCCGTTCAACTTCTTAAGTCTATAGGGAAATGAACCTAAGGAGAAGAAATATAAAAGGCCAAAGGGGAAAGTACAGCTTAAAGTGCATGTACGCAAGTCATAGTGGCTTATTTTCACTATGAGCTCAGCAGAAAACCTACCAGAGGCACATTTAGAATTCAGTAGAGCACAGAGTATTTAATATGCCATTTGCATTTTGACAGCTTAGAAATGTCTACACTGGATTTGCTGTATCTTCTGCAGTGAGCACTAAGCGGTCACTGAGCCTTTGTTTATCTATTTCTTAAAGGAAGCTGAACCATTTTCTTGACATTTTCGAAGAACTGTTGGTGTTTGTTTGAGACAATAAACTGGAGAGGAAGGAGGCATTGCCCTCAGGAGGAGCCCATTGTACCTGTTTGTAGGAACTTAGAATCAGTACCTAAGGAGTCTTCTTATCAAGCATGACTGGCCTGGATGTGAGGGCGATCTGGCTGCGACATCTGTCACCCCATTGATCGCCAGGGTTGATTCGGCTGATCTGGCTGGCTAGGCGGGTGTCCCCTTCCTCCCTCACCGCTCCATGTGCGTCCCTCCCGAAGCTGCGCGCTCGGTCGAAGAGGACGACCTTCCCCGATAGAGGAGGACCGTTCTTCTGTCAAGGGTATAGGAGTAGCTGCGCTCCCCTGCTGGAACCTCCAAACAAGCTCTCAAGCATGATTGGCCTGCTGAAAGCCAATATACAAATAGCGATTCCCTTTCCTCTGGGGCCTGTGTTGGTGGAGATGCTGGGGACCCTGGGGGGATTCTAGGACCATTTTACCACCTGCTATTTGCTCCTCTGCACTTGTTTATTGAGATTTCATTGCCCCGCTATTCAAGTTTACACAACCTGCCACTTTGGAGGAAAGCCTTCCCTTCGCTTACCTTTCTACAGATTTATAATCCCAAACTAAGAGCATAGAGGTAATCCAGAAGCACCAGGGCTTTTGGCTGAACAGTTCCTCATTGAAAAACAAAACAAAACTTAATCCCCTCACAATGCCAAAAAATAATAATAATAATACCCATGATTTGGTAAAATCATGAATGCAGAAATCTTAACTTCCCTTTATATGACTCACATTTTAGTATTTAACATATTGGGGGGGGGTCTGTGAAAGCCATTTATTTACAAGAATTCCTGGCTTCCCCAGGAGAGAGTACATGTGGGGTTGCTCAACCATAAAGCAATGTGGTCAGCAAATGTAAGGGCTCAGCATCCTTCCAGGTGATACGAATTGTTAACAAGGTAACTCATCTAGAAGCACACAGATTTGGGAAGGCTTCTCTTTTTCTCTCTCTGTATGTGTGTGTTGAGTTATATGGTTGCTGTGAAAATTTGGTAATGCATGCTTAAATCTCTTTGCTGGGTGGGTTAGTGAATTCTAACGTTAGAATTAGGAATTTTGATAAGCACTCCACCTTTCATTCCCAGGCTTCCTACAGGGAGACCATGGAGCTCCTATTACGTGCTCCTTTTTTAGGACGCTTTCTGAGTAATGCTTGCAAATCACTGCATTCTTGTCGCTGCACATACACAAGAAACAATCTAGAAGCAAAGCAAACTTTGCGCACCCAAACAGCCCATAGATCAGCCCCAGATAAGGGTGCAAATCTGAGAGCTCACCGAATGAGTTATGCCACCTATTTGCTAGATGAAAACTCTTAAAGCCTTCTTCCCTCCCCTTGGTCCCTGAAAATGTGCTGTTTTTGAGGAGGTATGCACGGTTGGGACTCGACCTTTACAATATTAATAATCAAAAAGAAAAAGGACATCAAAATTGAATTCCGGGTACCCCCAAGTTTGCACCGAAGCGTAAAGCACAATCAACTAAAGCTGATGACCCGGGTGGTGATGGTCCCGGGTTCTAATGACCGCAACTGCGGCCGCCTGCAGCCTCTCACGACTCCGAAAAAAGGTCACGAATTATACCGCACGCATCAAAACTCTCCTCCTGCCTTCGGCACAACGGGAGCCGCCACCTGGGCGCACGCTGCGCTGCTCCGCAGCGGTGGCCGGCGCCTTCCTTGGAGCGCTCCTCCACCGGGAAGCGCTATGGCTGGCTCGCAGGCACCGCGGGGGCCCAAGCCCCAGGGCAGAGGCCCGACCTTGACCACCAGGGCTTCGCTAGGCAGGGGGACTGTGACCTCGCCCTAGCTGTCAGAGCGCTCTCAGGGCGACTCCAGGGCTGGCGTCACCAGCCTCCCGCCTGCAGCCCGCTCCCACGCGGCCACTTGCGCTCGCACTTGACCCTTCGGGCGCAGAGAAAACGCCGGCCCAGCCCCGCGGGCCCCGCCGGGGTGATAAAGGAGCCTCGCGCCCCCACCACAACCTAGGTCTCCAATAGCGCAGTGAGCGCGGTCGCCCGGTCCCCTCCCCGCGCAAACGCACACACGCACACCCTACTCTCACGCAGCGCGCGCCAGGGGCCTGGGACCCTGGACTCCACTTCTTGGCTTCTACATCCCTGACCTGGGACCCCCAGGGCGCAGGAGGCGCTCTCCTCCCAGTGGCAGCTCCTCCAGGCTCGGGGCGCCAGGGACTTTGCGCCCTTGCCTGGTTAGCCCCAGGATCTGCCCCAGCAGCCCCCGCCCAAGACCTATCGGTACACACCCTCCCCCCAGCCCCGGCGGACTGCCTCGGCCCACCCGCGAGGGGGCGGAATCCGCCCGGCACACGTGTGCGGATTACTAAGCAGCTCCGGCAGGGCTGCCGCCGCTGTCTCCACGCAGCAGCCCCTGCTAATTGCGGGGGAAGGGCGCTCGGAGCACGCGGAACCACGGGGAACCGAGAATGCGCTCAGCGGCTGCGCTGCCTGCCCGGGGAAGGAGGCGGCCCCCGGCACAGCTGGACTTTGAGTGCAGAGGAAAGGGGTGGGAAGTTTTGCTGAGTTGCGTAGCAGGTGTTCCCTCTCCATGCAGGGACTTGGCTAGGCAAAACCAGGTCCTGTCCGCAGGCCCCTTCCCGGACCTGAGAAAAAGCCCTGCACGCACTTCCCAGGGGTAGCTCTCTTTGCCCTCGACTTTTCCTGCATCGCCTCTCTGTTCCCAGCCAGTCCAGCACGACCCAAGGCCGCTACCCACCCGCCCCTGCTCCGCCGGCCGTGCCTCCGCAGCAGCTCCCAACAGTGGAGCCCGAGGCGGGGCGTCTGGACCGAGCCGGGCCGGTGGGCAGAGGGTAGGTGTCTGCAGGAAGGTCCCTGATTCCGAGCGACCAGGAGCTCAGGAGACTAACAGCAAACATTTGCGCTCCCTGAGATCTTGGGGCGCATTCCCACAGACACCCTTTCGTAGGGGTGAGTGCGTGCGTGGAGGGTCTAGTGCCTTGCGGTCAGCTCTCAACCCTCCCTAGACGCCGGGTGGAGAAGAGCAGCCAGGAGGGGAAGCCTAATCTGCCATTCTCTCCATCTCTCTCCACCCAGGCCCATCTGGAGTTTCCTAATGGAACCAGAGATAGTCCTCCTTCGCCTTGTCAATCACCCTCGAATCTGGAACACTGAAGGAATAGAAAATGGGGAAAAAAAAAAAAAAAGATGGAAGACTCTAGAGAGGAAAGGGGGAATTTTAGGTGGGGAAAGAGCAAATGGCCATCAGAAAACACACGCACACTCAAGATTTGACAGCATCCTTTAAAAAGGCAAAGAGAAAAAAAAAATCTATATAGATATTCCCAGGAGTGGGACGATGGGGTGCTGATTGATAGGAGAAGCATCCAAGGAGGCCCAAATGAGGAAATGGGGGCAGGTACTTTCCAATGTGAAAATCAATCAATATCCCCTCTCTCCCCCTCCTCCTCCCCTCCCTCTCCCGGAATCAAGAGGGAGCTTGTTTTCTTTCCCAGAGAATAGACAAGTACTGGAGATATTGCCAGCCCGGAGATTGCAGCCTGTAGGCTAGTTAGAGGAAAACATTCCCCAACTCGTTTCAAGGAGAAAACCAAGTTCACAGAGCTCCGAGCCCCGGGACTGACCCAGGGAGACTCCTTCTCTCGACCAGAGGTGGCAAGGGGTAGAGCACTGTGGCCACAGCGAATACAAATGCGGTGGAACCCCAGCCAGGTCTCCCCGCTTTCTTCACGCACCCTGCCTGCTCCTTTCAACTTGCAAGGAGCGAGGTCCAGGGAGAGGGAGGCGGGGGCGACCTTACGGAGGTACTCACTCCCTGAGTACGCTGGAGGGGGAAGAAGGGACCGCCGAGTGGTTGCAAGAGTGCGGGGAGCCTGGGCAGCAGGCAGGCTCGCCTGTTGGTTCCCCCAAGCCCCTGTTGAGCCAGAACTTACGAGGCCAGCTTCGCCCGGGCCACTTTCCCAGCCGCTCGGGCTCCGGGCAAAGTCCTGGGAACCACCCCAGCCACGGCCACCCGTTGGGCCACCTCTCCAAGCAGGCAACATCGCCCGCCACAGCGCAGTTTCAGCCCAACTCGGGTCTGGCTCCTTTCTCCCCAACAACCCACACCACCGAAAAAGAGAGCATGTCGTGCCAGCCAAGTGAAGGGAAGGAGAGGCGGGCGAGACAAGGGTGGGAAGAAGGCGATGGAAGCCCTGCTCTCGGGCATTGCCTTCCCCCAGCGTCCGTGATGGAGAACCCCCGGCAGACGCCAGCGCCCGGGTACCCTGCCCTCCTCAACACACACACTTGCGTTCGCAAACGGGGCCTCGGAGGGCTCGCCCATCTCCCCGGTAGCAAGTAAGACTGTCTTACCCTTCGCTGCAGTGAGGAGCCCCGCGCACAGAACCAGCAGCACCAGAAGCAGGAACAGCGACTTGAATTTCCTCCACGCAGTCATGTCTGCAGATATTCCACACGCACACGACACCGATGGCTCTTCTCAGATGTGCCCGTCTCCTCCGAGGAACGGCAGGGCTATGAACAGAGCCAAATAATCACCAGAGGGCAAGGCGAGCCGGAGACAGATCCCTGTCCCCAGACCGGCCGCGCATCCGACGCCTCCTGCAG
>NC_138370.1:3556379-3575838 GCF_054177405.1 Leptonychotes weddellii
GAGGAGGGTGGGAGGATGGGTTAGCCTGGTGGTGGGTATTGAGGAGGGCACATTCTGCATGGAGCACTGGGTGTTATGCACAAACAATGAATCATGGAACACTTCATCTAAACCTAATGATGTAATGTATGGGGATTAACATAAGAATAGAAAAATTAAAAAAACAAAAAAACCAAAAATGTTTGTCTTCCATTAAAAAAAATCATATGACATTATGACTTCCACCATGACTATTTTGGTCCACCCTCCTATAGATGAGTTACTGCGATCAATCTCCTACTGGACCCCCTGCTCATATTCTCTACTCCCTTCTGGTTGGTACTATACACACTGCCACTTTAATTTTTATTAATATAACACAGTGTAAAGGTCACTGGGGGTATAACATTTATTCATCCATTCAACAAATATTTATTGGGAAGCTATTGAAATTACTTCTAGAAATGGCTGAGAATAAAAATAAAAACTTTTTATGTTTATGGAAAAATATAAAAATGGAGGCAGATAATAAAAAGTAAACAGATATATACGTTACAGTAGCAATAAATGCTATGAAGAAAAATTTTTAAATAAAATGATAGGAGTGCTTTTTTAGATAACATTTTCAAAGATTTATCAAGAAATATGGTATTTGAACAGAAACAAAAATACAGTGAAGAACTGAGTCATATTACTATCGAAGGAGAGCTTTTCAGGCAGAGGGGAAAGCTAGTCTGACAGGCAGGCTGAGCTGGGAGCAGCTGTGAAATGTGTGAGGAGCAACAAGGAAGTCATCCTGGCTGGAATGGTGGGATGAGCACAGAGTGGTGGGAGAGATCTGAGAGGGGCCAGGATTATGCAGGACCTTATGGGTTTTACTAAGGATAGATAGTGCATACAGTCATCAGCGTGCATGCAAGAACAACCTCAGGACTCTGAGTTTAGCAAAAAGGCTTAGAAGTGCAGAGAGAACCCTCATATGTCCATCTGTTGGGTAAACTGCAGCCTAAAGAGACAATCTCTTTCCCAAGGTCAAGTTGCCACTCTATAGCACCCACAGTTCTATCTGAGAGGTTCCTCTGCTTGGGACAGGCATCTTCATTACAAAGGATGAGGATTAGAGAATTCTGCTCTCAGGGAAGGGATGTCTCTGAGGTTGGTGAGTCTACCTTTTGATTTAGCACTATGTGTCCCTAATGCAAAGTCTACACTGTGGACACTGTTCTTCCCCCAGAAAACAATACAGGACAATGGAGTGGGATGAACCCTAGGCCTGGAGGCAGTCAGGTCTGGGGCCACATCCTCCTGCCCTTACACTAATGAGCTGCCCGGCATCAGTCAAGCAAGTGAACTCCTTTGGGTCTCAGTTGTTTCATCTGCAGAATGGGAATAACCTCACTGTCTCAGAGGGTTGTTGGGATGGTTAAAAAAAATAGCAATCATGAAGGGAAGTGTTATGTAAGATGGGGAATATAGAGGCAGAGACTGGACAGAGAGCAGGGGTCTTCTGAACAGATGAGCTAGAGAGTTGCCAAAGCCCAGATTTGGTTGCTTCATGGACTCTGGTTCAGTTAAAGGGGCCCCTGGGAAAGCTTCAACCCCACCAATATCACCGGTGGGGAGCTGGCTCACTGTACCTAACCCCCATGTCGTGACTTCTGACAAGTCATCATCCAGATGCCTGTTAGATTTACAAGTGGAGATGTCTGGTGGGCAACCAGAATTACCAACATGGAATTTAGGAGAGATGGAGATTTGAAATGTAAAATTTGGGGTCATCAATTTAAACGTGGTATTTAAAGCCTAGGAACCGTGATGGGGTCACAAGAGACAGGTGTGTAGATAGAGAAGAAAGAAGAGCATCAAGGAGAAAGCCCTAGGGTACTTCAGTGTTTAGGGAACAGGAAGAGATTCAGGAGCTAATCAAGGATTTTAAGGAGTGGGCAGTGAGATGGGAGGAAAACCGAGAGCGTGTGTCGTCCTCAGATTCAAGTTAAAAATGTGTTTCAAGAAAAAAAAATGTGGTTACCTGTGTCAAATAGTGGAAGGCAGAGTAAAATGGAGACAGAAATGCCATTGAACTTGGCAACACCCAATTCACCAGTGACCTTGAAAAAGCTGATTTTGGGGGAGAAGGTAGGGAAAAGTGTGACAGGCACTCTTATGATGTTTTTCTATTTTGTCAGTTAAATAAGAAACAAGGCCAACAAATGAGGGAGAAAGGGAGGTGTTGGTAATTCCAAGAGAGGCACCAGGTGAAACAGTTATTTCAAAGAACTTGACTAGAACAACATAATAAGACTGACAATGAGGGGCCATGAGAACTTTGTAGTCACGAATATAAAATGAGAGCCATCAGCACAGTTGTGTATTTTTTCCCTGCAATTTCCAAGTATTTTGATGCCACCAGAATTGGCAAAATTAGATTTAAGTTAGGGATTATGGAATGAAGACCAAGGAGTTGGAAGTGTGTAAACAGGAAGGAGCCATACAAATGAGAAACCAGGGTGTCAAAGCCCGGGTCTGGGGGAAGTGAGGGTTGAGGGGCATAGTGAGTAGAGAGATCCCGATTGCTGGATGGATTGGAAGCCTCAGTAACAGTATTTGTTCAAGAAGGGAGATTAGAGGTAGGAGGTCGTGGCCAGAGAAGGTCATCCTTTCGGTTGGGATCATGATGGTTGTAGAGTTGTGACATTGTCACTCAGGGTGCCAATAGGAAAGGGCCACCAGCGTGTGGGGGAGACAATCCATCAGAGTGAGCCGGTCAGGGAACAGAAAGCCTGGTGTGAGACAGACTGTCTGCACGGCCGCTGATTTCACCAAGGATGAACACAACCCCACAATAAACAGAACAGGAAGCCAGGTGCTTAATCGGTCAGTGACGGAGGGGGTGTAAAGTGGGTGGTGGCCATGGAAAGCAGGGGTGTTTGTGCTTCACAGGAAAAGCGTTTGTAGAGAAGAGTGGGGATTGTGGTCTGCAAGTGGGTGTGAGGATTAAGGAGGAAACCCTTCAGGTCTCCGAGATCAGGGGTGTACGAGGTGTGGGAGGGGAGAAAACCAGATACCCCTTGGGATGTGGTGTCCTCGTGGGCAATGCATTTTAGAGCAAAGGCATTGCATGAGCGTGGGGTGTGGTGAGAATAAAGCTGGGCTCTCCGGAGGGGTCATGACCCCCAGCACAGGTGTCGCGGAGGCTTAGATTCTGTCCTGCAGACCCTGGTGCAGACAGGTGTGGACCGTGGGCTAGTGAGCTTCGGCCAACTTTAGAATGGGGCATCTCAGGTGGGAATGCAGGTGGGAACCCGGGGCTATGGTGGGGGGCAAAACTGGAAACGGGTCTGTTGGTTAGGTCCAGAGAGATGATGAGGCAAGTACCAGGACCGTGGCTACAGAATAAGAAGGGTTAGGGAGGTTGATGGGAGAGAGTAGGAACTGCAGCAAAGAAAGAAGAGGCAGGAGGAAGGGAAGAGGTGGGAGGCTGCGAGGGCAGGGGGTGTAAGTGGAAGAGGGTGGGTTGACCATAGGTCCTGACGCTGCAAGACCAAAGGGAGCCTGGAAAGCCACCAGGACACCAGGAGGTATTGGGGTTCACAGCTCAGAGTTGGAAAGGGATGTTCAGATACATTTGTTAAGTGTGTGACACTGAGGCATGAACATTTGGCATTAACACTGTTACCTCAGCATGCCCACGGCTCAGGGAGACAGGAAGGATATGTTCTAAGGTGTACCGACAGAACGATCTTTAGGCTGTATTTGCAAGTGTGTGTACCTCCCGAAACAGCCTGTCTTGAATTCTAACTTTTTAAACATACTTTCTAATCTCTCTAAATTATTTCTGATGTGTAAGGGGAAGGGGAGGAGATGAGAAATGGGAAAGGACAGGGAAAAGAACTAGAGGCAAATCATTTTCATTTTTTAAGATATGTGAGCAGAGGGAAAAATACACTTTTCATGCTTAGTCAGATAGCTTTCTCTGTTCAAATGTCTGCAAATCAAGTGAACCAGGGAACTGCAAACCTCACTTCAGGGACCTGAATCAGGAAGAAAAAACTCAAGCAAAGTCAAAACAATTGGAACTAAAGTGAGCCAAAATATTTACATTTAAAAATAAGGTTCTAAACTCCAAGTTTTAAGTACTATCCTTTAAATGCATTTTGCACATTTATGCAATGCTGAAAAGGGCAAAGTTAATGTAAATTTAATCCAAACTATTTTTCATTGTAAATGCATAAAAAATGCCATGCTCTCCCATAAAGTCTACCAGATCTAAGGATTCTGAGATCAGGCTCAAAAATGAAATAGCAATTTAGTCCAGTGGAATTTATTTTACAAAAAGCATCTCATATTGCAAAACGGTACCAGTGGACTATTAGCAAATGATTGGGTGAGTAGTAAGAGCTAACAAAAATGATTCTTAGTAGCATAGCCTTTATATTTTGGGGTGGGTACCTCTTTTTGGTACTTAGCTCTTTACATAACTAAAATTAAAAATGACTTCACTGTCACCTATTATTTCTTGAAATATCAATAACTTATGAAATTTGGTCCTGTTAATAAAGCAAATTTTGTCTGGATAAAATAACACCTTAAGGAGCAAAGCATGGGGGAGGTTAAAACTGCAGTATTGTTATGACTGACAGCATTCTTTTTGGCAAACCTTTGGCATCAAGCACATTGCTGAGTATACGGGAGACGCTGGACAATGATTCCTTCAATTAAACACTGGACCGCGAGAAGTCGTTCAAGATATGCGACATATGGGGGCCCCTGGCTGGCTCAGATGGTTAGGCGTCTGCCTTCGGCTCAGGTCATGATCCCAGGGTCCTAGGATCGAGCCCCGCATCAGGCTCCCTGCTCGGCGGGGAGCCTGCTTCTCCTTCTCCCTCTGCCTCTCCCCCTGCTTGTGCTCTCTCTGTTGTTCTCTCTCTCTCAAATGAATAAATACAATATTAAAAAAAAAAAGATATGCAACATATGGAAATTCTGTGAAATAATGGAAATTATGGTGTACCATGGATTGGGAAGGTGTCAGGTCAATGCTCAATGATGCATCCATGTCCGCTCTCCATGTCCCAGTCTCAGAGGTGTCGTAGAGGAAGGCTACAAGGTTGACTCCAAGTCAGTGTACAATAATTAGGGCCCACTCAATCAAGAGGAGAGACATGCATAAAGAGAGAGTGGGAGAGCCACTTAGGGTACAATAAAATTCAGAGTCGATTATATCTGGGCCAGATTAAGCTGAAATCTCCTCCCCTAGCTTGTAAAATTGTCTACACAGGATAAGAACACCAGCTTCTTTTCCACACAGTATTGGTAGGAATATAAATGCTGTCACGTAGGCCAATGTACATGGTAAACTAGGCAGCATTCTAGGGATGTCAGGTTTCTTTTTTCCTTTTTACGTATTTATGCTAATGCTCTGTCCACAGCTGGGGTCCTTGTGTTTGGTTACCTAGAGGAGAGAAGTAAAATCAAGTTAAAATGGGTCCCCAGGATGCCATAGAAGCACATCCTTGGTGGATTTTGGTGTTTAGGGCTTCTTACAGTTGACATTCAAATCATATACACTTGTTGTTGACTCTGCCTGGTGGGAGAAGGTGGGTATTTGAAATTAAAAAGAATTGCTTAAAAAAAAAGAAGGCCTTGACTTTCAGCTGCATTTCTGCTGTGTCCCTGGGGCTAGGGCCTTAATGTAGCCACACCTGGTTTCCTCAGGTAAAATAAGGAGAGTAACATCACAATAACATGGGTTGTGTGGGGATCATCTGAGACAACATAACATAAATGGAATTGGAAAGTGCTAAAGGTAATCACTGTCCTCACCTGTCATAACATTAACCCTGCTGAAAGGTTTATACAATAACCATAATATTCTGGAGTCCTGTCCAATAGGCTTTTGTAAACTCATTAAAGAACTTTTAAGTCATTACCATGGATTCTTAGCTGTCAAAATTTAGTGCACTAAAAAAAATCTGAATTGCTTTTCTTTCATTTCATGTGTTTTATGTGAATATTGGGAAAAAGAAACGTGCTCAGATGCTGCAGGATCAAAACAAATCACACTCATGTATACCATCACATGCAAATCAGCCGCAGAGCCAACTATTCCTACATTTCTAAGTCTTGCTTTAATTTAGTATCATTTATCATCACTTTTTAGATGAGTGTCTCATTGAGCTTTCATCCCACAAGCTGGTGAGCTAATATATAAAGTAATCTGAATTAATGTAGAAAAACATTAGAGATGTTCATTTTTCAGGTGTGAATGATTTCCCCAAGTATCGACATCTGCTGTGTTCCTTTTCCTCGGTAATTGTGTAAATTGGTAAAGCCATCATGTGCTTGGCACAATTTTGATACTGGATTTCCAGACATATAGGACTGTATTTCTCTCCAGATGTTTGCAGATTTTCATTGATGCTCCTACAGCTGTTTGTTTATGGGACTCACCGATGTTCCAGTTTGTGGGTAACATGGGTCTTTTTCCCATCTTTTCCTCTTTGAAGCCCATTTTCATGTGACCAATTGAGTACAGCAGATCTGCCAGTGGCCAAGCAGGGATGAGGAAACACAAATCATTCCGTTACCTGCTAGGTACTTTGGAAATATCTGGAATTTTTGGCTAAAATGGGCTTTTAGATTATTTATTAATTTCAAATATGACTGATTCCTCAGGCACAAATTTAAAAGATAAGTCAGAAGGAGGTGGAAATATGTGGATGAAAATGATAATATCATTTAAATACTATGCATGGTGAACAGGAGATCTCACTACTATCTGTTTTTTTTTATCAAGATTCTAGAATTTTCCTAAAATGTAAGATTTCTCACATTTCCCTTTCTGGATCTTCCTGTCTGCATTTCACTGGAGTATAGGCAAGCAGAGATACACAAGCCTATGCACACACAGTAATACTTGAAGTTCTAGGTTTTGGTCCCTGAGTCTTTCAAACTGAGCCCTAGCAGGTCAGTTCAGTGTGAGCTGAGGGGATGCCCGATCAAATGAAGGGCAGTCATTTTTCAGAAGTAGTTCTGAGGTTTGCACAGACCCATGGCGATGAAGGGTTGCTCTTTCCAGAATATCTGAAGATAGAGATTTCTATGTTAATCTAGTTTTCTGTGAATATATATATTTTTTCAAATATCCATGATATGAGGCACAGGAAGCAAGCTGTGGACTGAACCGACCACCACCTTTGTTTTCATTCGAGCGTGCTGGTGGGGGGGCCCTGACCTGCTGCCCGGTCTCTCTCAGTGGTGCTCTCCCGCTACTGATGCATTACTCTGTGTATATGTTTTTCCTGCCATTTTTATTTATTTATTTTTGTTTTTTTAAAGATTTTATTTATTTATTTGACAGAGAGATAGACAGAAGAGCACAAGCAGAGGGAGTGGCAGAGGGAGAGGGAGAAGCAGGCTCTGCACTGAGCAGGGAACCTGATGCGGGACTTGATCCCAGGACTCTGAGATCATGACCTGAGCCGAAGGCAGACGCTTAACCATCTGAGCCACCCAGGTGCCCATTTCCTGCCTTTTTAAAAAAATAGCATTTATTTTATTTTTTCAGAAAAAAATATCTGGGGGCAGTAAAAGATGTTGAGTCATTTTATAGTCCAGATGACAACCCTTCTGAGAGTTGGTAAGCAAAGGCAGTGCATGCATGAGGTTAAGAAATCCAAGCAATAAAATGTTGCTACTCACAGTGTTCCTCCAGCAACCCAACACACACACACCCACCCACACACCCACACCCACACCCACACACACCCACACACACACCCACAACTGTGTGACCAAGATCATGTTAAGAGCTTCTCATGTCAAGTACACCATTTGTTGGCCTTGGCTTTATTTCCTACTGATAGAGTTTCAAATTCTTCCCATAAAATTCTTATTCTTTTACAAATATGTGTAATATACCATATTATGCTCTCACGGTGTGAATCATTTCTTCTAAATCCATTTCATTCTTGATGGGCATGTATGATGCTTTTCTCTCTTTAGAACTACAAACAGTGCTCTCCTGACACCCTTGTTTACATGTCTTATGATTTTTTTTAAAGTATATCCATAATTTAAATTCCTAATACTGGAATTGCTCATCAAAGTTTAATGTACATCTTAAATGTAGATATCTATTCGCAACTGTCCTCTGAAATGTTGGTACTGACTTACCTACCTTCTTGCCTGAACTGCACAGGTGTTTTTGCCACAATTCACAAGGAATGCCTGCCAATTGATAAGAGGTTAGTATTAACTTACTGTCTAGAGAGGCACATTTTTCCAATATTTAGCACCTTTCTCTATGTTTATTGGGTGTTTATCTGTGAACTTTCAGTCCATATAAATTGCCCATTTATCTGTTTGGGTGTTTCTTTTTCTTACAGATTTGCATGGATTTCTTGTCACTAAAGGGAATTAACTGTCATGCATATCATTTAATTCATATCATTTATGATTTTTTCCCCCAGCAGATGTTTTAGCAACATCATCAATCTGGAAAATATTGAGTTTTTAAAAAATATTTAAGTCCTTAGACTAATTAGAATAATTTATGACTGACGGTACTAAATATACTTTCAACATTATTATTAACATTAAAAGAATGTTCATCCCAGAATGAATATAGGTATATATATATTTGTACTTTCTTCTATATCTTATATGTTTGCACTTTTACATTAATTTTTGATTCACTTGGATCAATAAGTTAGGGCTATTTCGGTGAGCCAATAGCCATCATATCATTTTTTTTATAAATTCTCTTATCCTCATTGACACAAATTGAGAGTAATCTAAATCTCTGTATATGTTTGGGTTTGCTTCTGGATAATGCTCCCACTGTTGTATGTGAAATAGCAAAGCTAATTTTTTGAAATTTATAATATATTTTTAGTATATGATAGGGCTAATTTGCACTACAACCATATTTTATATTTAAAATTATTTTTGTTTATTTTTACCTATTTAATTTTTTTTAGCTAGACTGCTATGTCATAATGTAAAATTAAATAAAATTCTCTTTTGAGAATTTAAATGTTATATTTTGAGTATATTGTGAATTTTATCCCATTAAACTGAAAAAATAACTTAGGAAAAATTTCCATCTATATAATATCAATATTTCTAGCACAAAAAAAATAGTATAGTTTTATATTATCTTGAATTTTTTTAAAGTCCATCACTTACATTTAAAAATTTGCTTTATATAATTTTAACATAATTCTCATTAAGTTACCTTTCTAAGCATTTATTTTCACCAATTTCCAGTGTGAATGAATAATTTCTTTTATTGTATCTTCTTGTTAGCCATTGTTTACACCTTATAAACTATTAGCTTTTGTACATTAATTTCAAAACCCTTCCTTGAGAACTTTTCTGAACTTTCTTATATACTTTAATAGTTTTTAAATTGAATAATTGTTTCTTGTGGCATATAATCATATCATATATAAGTAAATGTGCCATTCTGACATTTCTCTCAAATGTTTATCACCCAGGTGTTAACTCATATAGGAAATAGAATCATTTTCTACTTCCAATTATTAGCAGTGTTTCTACTTTTTTACCTTAAAGTATGAGTCTGATTTTTAGATATATTTTTCATCATGTTTACGAGAACTTCATGCATCTCTTCTTTGAACAGTTTCTGAAACAATTGAGAAAATAAGACAAAAAAATAAGGCAGATAGAGTCCAAAGTATTGCCTTGGATGGATGTAGTCTAAGAGAGGGCATGACCTGTAGATATAAGAGACATACAGTCTTCCTAATACCAACATCAGAAGTCAAGTGTCCTACTCCCAGTCACTACAGTGCTGGAAGAACAGTGTTGACTGTGGGTTCTCCCCAGTAGGACTACCCTGAAGAGATAAAAATGGAGATGCATCACTCAACCTATCTCATGGCAAATGAAGGGGCAGAGAGAGACCTGGAGTGGAACACTAAAGGAGCTCCTTCCACCAGGAAGGAGACATTAGGGATGGCCAACAAAGCATTCCTGCTTAACATATGTACCAAGTGCTCCAGGTCTACCAAGATAAATTATTTTGACTTAAATTTTGTCAAAGGCATGTTTTGCATTTATAATCATATGGTGATACCTCATTGACTTATTGATCTGGTGTGATGTAATCATATCAACACATCTGAATGGAAGTATCAGAATTTTTGAAATTTAATTACATTAAATTATGTCATGATATAATTTTATAGATTGTCTATATCCCAAATTGCCCTTGGATTCTGGACTTGAACGACATTATTTGGTCATAACATAATATTTTGTAACGTACTGCTAAATCATATTCATTGATTCTCCTAACATTTTACACAGGTGTGTGTATGTGTGTATGTGTGTATAAAATGTTCTTTGTTGGTCTACTTAGGAGTTAGCACCCTAAACATAATTTGAAGGATTTTCTTCTTCCTATATGTATTAAAATATATTACAGATGCTTAAAGTAAGATATTTGCTATCAACAGGGTATAATACAAATATAATTCAGTTTCAATTGTCTACAGGCTTTGTTTTTTATCTATGTGATGTGTTGCAGATGAACCAGAGTCAAGTCTCTCATACAACTGTGTTTCTGTTATCCCAGCTTCCTACTTTTGCCTTATCAAATTTCAGCATGATTTGGGCATAAGCGTTGAAAACAGTTGTACCCTCCCTGTGCATTGCACTGTATTTTATGTAAGTTATGCTAGACAACCTCTGCTTGGCTCTGCAGATCTGCTCTTCATACATCCTCCATGGCATTGTGGCCCTGGAGGGTGAGCTGTAAGGGCCACTTCTCCGGGCTCTTTTGCCGTCAGTTATTCATTTGAGTTTTATAAGAGATCAGAAAGAGGGAAGAATATGAGTTTGGGTTATTTCACCAGGGTGCCTCCTGGAGGGTCCCTCCAGATGGTTGTGAGTCTAAAAGGTTAAGGCATCAGGGCTGCTGCACACGTCTCTCTCTGTAGGTTCTAACTGCTCCCCTTTTCACACCTTACACCTAAGGCTGACGGGCTATTGCAAGGTCTGGGGTAAAACACCGTACTGTGGATTCCCCTCTGCCCACATTTAAAAATATATTTCCATCATCAAACACCTTTTAACCTACCTCAGTTTAAACAGGCCATCTTCTTCTGGCCAGGACCTGACATGCATGATAATACCTTTTGTCTTTGAAACATCCTTTAAGTAAAGCTTAGTCTTAGCTGATAATGGCAGTGCAGGTTTCTCATTCACTACTGTGTTGCCTGTCCTTTTAATTATTTAAGTCACTTTGTCTAAGCTGTTTATATTTGGGATTTACATTTTAAGTGACATTAAGTCCCCATTTCTTTTAAATATCAAAATCTCTCTCTCTATATATGTTCATGTATATATTTCCATTTATCCTTTTTTATAAAGGTGATGTGCTCAATTTTAATTTTGCTGCTTTATATGATTTTAATGTTCCCTTATTTTGCCACTTTTCCTATAAAGATTATAATTTCTGTTCTTTGTTTTAATGCATGTGTTGAGGGACACACATTTTCTTACTGGCAATTTGGAAAGTTTATAGTCTAATTTTAACAAGAATGAGCCAAAGTGTGTACATTTCACCCAACATCTTAGCACTTTAGAAAATAGGTATGATTTCACACTGTCAATGAGGAGAGCATTTGTTACTAACACTTCCTTGCAAGGCTTCTTCCTTTTCATCTCTGATCTGTTTATACATTACATTTATTTTTAGTTATTCCAGAGTTTGCTTTTATTATTCAGAATGCTACTTGTGGTTTCTCTTTCCTTGATATTCAAACTAGGACAATATCATTTCATTCCAAGAAATATTAAGAATTAATCCAAACACATTTTTGCTGATCTTTTCTGCCCACCCAAGCATTTTGATAGGACTCTTTGTTCACATTTTCTTTTTCCTTTCTTTTTTCTTCCTCTATACTGTTCCATTGTCTTCTACCATTAGTTGTTACTGACTTACAGTGTAAATCTAACCTGAATTTTCTTTCAAAAAATTTTGAACAACAGTGGTGAGAGTGGGCATCCTTGCTGTGTTCCTGACCTTAAGGGAAAGGCTCTCATCTTTTCCCCATTGAGGATGATATTTGCTGTGGGTTTTTCATAAATGGATTTTATGAACTTGAGGAATGTTCCCTCTATCCCTATACTCTGAAGAGTTTTAATCAGGAAAGGATGCTGTATTTTGTCAAATGCTTTTTCTGCATCAGTTGAGAGGGCCATATGGTTCTTCTCTCTCCTCTTATTAATGTGTTCTATCACATTGATTGATTTGCGAATGTTGAACCATCCTTACATCCTGGGGATAAATCCCACTTGGTCATGGTAGG
This sequence comes from Leptonychotes weddellii, assembly GCF_054177405.1. Classification (NCBI taxonomy): domain Eukaryota; kingdom Metazoa; phylum Chordata; class Mammalia; order Carnivora; family Phocidae; genus Leptonychotes; species Leptonychotes weddellii. Next base: position 3,568,700 of record NC_138370.1, read on the forward strand.
TGATCCTTTTAATCTATTGTTTGATCCTATTAGCTAGGATTTTTTTGAGAATTTTGGAATCCATATTCATCAGTGATATTGGTCTGAAATTCTCCTTTTTGATGGGGTCTTTCCCTGGATTGGGGATTAAGGTAATGCTAGCCTCATAGAATGAGTCTGGATGCTTTCCTTCTATTTTTTGAAACAGGTTCAGGAGAATAGGTAATATTTCTTCTTTGAATGTTTGGTAAAATTCCTGAGGGAATCCATCCGGCCCTGGACTCTTGTTTTTTAGGAGGTTTTTGATCACTGCTTCAATCTCATTACTGGTTATTGGCCCATTCAGGTTGTCAATTTCTTCCTGTTTCAGTCTTGGTAGTTTATAGGTTTCTGGGAAGGCATCCATTTCTTCCAGGTTGCTCAATTTATTGGCATATAGTTGTTGATAATAATTTCTAATAATTGTTTCTATTTCCTTGGTGTTAGTCGTGATCTCTCCCCTTTCATTCATAATTTTATTAATTTGGGTCCTTTCTCTTGAGCAGAGTGGTCTTTAGCTTCCAAGCGTTTGAATTTCTTCAAATTTTTTCTTGTTCAACATAGTGCTAGAAGTCCTAACAACAGCAATCAGACAACAAAAAGAAATAAAGTATATTCAAATTGGCAAAGAAGGAGTCAAACTCTGTCTCTTCGCAGATGACATGATACTTTATGTGGAAAATCCAAAAGACTCCACCCCCAAATTACTAGAACTCATACAGCAATTCAGTAATGTGGCAGGATACAAAATCAAGGCACAGAAATCAGTTGCTTTCTTATACACTAACAATGCAACTGTAGAAAGAGAAATTAGAAAATCAATTCCATTTGCAATAGCATGAAAAACCATAAGATACTTTGGAATAAACCTAACCAAAGAGGTAAATGATCTATAATCTAGGAACTACAGAATACTCATGAAAGAAATTGAAGAAGACACAAAAAGATGGAAAAACTTTCCATGCTAATGGATCGGAAGAATAAACATTGTTAAAATGTCTATGCTGCCCAGAGCAATCTATACCTTCAACACCATCCTGATCAAAATTCCAATGACATTTTTCAAAGTGCTGGAACAAACAATCCTAAAATTTGTATGGAATCAGAAAAGACCCTGAATTGCAAAGGAAATGTTAAAGAAAAACAAAGCTGGGGGCTTTACCCTGCCTGATTTCAAGCTATATTACAAAGCCGTGATCACCAAGACAGCATGGTACTGGCACAAAAACAGACATATAGACCAATGGAACAGAATAGAAAGCACATATATGGACCCTTAACTCTATGGTCAAATTATCTTCGACAAAGCAGGAAAAAATATACAATGGAAAAAAGACAGTCTCTTCAATAAATGGTGCTGGAAAAATTGGATGGCTACATACAAAAGAATGAAACTCGACCATTCTCTAACACCATACACAAAGATAAACTCAAAATGCATGAAAGACCTCAATGTGAGACAGGAATCCATCAAAACTCTAGAGGAGAACATAAGCAGTAAGCTCTTCGACATCAGCGACACAACTTCTTTCGAGATACATCTCCAAAGTCAAGTGAAACAAAAGCAAAAATGAACTTTTGGGACTTCATCAAGATAAAAAGCTTCTGCACAGCAAAGGAAACAGTCAACAAAACAAGAGGCAACCCGCAGAATGGGAGGTGGTATTTGCAAATGACACTACAGACAAAGGGCTGATATTCAATATCTATAAAGAACTTCTCAAACTCAACACCCAAACACAAATAATCAAGTCAAAAAATGGGCAGAAGACATAACAGACACTTCTCCAAAGAAGACATACAAATGGCTAACAGACACATGAAAAAATGTTCATCATCGTTAGCCATCAGGGAAATTCAAATCAAAACCACATTGAGATAGCACCTTACACCAGTTAGAAGGGCAAAAATTGACAAGGCAAGAAACAACAAATGTTGGAGAGCTTGTGGAGAAAGGGGAACCCTCTTACACTGTTGGTGGGAATGCAAGTTGGTGCAGCCACTTTGGAAAACAGTGTGGAGGTGCCTCAAAAAATTAAAAATAGAGCTACCCTATGACCCAGGAATTGCATTACTGGTTATTTACCCTAAAGACACAGATGTAGTGAAAAGGAGAGCCATATGCACCCCAATATTCATAGCAGCAATGTCCACAATAGCTAAACTATGGAAAGAGCTGAGATGCCCTTCAACAGACGAATGGATAAAGAAGATGTGGTCCATATATACAATGGAATATTACTCAGCCGTCAGAAAAGATGAATACTCAACTTTTAGATCAACATGGATGGGACTGGAGGAGATTATGCTAAGTGAAATAAGTCAAGCAGAGAAAGTCAATTATCATATGGTTTCACTTATTTGTGGAACATAAGGAATAGCAGGGAGGACATTAGGAGAAGGAAGGGAAAAATGAAGTGGGGGGGAATTGGAGGGAGAGACGAACCTTGAGAGACTATGGACTCTGAGAAGCAAACTGAGGGTTTTAGAGAGGAGAGGGGCTGGGGGATGAGTTAGCCCAGTGATGGGTATTAAGGAGGGCACATTCTGCATGGAGCACTGGGTGTTATACGCAAACAATGAGTCATGGAACACTACATCAAAAACTAATGTTGTACTGTGTGGTGATTAACATAACATAATAAAATTAGATTAAGTTAAAAAATTTGAATTGTTTTTCCTGCCCAAATGCCTGGAATAATTTTCTTATTCTGAAGATACATCTTAACAGGGTTATGAGCTAGTTTTAAACTCTTGTTTCACTTTTCTCTCCAGCCCTTACTTTTACCTCCTCCTATCCTCAATCAATCACCAAATCACATGAATTTCATCTTACTGTATATGCCTTTAGAAATCACATGCCTCAACTCCCTCAACATACACCATATCCAATCTCCTACAGTATCAATGGCACTGTGTAACTTACTGATGTTTTGAACATTCTGTGTTTATCCTCCCGGTCTTGTCCCAAATATCTTCACACTTTCATAAGCATTTTGAGCAGCTCCCAGCCATCAGGGGCTATAGCCAATTTTCCTTATTGCGGACTACTGCTCTGTAGTTTTAAGTACGTATGTTAAGGTTTAAGAGGAATCTGGGCTCCTGGAGGTGAACACTTCAGTTTGTTTTCTTAAATTTTTTCTCCTTTTCTCCTTTAGAACTATTTGTATACCAAACAATTCTCAGAGGACTAGAGAATTAAAATATTCTTATTTTTTTATAAACCTATGTTTATAATTATTTAGGCCCAGGACTATATCATATGCCTTTGTCTAGTTAAGTCAGTTAAGTCTTTTAAGCCACATAGCTTTTTATTGTTAGTTCCTCTCTTTGTTCCTTCCATGGAAGGAGCTTCCCTAGAGTGTCCTCCACACCTTCCAGAGGAAAAAATGTTGTCTAAGATGTTACAAACCTCTGCTTTCTTTTTTTTTTTTAATTTATTTTTTTTTATTCTTATCTTAATCCCCATACATTACATCATTAGTTTTAGATGAAGTGTTCCATGATTCATTGTTTGTGCATAACACCCAGTGCTCCATGCAGAATGTGCCCTCCTCAATACCCACCACCAGGCTAACCCATCCTCCCACCCCCCCAAACCTCTGCTTTCTTAATAGAAATTATTTTTCTCAATCCTGTTTGCACATTAAATTCACCTGAAAAGCTTTCCGTATAGTCTGAGGTTTACTCTAAGACAATTACATGTGGCCAGAGTATCAGTATTTTTTTAGGACTTCCAGGTGATTCCAATTTATAGTCAGTATATAAGCAACAGGTGACCACTGTTTCCCAGGGTATGACCTCATTCACATCTGTCCCAAGTTGAACAACATTAAAACTATAAATAAAATATAATAGGGAGCCCTTCTGAAATGACAGAATAAGGACCTCTGTAACTCCACTCCATTATAAAACTGATGACAACACAGGCTGAATGGTCAATTTCAATTTTTCAGAATTCTGGAAGTCAACCAAAGGCTTGCAACAACATGATCATTTATTAAAGAAAAATGTCTAGATCTTGGTAAAAACAATGGGCTTTGTGTCATTTTAATTTGCCCTATTTATATATCCCTCTCATTAGTTCTCTAGTAGTTAGGAAAACCAGCAATATATAAGTCACAAGGGAGTAAAATGGGTTTGGAGCTCCACTAAATGCCCCATTCCCAGATTTTTTTCACTATTTGACCGTCCTTGTAGTTCCCAGGAAAATTTCATTCACGGGCTTGTATTTATTTGACTTGACTAAGTGTTTGCTCACTGAGTTTGCTCACTGCTCAATTAATTGTTGAACAAAAAATCAGTAGTGTTTACTTAGTAGTAAAGTTGCATGAGATGGCAAACAAAATTCTTCCAATAAATTTAAAAGAAAAATTTTGGAAATTGGATGACCATAGAGGGTTTTGAGTAGTTATGATATAGTCCTGGGAATCCACAAGGTGATGTGTATGCGCAGGAAAGACCTAAAAACTTTTTTATCTCATGTCTGGCTGACCTTGAGTCTCTGTACAAGCTGAAAAGGAAAGTTAAGCAGAGTTGTAAACTTCCAGAGCATTAAAGGTATTCACAAACACATATACACAGCCTCATAACCAAGAGTACAAAACTCATTGGTGCAACTGCTATCCAATCATCTACTTCCCATTAAGCTAACAAAGCAGAAACTTCAGAGACATCATATGAAAAAATTGAACTTCATAGAATGAGACCAGGAAAGGCATTAAACAGTCAAAGAACAGCAACAATAACTTAAATATATGGTAATCTAGTGCTCAGTGTTGCCATATTATATTATTTAAAATGTCTTTTTCTTAACATATATTGTGTTTTTTTTTTAAAGATTTTATTTATTTATTTGAGAGAGAGAGAATGAGAGAGAGCACATGAGAGGGGGGAGGGCCAGAGGGAGAAGCAGACTCCCTGCCGAGCAGGGAGGCCGATGCGGGACTCGATCCAGGGACTCCAGGATCATGACCCGAGCCGAAGGCAGTCGCCCAACCAACTGAGCCACCCAGGCGCCCAACATATATTGTTAAGAAAAAAAAAAAGAAGAAGAAGAAGAAGGTAGCAGGAGGGGAAGAATGAAGGGGGTGGAAATCGGAGGGGTAGACGAAGCATGAGAGACGATGGACTCTGAAAAACAAACTGAGGGTTCTAGAGGGGAGGGGGTGGGAGGATGGGTTAGCCTGGTGATGGGTATTGAGGAGGGCACGTTCTGCATGGAGCACTGGGTGTTATGCACAAACAATGAATCATGGAACACTACATCTAAAAGAAATGATGTAATGTATGGGGATTAACATAAGAATAAAAAATTTTTTTTTAAAAATGTCTTTTTCAACAGCAACAAAAAATATGACACAGATAAACAGGAATGTTAGCGCTTCACAGGTGGTAAAATTTCTTGTATATTGTTTAAATAAAGAATATTTAAAATGTAAATTGTAATCCTCTGGATGAGGACAAGAAAATTAATTATAAATATGTGCTAAAATAAACTAGAAATTTTCTCTTAAAATATTTTATTTATTTGTGAGAAAGAAAGCAAGACAGTGTCAGGCAGAGAGAAAAGCAGGCTCCCCACTGAGCAAGGGCCTGATGCAGGACTCAATCCCAGGACCCTGGGATCATAACCTGAGCTGAAGACAGACACTTACTAACTGAACCATCCAGGTATCCCAATAACTAGAATATTAAAAGAGTGCACAAGAATATATCTATTATGGAGGAATAGATGAACAAAATACATAAGACACATAGAAGGAAAGAGAACAGAAAATATAAATCCTTCCTCATCAGGAAGTACATTAAGCATAAATGAATTAAATGCATTAATCAAAAGATAAAAATTGATACAATGGATAAAAAACATATAACTGTATACTACCTAAAAGAGGTACATTTTACATTCAAGGGCACAAATGGGTTAGAAGTAAAACTATGGGGAAAAAGGTACAATGCAAATAGTAACCAAAGGAGTAGGTAAACTAATACCATAAAAAAATAGATCATACAATAAAAATAACTAATAAAAGAAGGATGCTTAATATCATAAAATTTTCAATACACCAGGGAGACATTATATTGATAAACATAGACATTAACAACATAGATCAAAAATACATAAAGCAAAAACATAACTTAAAAGTGAAAGGGATAATTTTGTAATAATATTTAGACTTGAATATCACAATTTCAATAATAGATAAAAAACTAGTTGGAAAACCACTAGGAAACAGAAAACTTAAACAACATTCTATATCAATTGGATTTAACCAACAGATATAGAACTCTACATAATTCTGGAACATTCTCCAGCATAAGCCATATGTTAGGCAAAAACAAACAATGAAACAAAAGCCCAAAACCCTCTCTAATTTTAAAAGTATTAGAATCATAAAAAGTATGTTCCCTGACTAAAATGGCATGAAGGTAAAAATTAATAACAAAAGGAAATTTGTGAAATTTGCAGCAATTTAAAATTACAAAACATTCTTTATATAGTCAAATATAGGTTAAAGTCAAAATCATAAAGGACATTAGAAAAAAATTGAGGAGAATTAAAACAAAACTTATGGGATTCAGTTAAAACCATGCTTAGAGGGAAATTTATAGTTACAAACACCTGTATTAAAAAAAAGAAAGACCTAAAATAAATCAGCTAAACATTCCACCTTAAGAACCAGAAGAAAGAAAAACCAAAAGAAAGAACAAAGGAAATAATAAAGATTAGAGTAAAAATTAATGAAATAGGGAATAGAGTAAGAAAAGGGAAAATAAAAATTATCAGAAGATGGATTTCTGAAATGATTAACAAAATCAACAAAGCTTTACCTATAGTGACAAAGAAAATAAAGAAGAAAAGACTCATATTACAAAAACAAGGAGTGAAAGTGGGGATATGATTACCAACCTTTCAAAAATAAAAAGAAGAAACAACTCTATGCTAACATATATGATAGTCCAGATTCCTAAAAAGAAACACACTACTTGACTGAATATTTGTGTCCTCCCCAAATTCATAAGCTGCAACTTTAACCCCCAGTTTCACAGTATTAAGAGGTGGGGACTTTGCATTTGCAACGACATGGATGGAACTGGAGGGTGTTATGCTGAGCGAA
>NC_138370.1:3575938-3600536 GCF_054177405.1 Leptonychotes weddellii
TACCTCTGAAACAAATAATACATTATATGTTAAAAAAAAAAAAAAACAGAAGAAGAAGATAGCAGGAGGGGAAGAATGAAGGGGGGGATTTGGAGGGGGAGACGAACCATGAAGACGATGGACTCTGAAAAACAAACTGAGGGTTCTAGAGAGGAGCGGGGTGGGAGGATGGGTTAGCCTGGTGATGGGTATTAAAGAGGGCACGTTCTGCATGGAGCACTGGGTGTTATGCACAAACAATGAATCATGGAACACTACATCAAAAACTAATGATGTAATGTATGGTGATTAACATAACAATAAACAATTAAAAAAAAAGAAGTGGGGCCTTTGGAAGATAATTGGGTCCTGAAGCCTGAACTCTCACGAATGGGACTAATATCTTTGTAGAAGATAAAATGAGAGCTTGCTTTCTCTCTCCATGCTCTCTGACACACGAGGATGCAAGGAGAAGACAGACATCTACAAGCCAGGAAGCAGGTCCACACCAGACACTAGATCTGCTGGTGACTTAGTCTTGGACTTCCCAGCCTCCAAAATTATGAGAAATAAATATTTCTTGTTGAAGCCCTACAGTCTATGGTAATTTGTTATAGCATCCTGAGCAGACTAAGATACTTATATAACTAAAACAAAGCAAAGCAAATTAAAAATGAAAAGAAAATCTGAATGGACCTTCAACAAAAAATGCAATTCAATTCTTCACCAAAAAAATGAGCACAAAGAAAAGCTCAGGTCCAGATAGCTTGGCTAGTAAATTCCACCAATTGTTTAAAGGATCCACACAAATTCTTCACAAACTTCTCCATAAAATTGAGCAGGATGAAAAACTTCCCAATTTGCCGCCTGGGTGGCTCAGCTGCTTGGGCCACTGCCTTTGGCTCAAGTCATGATCCCAAGGTTCTGGGATTGAGCCCCGCATTGGGCTCCCCCTGCTCTGCGGGGAGCCTGCTTCTCCCTCTGCTGCTCCCCCCTGCTTGTGCCCTCTCTCTCTCTCTCTGTTAAATAAATAAATTAAATTAAAAAAAAAGAAAAACTTCCCAATTTATTCAATGGGGACAGAATTACCCTGACTTAAAAAACAAAAAACAGGGCGCCTGGGTGGCTCAGTTGGTTAAGCGACTGCCTTCGGCTCAGGTCATGATCCTGGAGTCCCTGGATTGAGTCCCGCATCGGGCTCCCTGCTTGGCAGGGAGTCTGCTTCGCCCTCTGACCTATCCCCTCTCAGGTGTTCTCTCTCTCTCATTCTCTCTCTCTCAAATAAATAAATGGGGTCTTTAAAAAAAAAAAAAAAACACCAAACAAACAACAACAAAAAACAGGCAAAGGCATCACAAGAAAATTGAGACTAATATTTTAGAGACTAATATTTCTTATAAATATAGATGCAAAAGTATCCAACAAAATACTAGCAGACTGAATCCAACAGTATATATCAAAGCTTATACACCACAAATAGTGAGTTTTATACAAGAATGCAATGTTGGTTAACATGAAAACTAATGCAACACCTCAGATTCATCTTACTAAACTCCAAAAAAGAATTTGACAAAATCCAACACCCTTCCACAATAAAATCCCTCAACAGAGTAGGATTAGAAGGAAACTTCCTCAATTTCATAAAGGGAATTTATGAAATACTTGTAGGTAACTTCATTCTAAATGGAGAAAGACTGAATGCTTTTCTCCTAAGATCAGAAAAAAGACAAGGATTTCCATTCTTGTCACTTCTGTTCAAAATTTTACCTGAGTTTCTAGTCAGGGTAATTAGGCTTGAAAAGAAATAAAAGGCATCCACCTTGGAAAGGAAGGAGTTATAGTATCTCTATTGGGAACTTACAATCTTGAGTATAGAAAATCCTTAAAAATTACAAAGTTCTGTTAGATATAATAAATAAGTAGGAAAGTTGCAAGACAGAAGATCTATAAAAAATTAGTTATGTTTCTATATGTTAGCAATGATCAACCTGAAAGTGAAATAAAAAAAAAATCCATTTATAAGAGCACTGAAAAGATTAAAATGCTTAGCAATAAATTTAACAAGGTCAAGACTTGTATATTGAAAACTATAAAACATTGTTGAAGTAAATTAAAGAAGACCTAAATAAATGGAATGATCCAATGTTCATGGCATAGAAGACTTAACATTGTTAAAATGGTGATACACCCCACAATTATTTGAAGATTTAATGCAGTCTCTGTAAAAACCCCAGCTTCAATTTTTGCAGAAGTTAACAAGCTGATCCTAAAGTTCATATGGAAATGCCAGGGACCCAGAAGAGCCAGTCTTGTAAAAAACGAACAAAGTTGGAAGGAAACTATTTCCTTATTATAAAAATTACTACAAAACTGTAGCAATCAAAATGGTTTGGTACTGGCATAATCATAGATATGTAGGTCAAAGGAATAAAAAAAAGAATTCAGAAATAAGATATTTATGGTCATTTATTTTTGATAGGATTACCAAGACACTTCAATGGGAAAAGCTTTTTTTCCACATATGATGCTGGAACAATTGACTATACAAATGAAAAAAAAAAATGAAGATAAACTCTACCTTACACTGCATATAAAAATAACTCAAAATATCTAAATGCAAGAGATAATTTTTTTTTTTAAATCTTAGGAAAGAGAACACGAGAGGCAATTTTTCTAACATTGTGTTAGGCAATAATTTCTTGTTTATGAAAACACAGGAACAGTGAAAAAAAAAAAACAAACAAACGTTATCATTACTGAAAACTTCTTTGTTTTAAACGACACTATCAAGAATGTGAAAACAGGGCGCCTGGGTGGCTCAGTTGGTTAAGCGACTGCCTTTGGCTCAGGTCATGATCCTGGAGTCCCTGGATCGAGTCCCGCATCGGGCTCCCTGCTCGGCAGGGAGTCTGCTTCTCCCTCTGACCCTCCCCCCTCTCATGTGCTCTCTCTCATTCTCTCTCTGTCAAATAAAAAAAAAAAAAAGAATGTGAAAACAAAATAATAAATTTGAAGAATATATTTACAATCATATATATGATGAGGTACTTGTGTCTGGAACATATCAGAATACCTTACAACTCAACAATATGAAGACAAATAACCAAACTGAAAAATGAGCAACATAACTATATATTTCTCCAAATAAGATATATAAATGGCCAATAATAACATGAAAAGATGCTCAACATCATGTCAATAGTGAAACACAAATAAAACCCCAAAGAGATACCATGTCTTACTCAGTAGGGTGACTATCACAGTGAAAAATACATAAATAAAAGCCACTGGTGAAGATGTGGAGAAATTAAAATCTATGTACAGAGCAGGCGTTTCCTGGCACAGAGCTTCTAAAACCCTTGGAGTTTTCTGAATGGGAGTGAGAGGAGCAACTTTTGGTATTCCTAAGGCCCTTTCAATCATAACTGAGTTTATGGTGAAGAGGTGACCCTTGATGGACAGACCTCTGTAGACCATCACAATGGGAGCTGGTGGCCAGAGGAACCACCCCTGTGATTAGAGGGTTTAATCTTCAGCCACACCATCCAATCTCTGGAGGGGGGAGAGGGCCTGGAGATTGAATTAATTACCAATGGCCAACGATTTGATCAATCATGCCTATGTAATGGAACCCCATAAAAACTCTAAACAATGAGGTCAGACAGCTTTCGGGTTGGTGAGCACATCCACGTGCCAGGATGCCTGGGGTAGCACACCCCAATTCCACAGGGATAGAAGCACTTGAACCCCTTCTGGACCTCACCCCATGTGGATCTTCATTGGGCTGTTTATTTGTATCTTTTATAATAAACCAGTAAGTGTGAATAAAATGCTTCCTTGAGTTCTGTGAGCCATTCTTGCAAATTATCAAACCCAAGTAGGGGGGCATGGGTTCATGGGAACCCCTGACTTATAGCTGGTGAGTCAGCACGTGGCTCAGATGTGCAATTGGCATCTAAAGTGAAGGCAACCTGCTGGGATTGAGCCCTTGTGAGATCTGATGCTAACTCCAGGTAGTTAGTGTCTGAACTGAATTAAATTGTAGTGCAGCCTACTGGTGTCTGGAGATTTGGAGAGTTGTTCCCTGGTGTACGGAAAAAAAAAAAAAAAAAAAAAAACAACACCCCAAACATTTGATGTTGGAAGTATGTTGAGTAAAAACCAAACCAAACCAAACAAGCAAAAACAGATGAATGAAGTGTTCTGTGAGTAGAAACAGATCATAGTAGTAAAGAGTCAAGGGTCTTAAGCTCCTACATAAGGGATTTTTGTTTAGTATAGAGACATGTGATTTAGATTTAGCATGGGAGCAAATTCCTTTGGATTATAACTAATTATCCTCAAGGAATGTTCTTGGAGATTTTTGCTTTGGCCAAACAAGACATGTTCCAAACTATAGTCAGAAGCATGGATTAAATGAACCTAATGAATGTAAAGTTTCCACAATCTTATATCCTATTACTTAAAAAAATTTTAATCTATACATATGGTTAACTGCTAATTTACAAGATAAAATTATCAGTCAGTTCTTTTCTCCTTACCAGGGCTCACACTGTTACATGTGGATGGATCCACTCCCTTATTCTCGATGGGGGTGCTTTCGCTCAGTAAGAGAAACCCTTATGTCTATGAAGTTTCTAGACAAACTCCTTCAAAGTTTCTGAATATATATTCACAGCCAAAATAAATTTCATATTTCTTAAAAAATTTATAAAGTGCTAACAAATTCTGAAACTTGATGTTTTCAAGTCTGCAACTTTTTTTAAGCAGTTTTAGATATAATAGATTATATCTTCCTTACCAAACTCAAAAAATGTATTCACTGGGTCTTCTGTGAGGTGCCACAAGAAATATTTTTGGCTTTTTAAAATTAATTTTTTTCCTCTTTTCTCCCCATGAACCCATCCTCAATGATAACAAATCTAGAATATGTTCATTCTGTTTATGGGGTACAAATGTAACACTGACAAGACATTTTCTGGCCCCAGGGCAAACAATGATGGCTTGGTCAAGCTTCTCCTTTGGATTGGCTGATTTCACTGCTTGACACCAGTGGTTCATTTAGCAATTTATGGTCAAATTCAGTCTAATCTCTTTGTGCCCATCTCATTATGTAAATATTGAAATCTGTAGAAATGACTCTCTGTGGCCTTTTGTGAATAAACTGGCACAGAGCAGAGTAGATTTATTTTAGCCAAGTGATCCTGAAACCAGGGTCCAGTTGTCTGTGGACCAGGAGTTCCCAGGGTCCACTATGCTCACACTCTTAATCGTACCACAGCAAGCCTGCTCTGGTCCAGGGGGTGGGGAGCCTCCCCCTTGGAAAGTCAGCTCACTTACTATAAAATTCTTCCTTCACACCTAAATAGTAGGCTTCCTGTATAGATTTTATCTTGGGTCTAATCTATGGTTGGGCTGATTTTGAGGCTGGCTTCTTTCATCTCTTGGCTGATTTCTGTCTCTGGTCCTCCCACCTTAGGCTGTGTCCTTGGCTGCTGGGATCCCTGATGCTTGTCTTCTCTGCCTCACCATGGACCCTCATGTGACTTCTAAGCCTGCTGAGACTCTGGTTTCTGTTCGTTCCCAAAACCCCAGTCACTCTCCTGTCCTGTCTTTCCACTCCCTCCTACTGCTTCCCAAACTCAGTTGTCAGAATGTAAACTTTCCTAACACTAGCCCTACCTCGGCAGGACTCTTCAGATCCCAGTTAGAAAGCACGGTTCAGCATTATCTGACCTCTAAATCTCAATAATAAACATGAAAACAGTCTAAACTATCCCAGCGTGGCTGAAATCCTGCAGTAAGAATTAGAAAGGCTAGCTGCAAACTTGCTTAAAGAGATTTCATATATTCTCCTCCTCTTGTTGTAGGTTTTATTTATTTATTTTATTTATATATTATTTATTTACTTACCTACTTAGAGCTCCTGACAATCAGTACTGATAAAGAAATTCGCTGTACCGGAACCTCAAGAGCAACTATTGAAGAAAGGGCACCTGAGTTGGAGCGGAAATGACAAATTTGATGGAGGGAGTGAATTTACTTTTGCACCTGATGATTTTTTGCTGAAAAAAAAATTATTTGAACAGCTCTGGTCTTACCCTATATTATTATGGTGATTGATTATTATATATAAATCATAACAAACTATATAAACTTTGTGTGTATATATGCACATATATAATATGACTATATGTATGAGTATGAATAGTTTTTATGTGTAGATGACTGTACGTTGTACTAACAATTGTCGACTGCATGCATACATAGGTGGGTGCAAACACACACACACACAGGTCCCAATTTACGATGGTTAACTTACAATTTTTTGACTTTACAATGCTATGAAAGTGATGCGCATTCAGTAGAAACTGTACTTGGAATTCTGAATATGGATCTTTCCCTGGGCTATCAACATGCGACATGTGGTAGGTAGACCCTCTCCTGTGATGCCGGGCGGTGGCAGCCGAGGCTCCCGAGCAGCAGAACAGTCACGAGGGTCAACACCAACACACTGACCACCATTTTGCACCCTAACAACCATGCCGTTTGTCTCTTTCAGGACAGTATTCAATACATTACATGAGACAGTCGACACTTCGTTATAAACTAGGCTCTGTGTTAGATGATTTTGCACAACTGTAGGCTAATGTCAGTGTGCCGAGCCCATTTAGGGTAGGCTAGGCTAAGCTAGGATGTCTGGCAGGTTAAGTGTAATAAAATGTGGTTTGACTTATGGTATTTTCAACTTAGGACGAGTTTTGTTAGGACACAACCCAACGGTGAGTACAGGACGATCCTTATACATATACTGTATTAGTTAACTAGTAATTGCAGACTGCATTTATGTACATATAAATGTACATACACATATACACACAAACTAAGTTAATTAGAGACTTCATTGGGCATTCTCTATTTCCTACTCAACATCATTTCCCCTTTTTTGACAGAATCCTAATTTGCTTCTGCAGACCTTGGAAGCCACGTGGCTACAGAACTGTCCTCATCCCCCACCCCAAAAAAAGAAAAGAACTGTCCTCATCCCTGGGTGCGGGAGCAAATCTTATTTTGTCTCAGGCAAGGGGGGAAACTCCATTCTTTTCACCACAGTTGGTTCTGGCATCCCAGCATAGGATGGGCAGCAGAGGGCATTCATTTGAACATGGTTATTAGCCTCAAGGCAGTGCCGTCTGATGCTGCTTGCAACAAGAAGGCATGCCAGTCTGAAGACAAACCGGTAAAGCCAAGAGAGCTAACTCTGGGGGCACTGAACAGGTGCCTGTCACACTTCCAGTTAATAGAAGTATTTTCTTTTCTGTTTGCTCGGCTGTGAGGCAAGGTTTCTGGTATACGTGCCCGGAAGCGCCTTCATGGATACGTGTCTTACTAAGTTCATCCTCCTACAGCTCAGCCTTTACCTGCATACTCGCAGAGCGATCCTTTAAAATAAACATCTCACCATTTCACTTTCATATTTAAAATTATTCTCCACCCAGTTTCCTGGGAGGAGACAACTAAGAATGTTTAGCATGACACATACTATTCTTTCCGGACATTTACATGTATTGATCTCCCCAGGAAAATTTTGCTATTTGCCAGGTACTTGGACTTGCGGCAACTTTATTTTTTTAAGGTTTTGTTTATTTATTTGAGAGAGAGAGAGAGAGAGCATGAGCAGGGGGGAGGGTCAGAGGGAGCAGGAGACTCCTCGATGAGCAGGGAGCCCGATGGGGCTCGATCCCGGGACTCCGGGATCATGACCTGAGTGGAGGCAAGGTGCTTAACTGACTGAGCCCCCAGAAGCCCCACTTGTGGCAACTTTAAAGGGTGGACCGTCTCAAACCCCACCACCCCCATCCATCTTCTTCTTCATCTGGCTGATTGTATGAACTCACCCTCCCCCTGCCGACCTGACTTCCCTTGTAGGTTTCCAATGCCACTTCTTCCCCAATGTCTCCCCCGTGACCATTCCACTCTGAAAAGCGAGGTGCCCCTAAACACTCTTTCTTTCTGCCTGGAGCACGCATCATATCATAGTGCAGCAAAATAACATTTGTTTATTTACTTCTCTTCCTAGGTGTGAACTCCTGGAGGGGAACGATGATATTTTTCTTTCTCCCCTTAGAGTCTGGCATATAGAATTGGTTCATTATTTTTGTTGATCTATATTATACGGGAGTACTTTGGGGCATTCATTAAACAGTGAGAAGAATGAAATTCCTAAAGGCTATCAACCTGTATCTAAAAGGATAATGCTGGCAGAGTTGAAAGAATAAAATTTAATGTCCACTTTAATAAATATGTGGGGGAGGAGGATGTGGGAAATCAAAGGGCTTTCTGTACTTGACAAAGCAGAACAGCTACTAGAGTGGTTCTTGGATGTTTATGCAAAGCAGGTATTTTTATAGGATTTCTTGTAACTCCACCTGATTTGTATGCTTTTGAAGTGAAGTGTTTAGTATGCTTTGGTTGTAAGGTCAGCAGTTGGAGCCTAGGCAGGATGATTTTCTTCTCTTTCCATTCTTTTTTCCCCCTTTTCTTGAGTATCAATGATCTACCTTTTAAAGTAGTTGCTAATGGGGGCGCCTGGGTGGCTCAGTCGTTAAGCGTCTGCCTTCAGCTCGGGTCATGATCCCAGGGTCCTGGGATCGAGTCCCCCATCGGGCTCCCTGCTCGGCGGGAAGCCTGCTTCTCCCTCTCCCACTCCCGCTGCTTGTGTTCCTGCTCTTGCTATCTCTGTCTCTGTCAAATAAATAAATAAAATCTTTAAAAATAAATAAATAAAAAAAATAAAGTAGTTGCTAATGGTATTTTATAGTTTGTTATTTTTATATTTAGAATAGAAGCCTGTGACAAGATTTGCAACGGTAATAAGTGCTAACCTATTTAGGTTGTCTTTTTCAAGATGTATATTCTTTCTCTGCTTGGCAGTTGCTTTTCTATAAAGATTAATCCTCAGGTATACCCAAGACTTCTTTTGTACTTAATTCATTTGGCGCTGGCATATAATACAAGTACTATTTGGAAATTAAAGGTAAGACAAAATAAAATCACCAGAGGGAGGATAGTAGATCTAAAGCCAGAAAGCAGCACTTCTAGCTTTACCAGCTGTGTGGTAATTCATAAATCTGCCTTTTCTACATCAGAAAGGTGCTTGCAAAGATCTGATGATATATATTCAAGTCAAAGTGTCACTATTCACCCACAGTGAAGTACTTATACTTTTTCCCACAACAGAGAACATACCATGTTACATATATTTGTGAAGGTACTTGATGAATATGTATTTAAAGTGGGGCACTATAGAACAGATTAAGAGCAGAGCCTGCCTGGCTCTTCTGCTTACCAGCGATAGAAATCGGAGTCAGTTACACAAATCCTCTGTGGCCTGGTTTCCTCATCTGTGACACGCTCCGCAAGGCTATCATGAAGACAATATGAGTCAATGAAGACAAAGGGCTTGGAACAGTGGCCGTGCACATGAAGCATTAGTCGCTAATACTAACATCTGTTTCTGCTGCCAGACATGAAGCTCCAAGAGATCAGGAATCATGTCGGTTTAATTTGTCTCAGGGTCCCTAACACCTAGACCAGCACCTGATACTTCACAGACATTCGGAACTGGTCTGAAGGAATGCATGAATGGAACCCAGGGGTTTTAATTTAATGGTTTCCTCCTGCTGAAAGTGAGGCGGGCAATGCTCGGGATGCAGCACAGGAAAGCAGCAGAACATAGGGAAGGGCGGTTAGCCCCATAACTCGCAGGGAAATCAAAGATCGAGATAGTGGCCACCCCAACAGGTGGCTCATACTGTACTTTAACTTGATAAAATGACGCCTTTAGACCACCAACCTTTACGTCCTATTTCCTCTTCTCATTAGTCCTTCCTTTCCCATAGATATCCCCATGACATCTTCAATATTGTCCTCCTACAGCCTGCTCTCTTCAGAAGATCTAAGACTTTTGTATCCTTTTGAGAACTTAAGATACTGTGTTACCTTTCCCCTGAAATATTTGCAGTGTTAGCTGTCCTTTCATTATGGAAAGAAAAAAAAAAAAACAAGAAGGATCCTTGCTCTCATGTTAATACATAGAAGGCATCATGGGCACTTGGTGGAATTATCTTGCCACCAAGGGAAAATTTCGTTTTCTCCTGAAATTCCATTCAACCGACTCTTCGACATTTTCTTTTTTTTTTTTTTTAAAGATTTTATTTATTTATTTGACAGAGAGAGACAGGGAGAGAGGGAATACAAGCAGAGGGAGTGGGAGAGGGAGAAGCAGGCCTCCCACAGAGCAGGGAGCCCAATGCGGGGCTCGATCCCAGGACCCTGGGACCATGACCTGAGCTGAAGGCAGACGCTTAACGACTGAGCCACCCAGGCGCCCCTCTTCGACATTTTCATACAGGTGATCCCAGATGTAGACACAGACCAGCTGGCCAAATTAACGGCAGACCATGTTTTATTATCTAAACTCATATTTCAATGGAGACTCAGCAGAAATGGAGAAAGGGAATATGTTTATAAAGGTAATAATCACCTTTGTATGGCTGCTGAGGCCATAGATTTTATATAACACTTATTGTCTATTTGTTCCTTACACAATTTCCAGTAGCACCATAGTACAGCTGGGGACACTGAGTAACAGAGTAATTGACTGGCTTTAGGCAGAGTCATGATGCGAATCCAAACACTAGCGTTCCAATCCCTATGTTGTTCCCATGCTACTTTACAGGCTATATTCCAGCTCCTCATTGAAGAAGCCATTCTCCCCACAGAGGTGCAGTCCCTCCTCTGACACCCAGTTCTCATAGAAGCATCACAATCTCCTGCTCCAGTTGAGGAGGCTACGGGGTAGACTTTTGGTTTTGTATAGCTATAACCAGCAATGTGCAGAACATATTAAAAGGAAAGAGAACTTTCATAAAAATCAATTCATAAAGACTCAGTTCAGGAAAACTTTCAACTAGGAATAGATTCTATCACATTGTATGTGGTCAATAAACGCTGGTCAAAGAATGAAATGTCGGCAACCCCTTCCTCTACCAATCAGCATACAAATACGTGCAAGTAAACACTTACCAGAGATTGAATTAATGGGAGAAAATGACCGCACAGTCTTCTGTTTCTGAGACTTCTTGGCTTCGGGGGATTTTTAATGCCTTAGATCTCACACTGCCTTATACTCGTCCACGATACCTGTGTAGTCCAGGACTGAGCTTTGTGACAATCTTCGGCAAGGTGACCAAGAAAGTAGTTGGGTCAGGGAAATGGTGCATCGCTGTCTGAATGTGAGAGAGAAGACAGGCAAGACGAAAACGGGTGAGACGCTTCTCAGATGATGTTCCAAGGTACGCCCTCTTCAGGTGGATAACACAAGTGTTCAAAAACTAGCCTGAAAAATCACTCTTTCATGCAAGTGCCTGCTGTGGACCCAGAGATACATAAACCAAATGGACACAAATTTCTCATGGTAACTATCTTACAAGTAAATACAATCTATTGAGTATTAGATGACTAGTATAGAAAAAAATAAAAGGAAAGAAATGGTGCAACAGGGTTTCACCTGCAGATGAGGTGGAGCTGGTATTGGTATACTCCTAATTTCCCATGTAAGGCTTACGCCGGAAAGGGAGAAGAGTCTTGCCCTAAATGGACAGTCAGGGCAACAGGCACCTGAAGAATTGTATCTAGAAAAGAAAAGGACTAATATCTCAATATCTGCATACCGTAACATCAGATAACTTGCTACTTGCTACAGTCGGTTGAGCGTCTTCCTTCGGCCCAGGTCATGATTTCGGGGCCCTGAGATCCAGCCCCATGTTGTGCTCCCCACTGACTGGGAAATCTGCTTCTCCCTCTCCCTCTCCCTCTGTGATTTACTTCTCTCTCTCTCTCTCAAATAAATAAATAAAATCTTTAGAAAAAATACAAATAAAATAAAATAAAATTTGGACATTTTCTTACATAATCATTAGAAAGTGGATTTCACAGCTACTGAGTACTGACTATGCTCCAGATTCTCTGCTAAGTACTTCACGTATATTAATTTATTTAGTATGTACAAAACCCCAGGGGCATCACATGACCCCCATATTACGGAGCAGGGCATTCAGGCATGAGAAGTGAGATGCCTTGCCCAGGACAAACAACTACTGAGGTGTAGAGCTAGAAATTTAACCAAGAGTCCACTCTAAAGCCAAACTCCGAAACTGTACCATGTAATCTGAGGGGTAATCTTTGTCCTTGTTGTTGTTATGTGCATTTTCCATGACTTGCTTATAACTGAAAAGCAGTTCCTTGGTTGATCCACTGGTTGATCCACTGACAAGGAGACTGTGGCTGATGCTTGGTTGATCACTGTAGCAAGGAGACCGTTGGTGGATCCACTGGCAAGGAGACTGTTAAGTAAATTCATCAGCTACGCCTTTGGTGTTGTGGTTGTCACAAAAATATTCCAATTACTTACCTGTGAGCCATTTCCATCCTCAAAGACTTGTGATTCTGTGATTTTACATTAGAAGCGTCTCTATCCTCAAAGTCGCCTTCCTGTGTTGATCAGACAAATCTTGATCTTCCCGACATTAAATGATTAAGCAGGTATAAGCGTTTAATTGGACAACACCAAAGGAAAAAGTTTCTGAAGCCTCTCATCCTCTTAACACCAGACTGACTTTAGTTAGCAAGTCTGTTTTACTTTTTTTTTAAAGAAAAAAAATAATACCTCTAGGAATAAACAAAGTCTTTGTTAGTTTTTTCAAATATTTTTAAACAGAGGATAGGATTAAACTAGCCTGTGCCTTAGAAATAAAGTTGCCATCCCGAGGGAGTTCTGATTTGATCTCCTTTCTGGAGAAATTCCCTCACATTCAAAATCTTTTAGTTGAATATTTGCTCTGGCATTCAGTTCTAGTTATTTTATCAGTAGCTGCTCTGACCCAAATATTCACACACACCCCGCATGCACAGAAAGTTTTTTGAATGCTGTATTTTCAATTACCTGGAACTAATATCTCTTGCTTTCATCATGAAAGACTGTTTTCATATAAAAATAATTTACCACAGAATTTTCACCCGTGTATTTCTCAGCTCAGAAATTTACTCTGGTCATTTCTTCTGTTAATTAAAAAATTAATAATGCTGACTTCTAACTGAAGCTTGTTTAGTGATGTCACTTTTTGTTTTATTTTTTTTCAGTTTTTAAGTGTTTTTTTTTCAGTTATTTATTTTTCCAGCTATTTTTCAGTTATATAAGACCTAACTATTGACTCAGTTATCATGACCTGAATCTCTTGACCTTTAAGTTTGTGATTTTTTTTTTAAAGCAGCAGATTTTAAAACTCTTTTATATTGAAATCATTATAAACTCACAGGAAGGTGCAAATATAGTAATAGAGACCTGCACTGTCTTCACTCACCTACTGCTGATGGTAACACCCAAAGAAGCAGAATTTAACATTTCATATTACCCAACACTTTAGTGCTCTAGAAATTTGCTCCTGTTTCCTGACTTTGATGCAAGTTATAAATACAGCACCTGAGGACTTCTGTGTGAGTGCAACATTGTAAAAAGACATATTTTTAAAGCTATCTAATTAAAATATGTCCTCTAGTTCTTCCAAATATAACTCTAATTAAGCTTATGGAAGTTACAGACATCCAAGGCTTTTAGATATACAAGACGCATTAAAAAGTGTAGCATTTTTATTCTGAAAAGCACTTCCTACATCGACGTACTTACTTATTACTGGAGAAGAGAGGCTGCTTATACCTGGCTTTAGTGAAGTACATCTAACACAGAGACCTCGGTGGTTTGAGGAGCGTCTTTTGTGAGGTTGATTCCATTCAATATGGAATAGTTGAGGGCAATGCTTAAGATGGGAAAATAATGTGGGCAAAGATACGATGGAGTAATTATGCATAATTGCAATCAGAAAAATAACTAGCAGTTATCATGGAAAACGTGATTCAGCAATGTGGTTAAATTCAGAGATTTGTTAAAAAAGAATAGAAAGCAGAACAAGAAACAGAAAACATAAGTAGTGTTGGCAAGAGAGACTGGCAAGGCAAGTCTCCTCATTGTTTCAGGCTGTTCTTGGTCCAAACGAATTATATAGTTTGATGGTTGAGCTTAGGCTGTGAATGGGGCAGGAGTGGTGTGGCCTTACCTTTTCTGCTAGCAGGGAGGACATGGGAAAGTCATTTAACCTCTCCAGGTTTTATTGTTCTTACCTGGAAAATGGGACTGCTATTAGACTTTTCATTTCATGGCTCTATACTTCTCTCCAAATTCATCAAGTTGAAATAGGTAAATATAATGCAGGTGTTTATATATCAACCATAGCTCAATAAAATGACTTTTTGAAAGGAACTAATGGGGGTGCCTGGGTGGCTCAGTCAGTTAAGTGTCTGCCTTCGACTCAGGTCGTGATCCCAGGGTGCTGGGATCGAGCCCCGCATCGGGCTCCCTGCTCAGCGGGGAGCCTGCTTCTCCTTCTACCCCTCTCCCCTGCTCATATTCTCTCTCACTGTTTCTCAAATAAGTAAATAAAAAATCTTTAAAAAATAATAATGAGGAACTAATGCATAGGTTGATGGTAAGCATAGAGTAGCCTAGTGAAAAAGTATTTAGTGTAGTCTTTGATGTGCATTAATTCCTAATCAGGATGGCTGTTATCATTAGTCTCACATTCTTTTAAAGCAAATGCTACTTCTAATCTGGATTTTGGTCTCAAGCGGCCCTTGAAAGTCACTCTAAGAGGATTTTGGTTGCTGTGGCTTTGTTTAAATGAACACCCTGAGACAAAATGTATATTTAAACTCCATAATGTCCAACATGAAAACAGATTATGAATTTATACCCGAGTGAGGTGAACATGAAGCAGGGCACAGTGGCTGTATGCTTGGTCCCGATGCGGGTCCCTGGGTGTTGTAGCCACTTCGCCTCGGTGTCCCTGTCCTCTTGAGGACGGCACCACACACTCTTCTCCCACATTCCTTATTTCATTCATGAGTAAGGCTCCTTTCACTCTGATCAGGCTTCACAATGTGGCTGAAAAGTGATTTTGAGGGAATGGATGGTACCCCGGGGCATTTTAAATTGGCCGATTACCCAAATTATCTTCAAACCCGAGACCATATCTCTGCTATTTGTATGTTTTATATCCCCACCTTTGGTAATAGTTAAATTACTTTCTCTAGTCCCAAATGTGAGTGAACGTTATGTCTCCTTGGGAATAGTTGTGGATGTTTTCTAATAATCACAATGAAGTACATGTTTTATACTCTAACTTGGAAAATAAAATCAGGTGGGCAAAAAGTTAGAGTAACTGCTATAAGAAATCCCATATATCCATTACTCTCAATCAATTTTTTTCCAAAATTTGGTAACATTACATTTGAATGAAGTATCTAAATTTTTTTCTTTATTTTTTGACAATGCATTTTGAAACAAATACCAGCTGTCATGTTCTTCTACTCCTACACACACAAGCAGACATGTCTAAAATTTTGACATTTTCAGGGCACCTGGGTGGCTCAGTCGGTTGAGTGTCTTCCTTCGGCCCAGGTCATGATCTCGGGGCCCTGGGATCCAGCCCCATGTTGTGCTCCCCACTGACTGGGAAGTCTGCTTCTCCCTCTCCCTCTACCTCTGTGATTTACTTCTCTCTCTCTCTCTCTCAAATAAATAAATAAAATCTTTAGAAAAAATACAAATAAAATAAAACAAAATTTGGACATTTTCTTTCATAACCAGAATGTAATTATTAAGTTAATAAAATTAACAATAATTCCTGTTGCCCACTCCACAGTCACATTTTTTGGAAACTTCTAAGATTATGCAGTTTTCACATTGTTTTGTTTGAATCCGGGTGCAAACAAGGCTACCACCACACTAAAGCATTTTTTTTATGAAAGAAGAACTTGAACATAAACAAAAAACTAATAGAAAATTGAGAACACCCATGTGTGCTAGAAGCTTTCTGTGTTAGATGGATTTACAATAGAAAGACCTCAGACTGTAATATGGAACTCAGCCAGGAGGGGGAGGAAGTACCAAAGAGCTTACTTTTCACCATTTCTACCAGGGTGACATTCCCTATATTAGGGAGGGACATTGAATATCTGTTGGAGATAAAGCTCTCAAGAACTTAATGCCATAATTCCTGTTGGTTAAAATTTTAAAAAAAGATAAAATAAAAGAGAATTTAAAAAAAACATAGAAAATGAGCAGAAATTGATCAGCAAGAAAATTGTTCATTTGTGAGTCTCCTGAATTTGTTGGGCATTATGCAAAGATGGTAGAAATAGGACTAAAACAAAGTTGAAAATATAATGTCCAGTCAAATGATATATATCACTGACCATGTTGTGCTTTAGCAATTTTGTTTAAAATTCAGGAAATAATATGCATCCCCCACTTGCTCACAATTGCGTCCTGTGTACTTAACAGAGTAAAAGGAAGTTATTTGGAAGTGTAAATAATGCATGGCAACAATTACATCATCTCTTGGTATTTTCATTCATTTAATAGACAATTATGAATCTCTAAATACTTGTCGGTCACTGGGTTACGCATTTGAAGGAAAGTAAAAGATGAATAAGATAACTTTTCCAATACAAATAATACTTAGTATTCGAGGGAGGGGGAGGAGTTCTGTTTTCCGTTGTGATATTGATATGCTAGACCACGGCTGCTGAACTTCTGCCAAACTTTTCTCTTTTATAAATTGGGAAAGTTGTATTTTCATGTAAATTGACGTGGTTAGAATATATACACTTTTTGTTAA
Source organism: Leptonychotes weddellii (assembly GCF_054177405.1). Taxonomy (NCBI): domain Eukaryota; kingdom Metazoa; phylum Chordata; class Mammalia; order Carnivora; family Phocidae; genus Leptonychotes; species Leptonychotes weddellii. Next base: position 3,592,714 of record NC_138370.1, read on the forward strand.
AATAGCAAATAACTCTGTAAAGCTTACCAAGTTGATCACTGAAAGTATTAACACAAGAAATTATTAAAATAGAAGCTCAAATAAAAATAAAAAGTATTTATTCTATGAAGAGCTTTTAATGATCATATGCATGTCAATGTCCTGTGCATTTTGGAAAATATAACCTCCATCAGGACTGTGCAAACAGAATGTTGTTAACTAAAATTATACTTCACGTAATGATGTATAGACAAAAATTGCCTATCTGGTATTTTCCTCATTTCAAAAATATCAATTATTTTAAGGTTATGAACTCTCTTTGATCATCTGTTAAGAATTAATTCATTGTTTGCTCCATCATTTCCAGAACTAACCAAAGTATTTTGAAAGTCAGCAGAAAACAAAATATTAGAGAATATAATATTGAATGAGAATATTGTTTTTACCTTACCAAGTGAGTAGCTTCTGAAAGTCTTGTGAAAAACAAATCATGTTCATTGAAATCCTAATGGTTGTTCAATTACCTAGTTGCCAGAATGAAAAAAAAAAAAATTCTATTAAAATACTTGTCTAAGTTTCTTAGATTTTTTTTCCAAAAGTTGATCTAATTTTGTTTTGTTTTGTTTTGCTTTTCTGATATCAAACAATGAAACCTGGCTTATTTTCTAGGTTGACTGACATTTGAAATCCTAGAACCTTTTGTTAACACCACATTTTGACTATGCAACAAAGAAGTTGTTTTAAAACAATCATGTGGTAATCAACAGAGAAAGGAATATTATACTAAAACGGTTTCATAAATGACATATAATTCCAGTGATCAGGACAGAAAGAGCACTAATATCATCCAAGATCTGTAATTTCTTAAGGAATAGTTCAAATGCTGAGTATCTGTATTGTGGGTCATGTTTCACTGGCTAATAATTCATCACAACTTACCTGAAACCTAATCAGTGAGACAACTAACAGGTACTTTGATTCTACCTTGTTGCATTCAAGGAAATGAGAATAATAATGATAGAAATTTATACGAAGAACAAAATACCACTTAATATTTTTCCCTCCTATAGAGTTCTTGCTATGCTATCTACAAATAAAAGGTGATCAATAAATGTTTATCGTAAGCCCCATGAGAATTGGAGTTGCTTTTGTTCAGTGTTGAATTTCTTGGGGCTAGCACAATATCTGGTCTATTGGGTAGGTGTTGTATTAACATTTCTTAAAATCAATGAATTGGCAGGGGGGAATGAGTACACTGCTGGTAGCTGAGATGGACAAAATTCACGTATGTTGAGAAATCTTTTGGTGGCAGAACTGCTAGGATTGTGGATGGATACGTGGAGGAGAAAGATAAATAAAAAGGAATGAAGGAAGATTCCTAATATAAGATTTTTTCTGTGTAGGTAGGTTGATAGGCACATTTGCTGAAAAAAAAAATAGTTTGGGGTGGAGGTTAATATGTTTGTTTAAAAAAATGTGGCATCCAAGAGCAAAAGATAATTATGGAGTAACATATGCCATTATGGGGCCCTCAGGCAAGGTTTTGATTGCCATTATAAACCTGAGAGTTTGCAAATAGCATGTTTATCCAAAAGAAAATTGACAGGATCTCCTAACAGTGAAGGTGAGTAAAGAAAGAAAGAGAGAGAACTCTCCATATTGAGGGCTTGGGTGTACTGGGACTGAGAAAAGCAGACTGAGGAGGTACAGCCAGGACAAGAAATGCCATACCCACCTCCAACATGCTTATCCCCAAAACCATCCCAACATGGCAGAGAGAAAACAGATAGTGGCAATTCAGACTAGAGCCTCAACCACAAAGCCCATCAACAAATTAAAATAAAGGCAAATGCATCATCAACAAAGTTGTCTCTTGAAAGCTGTTCTTTCAGGTACTCTTAAAATGTTGATATTAACTATGGGGACTTGAAATGGAAAAGAACATCTTCTAGGCATTTGAAGAAAGACTCTACCATAATCAAGGATTTTCTCCACGAGGAGGCCTTTGCATCCAAAGTACACTGCAGGGGGAGAGGCAGTTTTGTATCCTAACATGTGATATTTCCCAGCTGATGTTCTTTTCTATAACAGAATTGATAACAGTGCATGGTTTCTATGAAATGTGTTCACAGGAAGAGTGAGCATAAGCATGGGAGCCAGAAAACCCTGAGTCTCAGTTTCCACCTTTGTAAAATAGGGTCCCTTCATCTGACCTTGCAGCACTCTGTAATGTTTAAAATACTAGCCCAGTACTCAGTACTTCATAGAATCTCAATCAGTGCTATTCTAATAATGAATACTTTTAACTTTTTAAATTGACATGTCACATGGTTAAAATAACATAAGAATTGTCTTCAGGAATAAAACATGACTTCCTTTTAAGAGGACCTTATGTCTTATAATATTTTTGAAACTTAAGGTAATTTTTCAATTGATTATACCTAGTTTAAAATAAACTATAATTTGGATGTCTCTCCAGAATTTGATAATCTTGGCAGCTAAGTTTCTATAATTTGTCAGGGAAAAATAGTTCATGTAAGACTTTTTTTTTTTTTCCTTAAGTAGGCTCCATGCTCACTGTGGAGTCCAACGCAGGGCTTGAACTCATGACCCTGAGATCAAGACCCCAGCTAAAATCAAGATTTGCACACTTAACTGAAGGAGTCACCCAGGTAACCTGTAAGAATTTTAAGGGCATGGGTATTGAATCTCTCTATTAGATATCTATCTTCTGAGTACAAAGATAAACATGAATAAAACTACTCAGAATATCCCAGTGCTACATATAAGGTAATTATCTAGATATAGGATCAAAATTGTGGAAGTTCCTTATTTAAGTAAACTAAGCTAAGAAGAATCACTAAATTTTGTCTGCCAGATTACTTAGCTGAAGAGATCTGTGAATAGAATTCAAGAGACATATGAACTTGAAAGGGAGAAATAATTAAACACTTATTTTCACTAACCTTTAACTAAAATGTAGTACTCCTTTCAGTTATGTAGACAGCAAACCAAAAAAAGTGCTAGCAGTAACTCTCTGTTACTCATAAACATCAAAGTTATTTTCATATTATTGTAGAGATATTTCAATGTTTATACTCATAGCTGCCCTGAAAATAAGTTTTTATTTCCAGGCTATTTATCTAAATTGAAACATCGAAACCTGAATGCTTATGGTAAGTTGGTGACAATTTCTGCTTTAGAAATTAAAGAAAAAAATACATACTTTAGTTACATATTGTCTTTACAAGCAAAGTTTCTGTGCCAAGACTTTTAACAATTTTAGCTTCCAGGTCAAAGGTCACAAATACAGGAAAGACTTCTCAGAGGGGATATCCCAGCCAGCACTCCACCCCCAAGCACTTCCAGGTCAAGTGCTGGGTCAGGTTTGTCCTATGTTCTCAGAAAACCCTAACTCAGTTTGAAGTTACACCTCCATGACTGTGACAATCTGTCCCTCACCCTCCCAAATTATCAAAGTCCTACAGGGCAGAAGCAGTATAGAATTGCTCTCTACATTGTATCTCAGAAAGTAGCACAGTGCCAGAATGAAAAACAGACATGCAATTTAAAACATTAAATATACTTGGTAAACTAGAGAATAATTCATTACTTAAGCCCCAAATCACCCCTTGCATTAGGGGGAGAAAGAAAGAAAGAAAGAAAGAAAGAAGAAAGAAAGAAAGAAAGAAAGAAAGAAAGAAAGAAAGAAAAGAAGGAAAGAAGAAAGAAAAGAAAGAAAGAAAGAAAGAAAGAAAGAAACAAAGAAGAAAGAAAGAAAGAAAAGAAAATATGAGCAAACAAAATAACAATATTCACACCTATAAAATGGACCAAGTGATATTCAGGAAAATTCACTATGGAAGAAAAAAATATATATATATATATATGTGGTATCACTAGTAGAAATAAAAATTTTGGGAGAGAAGTATTTTTCCTCAGTTGAACATAATATGGAAGAGTCTTTATCATGGGGTCAAAGTGCAGACCATCCCAACCAGCATTACTCCACTCTTTGTAACTCAGACCAACTTTGATTAACATAAAAATCAAATACTCTCCCCCTCCCAATTGAAAATCATTGATTTGCACCCATTGGAGCCTATCTTTTGAGTATCTCTACCTGCCAAGAAGATTTTAATATTGTTACTTTGTATAGGAACAATTTCATTTCTCACTTTCCAAATATCCATTATGAAAGCAAATGAAAATATGAACACTTTCATGATTCCCCGGCCCTGCATGAACTCCGACAGGCCCTTGTCAAGTACTGTCCTTCAAAGACCCAGGCAAGAGCTTGGCGATGATGAATATTTAAAGGATCTTAGCCAGTTTCACAAGACAGGTAATAGTAAGAGACTAACAAAAAAAAGACATGTATGTTCTCCAAGTTTTATTCTTCAAAACTATCAATGACCTACTATCTGTTTAATGGGACATGGTAAAGCACCGTTCTTCAAATAAAATTTATTCATATACATATAATTAGTTGCAAGATAATTAAAATTGCATAGGACAGATATTTCACAATACATGGACTTTTAAAATGCTAAAAAGATCATCAACACACATTATTTAGATCTTTCTGTTTGGCCGTCTGAAACATACGAAAGACAACTGTTTTTGGCCTAGGTTTAATTCTAACTAAAAACTGAGATGGAGCATATGGTCTCAAAAATCCATCAAGTATTATATAAACCTTTCAGAGCTTTATATCCAACCTTCCAGGCTTGCTATAAAAATTAAAAAAAAAAAAAAAGCAGTCAAAGGGAATGGAATTTATATTCCCTATTAACAGTCGTGAAGATAGATGTTCATATTCAACTGAGCAATCATGGGCTAGAAAGGAAATTAGTCCTTGCGTTTTTAATCCATACACTTGGATTTTAAATCTTTGTTAATTTCATCAGGATTTGGAATCTTACTATTAGGAGAAATTAATCTTCAAGAGTAATGATAGAAGAATCCTGTAGTTGAGTGGAGCCTACTTTAATGAATACATTTAATAAATATAATAATATAAATTTAAATAATATAATTATAATATATATTTATATACTATAAATATAACATATATATAAATTACAAAAACATGATACTCTTCAATTCTTCATGGTTTGACCCAAGTATGTGTGTGTTGTAATTTTCAGAAATTTGAAGAACATTATATTCAAGGGAGTCATTATAAACACTATAGACATTTTGATTTGTAACTTTTTTTTTTATGAGGTGGGAGTTCTGGACAAGATGGCTTACATTATTTAAAAACTATAAAATAGGAACTGAACAAAATTCCTTAAAATTATCCTAATCTTTAATTTGAAATATTAAATCACTTTGATACACATTTTAGGTTTCTTGGATTCATCATATTGTTTGTGGTCTCTTTACCCTGAGGGAATGTTGGACTCACCAGGCAGGACCTCATCTAACTCACTCTCCAGGGATCTGAAGCACTGTGGACAATACTTACAACTCAATAAACTATCTCCTTGTTGCCTGTCTGAGGTTCTGAATGGACAGAAATAAAATACAAATGAGACAGATAGATGGAAAGTATCCCACTTTGTAACTGACTACTGGTATGTAGACTCTTCACTTTTTTTAAAAGATTTTATTTATTCACTTAAGACAGAGAGATACAGGGACAGAGAGAGAGAGGGAGAGCATGAGCAGTGGGGAAGGGCAGAGGGAGAGGGAGAAGCAGACTCTGTGCTGAGCCAGGAGCCCAACACGGGGCTCGATCAGATCCCAGGATCTGGAGATCATGATCTGAGCCTAAGGCAGATACTTAACCATCTGAGCCGCCCAGGCTCCCTGGCTCTTTCTTCACTATTTAATACTTAGTAATGTTTTCACCAAAGTCTTGCTAAGCTCCTTGCACTAGCAAGAACCATTCTAGGAATGTTGAGGTATGTGTGTGTGTATATATATTTTCCCATACAATGGAAAAAAGTATATCTCTTTAATATTCAGAAAAATTTTCAGTGGATTTTCTGTAACAGGGTCTAATAAACTAACTTTCTCCTAACAAAACTGAGAACAGATGAGGGTAAGAGAGACAAAGATTCCTGAAAGTATATATATATATATATATATATTTTTTTTTTTTTTTTAATGAAATAACACATAGTTGATAGGGAAAAATCTGTGTTCTAAGATGGCCAACCGAGCCAGCAAAGGAGTCCCAGTCCCTGCTCCGGGGCTTTTCTGGGTTCTTCTCCCTGCTCTGCTTCCCATGAGTGCCAAAGTGCCAAGTGTGCAGAAGTAGAAGTGTATAAATTACCCCCTCTGTCTGTGCTCTGGGCTCAGACCTTTGGAGATCAATCTCTGGGCCTGCCCGCATTAAATAAATCTCCAATCCTCCAAGATCTCTGAGTGCCGCTAGGTTGTTCTGTCAGGTGATCCTGTTCCGGTTCCATAACATTTGGTTCCCTGACCGGGAAACCCAACCGCGCTGGCCCATTGTTGCCACTGGTTTGGGGGCAATGGCAGGTGGTGACGGAAGGAGGGATCGTAACGGAGAAGGCGCGCCCTGCCTAATTTTCTGCAGTTTCCCTGCCCCGGTCACCTCTGACCAGCCCGGCTCCGCTGTTCCTGCTGGACTCCAGGAGACATGGCAGGTGAGGACCTGGTCCCAACATTGGATTCTGGTAAGGCCTGGGGCCCCAGGACCCAGATAGGTCCAACCGTTGGGGTGGAAGGGGAGCCTGATCACCTCCCAGAGACCTCTTAGAGATCTCACAGGTAGGGATTCCCAGGGAGGGAATATAATAATCTCTGGAGTAAATGTGTGAGTGAGTGTGCTGTCCAACCTGGCTTGCTCAAGTGGACTGATTCTATGACTCTATGGGTGGGCACCTTTAAGGTCCCCAGAAGCCTACAGTCTGAGTGGGCCCGTCTGCGATTCCGTGGTGAATGGCATACAGTCTATGGCGGCATCGGAATAAGTCACAACACTGAGACAGCTACGGCTGAGCCTCACCTAAGCTCCTTCAGGACATGGCCAGATAGGCATCTGATTGGTCTCCTCACCACAGGAGGCACCCCCCCTTGTCTGTCTCTGCATCACCACACACGGGAACATCACCATGGGGTCAGGGCAGAGTAAACCTACGGTTCTAGAGACCATGATCAAAAATTTCAAGAAGGGACTATGGAGTCAGGATGAACCCCGGCAAGTTGAGAACCCTATGTAAATTGGAATGGCCCACCTTTGATGTCAGGTGGCCTTCAGAAGGGATGTTGGATGTCCCAGTGATCCGTCAAGTGTGGCGAGTCATAACAGGAGAACCAGGACTCCCCGACCAGTTCCTGTACATTGACTCCGGGCTAGGAATTGCCCAGACCCTTCCCCCTTGGGTGCGATTCACTTGCAATAGGCAGGGACAGGCCAGGGTCTTAGTTGCCTCATCCAAGCAGCCCAAAGAAGACTGACAGAAGCCCCAGCCTCCACAAATTCTAGCTGGAGATCCCAAAGATGAATTGATACTGCCTCCACTGTATGCACCCCAAAGGCCGTCTGCACCCCCAGTTCCAGACACTCCACCACTGACCTCCTCAACTTGAAACATAACACCCCATCCTACTCTGAAAATAAAGATTGCCAATAAGGTCTACATGAACAGGGAGGTCAAAGCCAAACAGGAAGCCGACAAAAAGATGAAAAAGAAAGTCAGCCTCCTTGCCACCGCCCTGAAAGAAAAGGATGACACAAAGGCGGGGAGACCCCAACCAATGAAAGGGGGAGACCCAGAACCCCCTTGGCAAGGGATTGATGTGCCTACTGTAAGGAGAGAGGGCATTGGAAAAACAAATGTCCCAACTGGGGAAAGGCTCAGAAG
>NC_138370.1:3601036-3621989 GCF_054177405.1 Leptonychotes weddellii
CAGACTGTTGGGCCCTGGTAACAGTCAGTTACATACCTGTCAAAGAAGCTGGACCCCATGGCAGTGGGATGGCCACTGTGCCTCAGGGCGCTGGCAGCCACAGTCCTACTCATCAAGGAGACAGACAAACTCACCCAGGGGCAAGAACTTAACATCAAATAGTATGCATATACTCTGGGTGGGTCAAAGCCTTCCAGACCAGGACAGAGCAGAGCCAGGAAGTAGCTAAAGTCCTCTTGCGGGAGATGGTGCCCCGGTTCAGCCTGCCATTAACAATCCATAGTGACAATGGACCCACATTTGTGACAGACATTTTACAGGTCTTGACCAAATCTCTCAACATCACCTGGAGACTCCACACCGCTTACTGGCCCCAAAGCTCAGGGAAAGTAGAGCAAATGAATCGTACCCTCAAGGGAACCTTAGCAAAGTTTTGTCAGGAGACTACCTCCCATGGCCGGATCTGCTACCCCTAGCTCTCCTGCGTGCTCACTGCACGCCCGGGACATCAGGTTTCTCCCCATTTGAATTAATATATGGACGGCTTCCCCCGTGCTTGGGGAGCCTTCCAGGAAACTTACATCAGGTTGGAGATAAAGAAATAAAGGAGCAGCTCCAGGCCCTGGGGGCCACCCTAAATAAATTACAAAAGTACACCATTGAGAGAGCCCCAATCTCTTTAGGGTCTCAGGTACACTCCTTCCAGACAGGGGAATCAGTTTTGGTCAAGGACTGGAAAAAGACCCCCTCAAACTGCAGTGGACAGGGCCCCACACTGTTGTACTAACCACCCCCACTGCCCTCAAAGTCTCAGGTGTCCCTTGGGTCTACCACTCCAGAGTGAAAAAAGTCCATCATTCAGATGAGGAGTCATGCCAGTGGAAAGCTCAGCCAAACCCCACAGGCCTGCTCATGCTTCGCCTTTGACGAGACCCCACCAAATAATGGACACCTGCTCACTGTGGTCCCTAGCTCTCATCAGCATGATTTCCCTCATCTTAGGAGTCAGACTCTACACTATTGCCCCTTCTGGCCAGACTTTCCCCTGGTAACTTGCCATTGTTGTTGTTTGTTGGGTCACTTTGGGATGTATTGCTGCATTTGCCTGCTCTCAGGCATGCTGGACCTGTCTGGCCCACCATGGGATGTCAGGTGGGGGTGTAGTTCAAGATCGGGCACAGAAGGGGTAGGACAGGGGGTTGAACAGGGCCTGACCCGTTGGGAGCCTGACTCTTGTCGGCCCCTGCTGGGGCTCCCTCCCTGTCGGGGACCTCTCACTCTAGACCCTCAGGTGAATGGTGTGTTGGGGGAAATCCATCACTTGCTCAGCACAGCCAGCCCTTGGTTGGCTTCAGATTGCTGGCCCTGCCTGCAAGCTAGACCCCCTCGGCTTGTGGCAAGCCCACTGAGTTTCCTCAGCCTGACCAGGCCCACAGGTGACCCTCCCAAACCTGCAGAAATAGACCCAAAACCGGCCAATGTATTGTTGTCTTACCCGGCCCCCAACTGTGTCCATAATCCTGGGGAAACACATTCAGTAGGAAGCATATCTGTCTCCAGACCCACAGCTGCCTTTCGCTTGATGGGTGCATGTCTGTCAGACCATGGTGCACTCCAGAGCCTGGCACCTTTTTCATGTGCAGAAGGTATATTTACCGATGCTTACCGGCTCACTGGACGGGGACATGTGCATTGGTGCTTCTTACTCCCTAGGTAGATATAATTCCCAATAATCATGATGCCCTCTAAACTAGGTGTTTAAAGGGGCATCAAAGGGGGGAATGATAGGGAAAAACCTGTGCTCTAATATCACCCAATGAGCCAGCAAGGGAGTCCCAGACCCTGCCCCAGGGTTCTTCCAGGTTCTTCTCCCTGCCCCGCTTCGCACATGCACCAAAAGTGCCAAGTATGCAGACGTAGAACTGTATAAATTGCCCCCTTTGTTTGTGCTCAGGGATCAGGCCTTCAGAGGTCAATCTCCTCTGGACCCGAGGGCATTAAATAAACCTCTGATCCTCCAAGGTCTCTGAGTGCCGCTTGGTTCTTCCGCCGGGTGATCCTATCCAGGTTCCGTAACATAGTCATTGAAAAGGAAATTGCTATCATGTCTAGGATAGGAATTGATTCCATATTTCAAATTACATAAAGATATGCTTATTTAGAGATGGCCAAATTATGTTTTGTCACATGATTATCTTCTGAAACCTGTTTTCCTCTTATTTTGCCAAAAACAATAAATAATTTAATGTATCTTTATACTGACTGTTCAAGATCTGCCATAGATTCGAGTATATACTCTTTGAAGAGAGCCAATTTGGGACAGCTTTTTTTTTTTTTTTTATCAGCTTTTATGTTATTGTTCTGTATCAGCAAACACACCATGAAAACTTTTCTTCTATATTATTTATTTATTTTATTTATTTTTTTTTTAAAGATTTTATTTATTTGAGAGAGAGAGAATGAGAGAAAGCACATGAGAGGGGGGAGGGTCAGAGGGAGAAGCAGACTCCCCGCCGAGCAGGGAGCCCGATGCGGGACTCGATCCCGGGACTCCAGGACCATGACCTGAGCCGAAGGCAGTCGCTTAACGACTGAGCCACCCAGGCGCCCTTTTCTTCTATATTAATGAACAAAATAAAGTCAATACAGCTTGTATCATTAAATGTAATTTTGTAAACATTTTTAAAAAGCAGTAAATTTATTTTATTTTTGGCTTAAGGGATGTTGTCCCCTTAGCGCTAAAATCCTCAGCCACGCTGGTTCATTTCTTTGCAATAATCACCTCACTTCACTGATGAGACCGTTTCTTGACTCCCTTTTCAGACTGACTTCAGATCTGGTTTTTCTATTAACATACTGTAGCGGTACTTTGCTTCAGTCCTTTTACCCAGGCAGGTTTTACTTTTTAATGTAAAAATTCCCTTGGTGCCTGTGTATTCTGCCTTTTTTTCTTTCTTTCCAGGCTCAAATTCACTTTTATTGATATTTAAATGCTTTGAAGTTATGCCTATTAGCTAAAATGCCATCTCTTTCAAGGAAAAACAAAAACAAAAACACTTTATACCAAACCATGATTCACTGTAGGCAATTTATCAAAAGATGCCAATTGACCTCGTTTTCTCAGTCTTTACAAAAGAAGCAGGAATTGGGGGCCCTGTGTTCTGCAAAGTCTCTGGGTTGGTGCCACTTCAATATCTATTTCTTTATAATTCAAGCACCATAAACAGCTCTGTAGGCAATATCATATTATTCCAGTCTGTGATGTTTAAATCTCTTTTAAAATATTGGTAGGTTGTCTATTTTTAAAAACATCTATTTTATTTTATTTTTTTAGCCAGGAAAGGGAAAAAAGGAATCTTAGAAATATGCATATATAAGAGAATTATGAATAATACTATATATACTATATATCATAACAATATACCAGATATATATCATATATATAATTATATACCATTATATGTAATATATAGATATATTTTATACATGTGTAGAGGGAAGATGTGTTCTGACAAAAATTAATATATAACATTGCCTAAATAATTTCCAAAGTTCATACAGTTGAAATAAAATCCTTAATGTACATCTATCTATAAATGCCTTTAGAACAAAGAATCTCTAGACTAAGTTCTCAAGTGTGAAGACTATATTATATCTGGTCAGTTCCTATTCACAAGCCTTTCCATGTCTGCATTTGTTAAGGACACAAAAATTTGATGAATTAAAATCTCAAAGATAATACTTTTTTCTTGAAATGGAATAAATAGTTTACCTCCCTCAGGAAGAAGAAAACACGTATCTGCTGTTAGTCAAATATGATTGAAAGGAACCCACAAATGAAAACCTTTCTAAACAGACTGAAGTCTCTGTAGACCCACGCTCACCTGCGCTCAGAGGTACCTGATTAATCCTAGTCATGTCAGCTATTCTAAAAACAGGCAGAAATCCAGTGTTTTACAGGCCTGAAATCTAAACCATAAATTTCTCCTGGGAGTCACTTTTCTTAGAGTGCTCTGTAGTGACTTTAATCTCAAGTTGTCTACTATCAAACTGACTTTAACTCAATAATGAATCGCTGCATATCTGTTAAGCAACAAAATGGCTGGGTTTTCAAAACAGTTGTTTAAGGAACACATATTTCTTTAGAATTTCTAACTCTATCTTTATATCAAGTTAAATAATCAGAAAACCACACTCCTCTTAGCAAATTTTAAATAGACAAGACAGGATTGTTAACTAGAATCACATTTCTCCAGAATTTATTCATCTTGTCCAATTGAAACTCGGGTAAATTGTAAAAACAAGTCTGTTTGCCTTGGAAGCCCAGATATACCGCTTAGTAAATGTGTGGATCTGTGAAGTATCACAGACTTCTTTGGACTCAGTTTCTTTTTTTTTAAAGATTTTATTTATTCACTTGAGACACAGAGATACAGAGAGGGAGAGAGAGAGCATGAGCAGGGAGAAAGGCAGAGGGAGAGGGAGAAGCAGGCTCCTCTTTGAGCCAGGGGCCTGATGTGGGGCTCGATCCCAGGACCCTGGGATCATGACCTGAGCCGAAGGCAGACGCTTAACCATCTGAGCCACCCAGGCGCCCCTGGACTCAGTTTCTTAATCTGTAGAATAGGTAAAAATGATGGTGTCTACCTTGAAGTGTGGATCCAAAGGTTAAATGAGTTCATGTACCTAAGCCTTTGGAAGAGGGCCTGGAGTACAGTGATTGTGCATGCTTGCTATTACTGTTAGTGTTATTAGTCTTCCCTGGAAATACGGGATCAGTTTCTGAATTATCTATATTATGAAAGAGGACAAGCAGGTAGGAACCCTGATGAAGGCACTTTAATCTTGAGATTGGTTGTTACTTATTGTCCTTCAGTAGAACTAGGGAAAAGATGAGGATACTTTGAAATACTGTGCTCAAGAACAAGAGTTTTACATTGTTGATCTGTTTCCATCAGAAAGAAACTCACACTTTATGGTAGAGGTTAAGGCTTAGCCCCATTTGGGTTGTTTTATGAGCATCTTCCATAACATTACTTCAACTACCTAAGAAAAAACATTCACAGAACTGCAACTATTAGCCTTTTAAAATATATATTATACATATTAATATATATATTACATATATATACAGTTTAATGTTGGTCTATAGATTTATAAAAGAAATTCAGTCTTACATTGCCACTGCAAAAGATTTTACTTTTTACCCTAAACAAGTGGATGTAGTGTTCAAATTCTATAGTTTTGTTAGTTATATCTTTTTAGAAAATATCTTCCAAAAATAGCCAATGTCTTATTACTGTTTTAGAAATGTAAAAATGTAATCATGGGATGCTTTAGTAATCCAAACCTTTGAAAAGATACATGATGGAATTATCTAATTCCCAATTTGGCTCTAAAGAAAATAGCATCAAAGCAATATCTCATTGCGATGTGAGATTACAGCATCTTTTTACCCATGCTCACTACATACACACTTTATACATCGTGTGTAATTTCATCCATGCAGTAACTGCTATTGCTCCCACAATTTCTGAAGGCTATATCATTTAAAAATTATATATATTGTCAAAATATTTAGAGATTTGAAGTATGTAATTCTCTGAGTGTTTAAAATCTAATTTAACATAAACCTGACATTTGGAAAATGTTAAATGCTAAAAAGAATTTCTAATTCATGTGCTAACCAGTAATAGGCTAGCCTATACAATTTGTCCACATTAAACAGTTTTGGAGAACTGAGTTATATATGGTAGAACTTGTCCACTTTCCATTAGAAAAAGATTTAAAAAAAGGGGGGGGCACCTGGGTGGCTCAGTCAGTTAAGTGTCCGACTCTTGGTTTAGGCTCAGGTCATGACCTCAGGGTCATGAGATCAAGCCCTGAATCAGGCTCCATGCTCAGTGCTGAGTCTGCTTGGGATTCTCTCCCTCTCTGCCCCCCTACCCCTCTTCTCTCTCTCAAATAAATAAGTAAACAAATAAATAAACAAGTACAATAATAAAGAAAAAGATAAAAAAATGTACATTATACTTGGAATCTAGATGGGTGCTAAGATAAATCATTCTTGTTTCAGCAAAGGATTACCTAGTGGATAGGATATGAAAGGAGGGGGGCAGAAAGCCAGGCATGACTTGGAATTTTTGTTCTGAGCAAAGTTAAGGGCAGCATTTCCATTAACTGAGATTGGAAAAACTGAATAAGGAATAGGTTGAGTGGGAAACAGAGTAATGGGAGTTGCTAATTTTAGCAGGTCAAATCTGAGATGCTTACTAGACGTCCAAGCAGAGATGTCCAGTAGGCATGGATACCTGATTCTGGAGTTCGTCAGAGATTTTTGGGTTGCAGGGATAGATTCAGGAGTCACTGAAAGCCAAGGAGCTGGATTGGATCAGATAAGGATGAAGATAAACAGAAAAGAGAGGAATGTCAGTGACAAGAAGGGGTCTGCTGGTCAAAATGATGGGGTAATTGGACATGTGTTTGGGAAGAAGGGTGGAGTGGATCAAGTTAGATTGAGCATTATAGTTCTCTTCCTGGGGAGAACTGTAAGATGGAAATGGGCCAGGCATGGGAAAAGAACATGAGAACAAAGGTCCAGACAAGAACATCAGATATGAAGGCCTGCAGAGGGAGCAGAGCTTAGGTAGAGAGACTATACAACTCTCTTCTACCTGAGCCCACTTTCTGAGCCTACGTCTTCCTCCTGCAGATTCTAATTGAGTGGTGTGCAATTTCTCTTCTGATCTTCTCTCTCTCTTAGAAACTTCCACCCTATATGTATTAATAGTCTTCAGCTAAGTGGCAGTTCACACCTACAGGTCACATCATTTCACCGGACACAAGGAAGCAACTATTCCATTCCTTGAGGCCTCTGAGCCATCTTTGATTGACAGGATAAAGTCCCACTTTTAGAACACACACACATACACACAACCTTGGATTTGAGGTGCCTACATATAGATCATAAAAGCTAGACACAGCGGGGCGCCTGGGTGGCTCAGTTGGTTAAGCAACTGCCTTCGGCTCAGGTCATGATCCTGGAGTCCCGGGATTGAGTCCCGCATCGGGCTCCCTGCTCAGCAGGGAGTCTGCTTCTCCCTCTCCCGCTCCCCCCTCTTGTGCTCTGTCTCTAAAATAAATAAATAAAATCTTAAAAAAAAAAAAAGAAGCTAGACACAGCAAAGCTTCACCCCAACAACTGGCTTTTAGGTATGACCAAAATCCAGTATCAGAAACCATTTTAGAAATTGCAGGTCCCTTTACAAAACTCTGAATTTTGAGTAACTTCTCTGAGATGCTTGAGTTTATATTTATTATTTCAATGTAAACCTACCAAAATCACACACACAAAATATTATCAGGAAGTAAAGTGTCAGAGAATATTTCCACACAAGACTGTGCAACACGGATAAATTATATCATACCATGAAAAACTTACAAGAATACTCAAACTTCAGGGATCGAGTCACAAAAAAATAAAGACATAATCTCTAGGTTGGTATGTCATACTTATGGGTATACTGGATTCAAATTTTCCATTCACATTTGTATCTCCTTCCTCCTGTTGAAATACTATTGGGAGAAATTCCCCAATCATATTATTGCTTCAGAAATTTTTATAT
This sequence comes from Leptonychotes weddellii, assembly GCF_054177405.1. NCBI lineage: Eukaryota > Metazoa > Chordata > Mammalia > Carnivora > Phocidae > Leptonychotes > Leptonychotes weddellii. The sequence continues at coordinate 3,608,662 of NC_138370.1, forward strand.
AAAACAAGCATATATATGTACCCATGTGTGTGCACATGTAATGTATATATTTTTATTTTGCATACATTAAATAGCCATGTCTACATTCTCCATTTTGTATTCTAGGCAATTAGACAGCCACCAAAAGAATAAAAACTTAGAAACTTAGGGAGACATAATAATAAAATCTTCTCCCAATTTCCACTAGAACCATAAGATGATTAATTTCTTTGTGTAGAAATGTAACCATCTCTGATTTTTTCATTGGAGTCCAGTTTGTGTGACCAATGAAACCTGTATGGACTGTTGGACTTTTCTTTAAGGCTAAAAAAAAAAAAAAGCCAATTCAGAAGTTCAACTAGCTGTTTTCTAAAATAAAATAGTAAGCCTCATTATTCTGACCTTAGCAGCTGTAACCCAATATAGTATCTTTCTAGTACTGAGGCTTTCTTACAAACCTCAATGGGTCCTTTATCCATTGGCCACATCTATAAAAGCAATAGTCCTTAGTTGACATTTTTTTCCCAATAAAATTCAATCTCTAGAAGGAGAAGTATTCACGTTTTGCACCTTTACTGTAGGCTTCAGAAATACCCAGAAAATAATCCACTTTTAAGCCTCTCTTGAAAATAATTTTGTGCTCCATGTTTGAGCATCTCTCCTCCCCAAAACACCTGGACCACTGTCTCCATCCTTTGTCTCCCTCATACCAAGGTGCTGTACTCTTCTTTCTGAAGCTGGAGAATGAGGAGTTTGTCCCTACTTTTGGACAAAACAGATCTAGACCTGAAAGGAATTTTTTTTTTTTAAGTTTCCTTAAATAATGTCCTAAAGCTAGCTGGCTTTTCTGTTTCATCACACACCATTGAAAACAATGATGCTCTCACTTGCTCCAAATATTTTAAAAATTGGTTTAAAGAATTTACAGTTTACTTCCTTATTCCAACAAACATCTCATTCATAATAGTGATATGTCCAACATTAACTAAACTTGTAAATTGACCTCTGACATTTGAAAGGACAGCCTAAAATTGTTTCTCATATCCAACAGATACTCCTTGCAGCTCTGCATTCATACATGCACATATCAAAGTTATGAGGTGTGTACAAATGTTCTTTTTCCCCCCAAAGAAACAATGTATTTCTTTAATGAAGAATTCCCTGTACAAATTTAGCCAGTTTCAAGGCCTACAGAAATCTAGCCTTTCATTCAAACCATATCCATACCAGGACCATTAGCTTTCTAGCAAACACTTGGTCACCATTTCCTCTCCAACAGAACAGAAATATCAGTTCACAGTGACTCTACTTGTCCAATTTTCTTGAGGTTAGTGAGTGCCCTGACCTCACAAGCTCAGATCGATGCCTCCTCTTGCCCCAAAAAAGATAATTCTGAAGGTAATCCAAATAGCAGGGAGCCATTATACCAACATATGCCCTTTACGGTTTACGGTCATTACAGATTTTCTTTGCTGAGTCATTGGGCATTAAAACCAAGATGATTATCATTCCTCAACTCTGACTGTGATGGTGTTTTTAGACATCTCTTAAGCACTTGTGAAATCAGTAAGCCAGAGTGAAGTCTGCAAGAGACCGTGGAGCAAGAGGAGGAGGGTTTTTGTCTTCCACCGTTATAGAACCTGGGGTCATTTATTTGGTCTGCAATGCAGCTTTTCCAAACCTGCAGTGAGTGTATTCCACTTGTAAGTTCTGCTTCACTTACAGCTTTTCTAAAAGTCTTAAGGGGTTACTAGAAAACTTACAGTTTACCATTATCCAGAAACCTCTACTTCATTAAATATTAATATTATTCTCTTACTAGCATTAAAATAGTAGTTATTTTTTTACCTGAATGGTAGACTAACATAACTTTGAAGTTTGGGGAAAATAATGCTAAAAGTGTATAGCTCTTAATAAAAAGAAAAGTCTGAATGTGTCTTGGATTGGAGGGTTTTCAATCTCCCTTTATTCTCAGGGATAATTTCCAAACATGGAATCAAATAGATCAGCTGAGACATAGAATGAGCTTCTATGAAGATTGGTTATGAAACTCAGGTAAAGTCTAATCATTCTTTCTAATACTCATTCTTCCACCCACTAAATCATTACCTTCATTAATGGTGATTAAAACTAAGCCTCCAAGCTGGCAGACCTGGATGAATTCTCACATCTTTCTAATGACTATAGTGTAAAGCCCCCTTCTGGGAAAATGAGCGGCTCACAGAGCCTGTGGTCAGAGCAGACAGAGAGAGCTAAGGGTGGCTCACAGGATACTCAGAGGTAAAACTGACAAAAGGTTCAACTCCAGTGCTGGTGTTCCAAATTCAGTCTTAAACATGAAATGCCTAGCACACATCCATTTGTAGAGCCTAATTTTGCATCTAAAAATCAATCGATATATTCAAGATTATCAGAAAACACAATGGAGTAGATGAACATGTCAATAATCAATCACTCATTTCTTTGGGCCGAAGTCAGATCCCATGTGTAGCTCAGAAATTAATCACTGCTTTATTCCAGAGATCACTGACAAGTCTTGAATGCCGTGACAAAAGTGACTTCTAAATTTTTAAATAAACCAGGGGAAATATCCACCTGTCTTATAAATTTATTAAAACTTTTAAATAAATCATGGGGAAATATCCACCTGTCCTGTCATGTAAATTATATGTGATTTTTATAAAATGTGGAAGCTAATAACAAACTTGCTACAAGGAAGGTGGATAATGGAGAAATCCTAACATTACTAATGATAGGACACAGTTGCAGGAGAACTTATTAACTGCTTGCTCAAAGGGATTATTCTGGAGTGATAACCATAAATAACAGACCTTTCAATGTTTAAAATTTTACAAACATCTTAAAAGACATGGTAGTGAAATTTGTTTCCTGGGGGGCGCCTGGGTGGCTCAGTTGGTTGAGAGACTGCCTTCGGCTCAGGTCATGATCCTGGAGTCCCAGGATCGAGTCCCGCATCGGACTCCCTGCTCGGCGGGGAGTCTGCTTCTCCCTCTGATCCTCCCCCTCTCATGCTCTCTGTCTCCCATTCTGTCTCTCAGATAAATAAATAAAAAATCTTTAAAAAAAAAAAAAAGAAATTTGTTTCCTGGTATTTCCTTAAATATCAGAGCTATTCTAGGGGTGCCTGAGTGGCTCAGTTCATTAAGGCTTCAATTCTTGGTATCCGCTCAGGTCATGATCTCAGGGTCCTGGGATCAAGCCCTATGTGGGGCTCTGCACTCAGCAGGGAGTCTGCTTCTCTGCCTCTCTTTCCCTCTGCTCCTCCCCCACCCTCGCACACACACTCTCTCTCAAATAAATAAATAAATCTTAAAAAAAAGTAGACCTATTCTGAATTACCTCTCTCCTTGGACAGCTGATTCAATGTGGCAGTTACCCAATAGTGACAAGGGAATTTAGAACTAGCAGTTATAATCAGAAGAGGAGTCTTCAATACATCAAAAGAGCAGAAGAAATAATAAAAAAGAAGCAAGAATAAAGTAATTACAAGGAGATTTCAGAAATTTGGTCTAATTGAATATATGCCTGTTTTATCTTCAAACACCTGTTTGAGTACCTATAAAGGATTGAAAATAACATGACTATTAGAAAAAGTGGCATCATATGTAAATAGAATTCTTTTTTTTTCTTGTCCTTTATATCTTGCACCTGAAAACTAATTTCTAGATGTTACAGCTCAGTAAGAGTGAACAGCTTCCCTGAGTTTTTCTCATATGATTGGGCCTTATCATAATTCTAGGCTGCAGAATTGATCAGGCTAGGAAAGCAGATGTGAAAGAAAATTCTAACATGTGCTTTCTCTTTTAAATGAAATGCTAATTTGGAAATACTACTGCTTGACCTGATTGATACCATAGCTGCGGGGATTAAACAGAAGTTTGTCAAGGGCTGTAGAATTTATTACTAAGTCTCCTCATTTACCAATTCCATTATACTGATTTAAAGAAGGAAGAGGGCGCCTGGGTGGCTCAGTTGGTTAAGCGACTGCCTTCGGCTCAGGTCATGATCCTGGAGTCCCTGGATCTAGTCCCGCATCAGGCTTCCTGCTCGGCAGGGAGTCTGCTTCTCCCTCTGACCCTCCCCCCTCTCATGTGCTCTCTGTCTGTCTCATTCTCTCTGTCTCAGATAAATAAATAAAATCTTTAAAAAAATAAATAAATAAAGAAGGAAGAAATGTGTACCATCCTGAGATCTGTATTCAAACAAATTGCTTTCTTATGGTCACCATGGTTGGTTGGAATGTTTGCTTAGTTCTTAGATTGTAATCCTGCAGATCATGTAGCAAAATATAAAACAGGGCTGCCCAGTTTCTATTTCTTTAAAATGGCATAATAGAGATCCATCTAGCTTGAAGGATGGATGGGAGGGCCTGAAAACTGCAAAACATCCTGGGGTGGGAATTATGGGGGTAATGGTCAGAAAAGCGGGTTCCTTGGAATCAAGTGTCAAGAGGCAAACTAGAAAGAGGAGGTTGCAAGTGTGAGGACATCAGTGGAAATCCTGGAGGGCTTTGACTGGATAAAATCAAGCATTTGCCCCCAAGCTTTGGCTCTTGCTGGAGAGGGTGGGCCCTGAATGAGAGGAGGAAATGGGGCAAGCTAAAGAGAGATCAAGAAAAAAACAAAACAAAACAAAACAAAAAACAGAGGACTGGAGATAAGAAAGCAAGAATAAAAAAGAGACTGATGATTAATCTTGCTCTTCAGCCAAGCTAGAGAAAGAGAGTCTTCATGGAAGAAGGGGGCACACAGAGCTTTTGAGGTCTGGGAGCACAACCAGAGGACCGTGTTGAAGCAGTACCTGCTGTAACCACCTCATCATGGCTGAAAGGGTAGATAGTTGAGTAGCAGGAGATGCGCAGAGGAGCTAAGCATTAGTGTGAGCACAGGGGAAGAGGGGAAGGGTAGATTTCAAGTGATGGGAGCCATGTAAGAGCTGGGATGGATATTACGGGGATGAGTGGGCTTTGGCCAAAAAAAGAAGGAGGGGACCATGAGGTCCAGCATGAAAATGAACAAGCAGGGCAGAGAGAACTCATTGATGTTTGGCAAAGGTTAGGGAATGAAACTCACTCCAGACAGTGGGCTTTTTATTTTAGGTATAAGGAGATGTTTAGGAGTCAGATTCTTTGAAGAGAAAATGGATACAGGCTTATGGAAGAGTTTTAGGTCAAGAATTGGGTTTAGATGATATATATTCACCACCTAAGAAAGAACAACACTCAGTCCAAATCCAGAGTGTCTTTCTGAGGGTATATGTGTTACTTAGAGGACATTTTCTTTCCTTCAGAGGTAGATAATTTTTTATTTAAGTTACTGAGATGATGACATGGACCTGTTCTTGATAATTACTCACAAAGTCACAGTTTTGGGGAATGTTATTACATTTAAAAGCAGATGGACCAAGACAGACTTACAAAGCTTGGAAGGCCAAGCCATGCCACTCTGTGATCAGAGAAACAGACTACAGCTAAGAACACACTCTCAAGATGGGAAACTTAATTTAAAAAAATCTGAGGGAACCAATCACAGTTTAAGAAAACATCCATAATGCGAGAGAGATAACCCAAAGAAGGGGAGCCAGCCCTACCTGCAAGATACCAAAGGAAGCACACATGCATCCAAATGGCACAGTAACCCCCCAAAAAACACAAGACAGCTAATGGCCAATATCTCTAGGCCACGGAATGGAAATGGTGGTGTTATTTTCATTACGAATCCTCTAATTGTGTGGAGAAAAGGAGCATGGTTTAGTAAAATGGCCATGGAAAATAACTCTGAAGATATAGAATGAATCCACCACTTTCGAGGAGCAAATTATCTGGTATCGTTTATAGAGTCAAATAATGAAGACCATACATAGATCAGAGGAAGGAGAATAATGACTGAAAATTAAAAAACAAAAACAAAAGAACTTGAGACTAGCTCCTGTAGATAGTCAAAGGAAGGAGAGAATGCCAAGTGAGAGTAAGCTTTAAGCCCAGACCTCACAAATTTAGTTCATTTGTCAGGAAAGGAAGTGGATGCTCCTAGCAGTGCATGTGGGGGGCCGGCTGGAGCTGCACTGAGGCACCCTTTGAGAACCCTTTCAGGATTAAGAGAGAAAGAGGGTGAAAATAGGTATTAATGATGAAAAACCAAGCAAAAGATAAAGAAAAATTGTGTAATGCCAGATGTCACAACTAAAAGAGTGTGAATAGCATGATAAATAGCCAAGAAAGGAAAGAGCTCTTTGAACATTAACAGTGAGGCTCTGGGGAAGTTCTGCTCCCAATACAATCCAAAGAGCATAAATTTTCAGACAGAGATTTGGGCTCAAATTCTCCAATTCTGCTTATCTGTTATTCAAAATTGGTCAAGAGCCTTACATTTTCTCCACCTTGGTTTTGTTACTGGTGAAATGGGGGTCGCTGTGTTTACACCAAAAGATTCTTGTTAAATATATTCTTCCAGATGTTTGCAATGATTAATTTCATGAGCATATCTGCAATAATCACTTATTATGAGTCTGTCACTGTCCTACATGCTGAACATATAGAAATGGATGTGACAAAATCAGTGTTTTCTTAGAACTTAAATCTCATAGGAGAGGCAGACTGACAAGGCTTCATATGGAAGATGTAGAAAGTACTGTAAGAATAAAATAAAATAATAGGAGTGAGGATGGTGCTGGTTTAGTTAATGCTACTAGGAATTTCCTAGTAAGTAAAATGTGGTAAAATATGTATACTTGTATGTATGGATGTGTATTATTATTAGATATATAGTAGGTGAGGGAGTTTCAGTTATAACATATAATGTTATACTTGATGGTGCCAGAAAATGATGTATTTATATACCATTTATATAGTAGGAATGATATATTTTTAGAATAAAGAAAAAAATAAGTCAGACAAATTATGATTATTATTTTAAAAGTCATTATGGATGGGGTGCCTGGGTGGCTCAGATGGTTAAGTGTCTGCCTTCAGCTCAGGTCATGATCCTGGGGTCCTGGGATCAAGTCCCCCATCGGGCTCCCTGCTCCTTGGAGAGCCTGCATTTCCCTCTGCCTCTGCCTCTGCCTCTGCCTCTCTCTGTCTCTGTCTCTGTCTCTCATGATTAAAATAAATAAAATCTTTAAAAAATAGAAGTCATTATGGATGAATGGTGGATAAAATACATTGACCCACTCATAAGGTTATGTCGTAGCACTGTGACCAAGTGGGAGAAGGAAAACAAGCTATTCGTGGCTGTGCGGGGTGGGGACCATGTGTGGTAAGACCACCTTTGCAGAAAGATCTGCCCTGTTTATTTGCGTGTCTCTGGACTCATTCATAAAGGTAAGCATGTCAAATATAAGTGAAGTCAGGGTAATTCTGTTTCTGCTATGTTATTCTAAGCCACGTGGTTAAATCACATGAAACGAAGTTTGACAATATAATAAAATACAGTGAATATGTGAAATATTTGAGTAGAAGTTGAAGTTTGGGTTTCTGAGTCAGACCTAAGTTTGAGTTATGATTCTACCATCTCAGAAACATTAGAAACTCAAATAACCACTCTACTTAGTAGGGGATAGTTTCTCAGAACTACTCAAAGAAGTTCTGACAAAAATGTGGATTATTCAACACAAGATTCTCATGAGAAGTAGAAGTAACAGCAAGCATAATAAAAGCCACAGTCATGGGGACAATTTTGGCTAGGGACTCTGACTATGGTTATCAGATACTAGCCCCAGTAGCCTAAACACAATATTTATTTGCTTTTCTGCTAGTACCACATGGACAGTCCAGGACTGAGATGATGCTCTTTAAAGTCCTTAGAGATACAGTCCACCAACTTTGCTCTGCCATTTTTACTGTCTAATTTCTGTCCCTCAGCAGCCATCAACTATATCTTCTTTTTTTTGCATTTATTTTTATTTTTTAAAATTTTTATTAACATATAATGTGTTATTTGTTTCAGGGGTACAGGTCTGTGATTCATCAGTCTTACAAAATTCACAGCACTCACCATAGCACATATCCTCCCCAACATCTATCACCCAGCCATACCATCCCTCCCACCCCCCTCCACTTCAGCAACCCTCAGTTTGTTTCCTGAGATTAAGAGTCTCTTCTGGTTTGTCTCCCTCTTCTATATTTTCTAGATAGGACTCTGGAGGAAAGCTGGAAGACAAAATGGATCCCTGTCAGTCTCCTGTCTCAAAGAACTTTGCCAGATGCTCCATTCATCCACTTAAATTACATCTAGTTGGCCATCCTAGAAGAAAAGGAGGTTAAAACTGTGGTTTGCAATAGGACACAAGACCAACAGAAATGAAGCCAGTGTTTGGCTACTGAGAAAGAATGGAGGGATGGATGGTGTAGCCACCAGAGGGCTCGGCCATAGAGTTTGAGTAGACTGTACTCCAGACATGCAATTGAAAAAAGATTTTGAAGGAGGACAATGCCAAAATGTTGGGAACTAACAGGAAATGCAGACAAATGCTTTGGGGGTGAAGTTTGCATTTTATAGGGGTTAGTCACATATGTTCTGCTGACAAATCCTTCAGATTCACCCAAGGGAATCTTCACTCCCTGAAATGGGTCATTTTATTAGCACTCTGTGAGGAAACAAGGAAAACTTAAGACTATTCATCAGTATAGTTCAAATATGGTGGATAAAGTCTCAGTGTGCTATTATATTTTATATTAGAAAACAAGAGATAAAAGCAGTGGATCAGGAAGCTTCAAATCATATCTTCCTCAGTCTGACAAAAAAAAAAAAAGTTAACTTTTGTGGACATAATCCACTCAAAGTGGATGGAAGGTAGCACAAACAAGATCCTAAATAAAGAAACTAAATCGTGTATTATTCAAGGAAGGCTTATACAATGACATTGAATTAATAGGAAGATTTAAATTATTTTTAGAGGCAGCAGGAAATAACTAGGATCATGTATGTTTTATACAAAGAATGTTTTATGCAAAGTAGCAGTTAAAGACATTTTAGAGTTTCAGGGAAAGAAAGAATATATCTCTTTTTTTAAAATATTTATTTATTTATTTGGGAGAGAGAGAGCAGGAGGGAAAGGGCGAGAAAATCTCAAGCAGACTCCATGCTGAGCATGGACACTGAGATCATGACCTGGGCCGAAACCAAGAGTTGGACACTTAACTGACTGAACCAACCAGGTGCCCCAAGAAAGAATATTTCTATATAAAAAGTGTGAAAAGGCTAAAATACAGGATTCAGGTAACATTCACACGTGGTTAAGATAAAGTATTCTGGAAACAATTAGTAATGATTCTAAGGAAAAGTGACCACACTACAATTATAAAGAGTGTTGTTAACTGAAAAGAATAAAGGACATTGATTTTGAAGATAAGTGAGATTCTGAAATGTGTGCCTTCCGATTAGTGTGTAAAAGAAGGAAAAGCATGTATGCCTTTATCTCATAAAATTTAAGCACTAGCTTGGTGCTATGTATACAATGGTCAATGGTAGCAAATGGAAAATGGGAAAGAGAAAAATATATCCATGTACCTAAACTGCTATACAGTAAAATATTTTTAGTGGGAAGTCGTAGATATAAGAGCAAGTTTAAGAACTATGGCCAGAACTTGGGTCTCACTGAGAATCTAATAAGAATTTGAAAATTAAGTAAAGGAAGTTGTTTCTGTATGTTAAAATGAGATTAATATAGAAAATTAAAGACTATGTGAATTACTTAAGGACCTCTAGCCCAACAGGACCTGAAGGTAACTTGAAAAAGAACATGCAAATATCTAAATATGAACACGACTTTAGAACAAGTGTTTATCAGGAATCTTTTGAGCCATAGAGGCATAGATAAAGGAGAGTTTCATAAAGAAAAGTTGTCAGTCTCTACCCAAACACTGCCCAGAGGCAAGTAGAGGTTTATGCTCTTGCACTCTACACCTGCCAATGGATTGAAGAGACTTTACGGGAGATGGGTGCATCAGCTGTCTTGGCATCATGCCACTAGCTTGATTGTTCAAATCTGATTTTATTTCTTCTGATTCTATGATCAACAAATGACCTTCTAATTTTGCCTTATAGCACTGGTCAAATAGAGGGAGAGATTTGAATGTATTTTTCCCTCATTAATAGAAATTCTCATGGATTAACTTTATCTTGCTAACTATAAGTTTGGTTCATGTTGATCTGTACTGAGACATATTTTTATAACATCCTACCTTATATAACCAAAATACAGATGAATTATATGATATGATAATTTTCACACACTGTAACTCAGACAACAAGGACCATAATTCCTGGGAGAAGAAACCAAATAGGCAAGCCCTGAGCTTGCTCCAGTTCACTGCTTTGAGAGAGCTTCCAGTCCACATGTCAGGGAAGGGACACCCAGATGGGGCCATGCAGGCACCCTGAGCTGAGGTAGTTCAAAGCAGCTCATGGCCTCTGGACAGAACACCAGTGAGGAGGGAGCTGTACAGAGAGGGAACTTCAGGCATATACAGAGGGGCCCCCTAAAGTATTCAGCTGAGTACTGATCAGGGCATTTGAGTGAGGAAACTGCTGGAGGTTCAGGGGGAAAAAAAATGCCCAAAAGGACTACAGGTAACATGGCTGTTACTCAGGAAGGGTCATGAATAGTGACTATTTCCACCAGCCAAATTAGAAAACTTCAAGATTATACACTGAGAAGAGTACTCAGAAGGTTTTGCCTCAGTAATAAGGTATAATTAGTTTTAGACTAATCACTGCCCAACAAATCTTAAAAGCAACCCCTAAAATGTTGAAACAATTTGCAAGTAACATAACATCATTCCACAGCAAAGCTCAAGAGTAGTTATAGGAATGCAAAAACATCTGACACCACTTAAGGTAAAACTCACATCATCTTCCAGTTTAGAGTTCTGTTCCACTAAAAAAAAACTTCCCATGAAGGCAAGTAAAGACTTCTTAGGCATAGAAAAGCTAGAAAACCTCACCAGTAATGTTCCACTAATAAACATGTTAAAGAATGTCCTACAAGCACAAGAAAATGATACCACATGGAAATATGGATCTACTCAAAGAAATAAACAGCATGAAAGGATGACTTTATGATTAAATATATAAAATGCTTGGTATTATTTATACCTTTTTAAAAGTGAATTCACTGTTTAAAGAAAGAGTGATCATAATCTGTGAGGTTTATAAGAGTTGTAAACATAAATTATATGACTGCAGAACCACAAATAATCAGGAAAAGTGAAAATATACTGTTATGAAGTTCATATTCTATAACTGTTGTGGCATAACATCACCTGAAGGTAGCCTGTGATTTTATAAAGATAAATTCTAGCAATCCCAAAAGAGCCACTAAAATATGAGAGTGTATGCCTAATAATCCAACAGAGGAGATAAAATATATTTTTAAAATGAACAAATGATCTCAGAGAAGACAGAAAAGGAGGAAAAGGGAAACAAAGAAGGACAAATACAAAACAAAAGTATAATGACAGATTAAATTGAATCATATCAACAATCACATTAAGTGCAAGTGATCTAAATATCATAATTAAAAGACAGAGACTATCAGATTGCAGAAAGGGAGGGGGGAAACAAGATCCAGCTATATACTGCCTACAACAAACCTTAATTATTAAAAAACAAACAGGTTAAAAGTAAAAGGATGTAAAAAAATATACCACAAGAATATGAATTTTAATAAAAGTTGGAGTAACTATATTAATGAGACAACATAGTTTTCAGGAAAAAAAAAAAAACAATGTTACTAGGGATAAAGGAGGTCATTTAATAATGTAAAAAAAAATATTAAGTTATCCAGAAGAGAAAGCAACCCTAAATAATAGAATGCGATGGTCTCAATGTTCATGCCCCCAAAATTCATGTTAAGGTGTTGGCCTTTTGGGAGGTGCTTAAGAGATGAAGGTGAGGCTCTTATGATTGAGACTAGTGCCTTATAAAAGAGGGACCTCTAGCTCCTTCCACCAAATGAGGACACAGTGAGAACGTGCTGGCTGTGAACCAGGAAGAGGGCTTTCACAGAACAGGACTATGCTGGCATCTGGATCTTAGATTTCCCATCCTCCAGAAATGTGAGAAATAAATTTTTGTTGTTTAAGCTACCCAGGCTATGTTATTTTGTTATACCAACCCAAACAGACTAAGACACAGAGCTTCAAGATATATGATGTAAAAACTGACAGAACAAGAGAAATAGGCTAATCCAAAATTGTAATTGAGATTTCAATATCTCTCACAATAACTGCTAGAACAGAAAATAAAAAGGATATAGAAGACTTGAAAAACACTGTTGACCTAAATGAAAGTTATAGGACAGTCGAATAGAAGAAAATGCGTACTTCTCCAGTTCACATAGAACATATTTAAAGAGAAATGACATTCCGGGCTATAAACCAAGGCTCAATATATTTAAAATGATTCAAATCATATGAAGAAAGTTCTCTGACTACAATGAGATTAAATGAGAAATCAATAGCATCTATGGAAAATTGCCATTCTTTTTCCAAAAACTAAATAATACATTTCTAAGTAATTCATGGGTCAAAAGGGGAATCAAAGGGGAAATTAAAATATATTTTTAACTAAATTATAATAAAAATTCAACATATGAAAATTTGTGAAATGCTGCTAAAGTGGGGTTTAGGGGCAAGAATCATCTATATAAGAAAAGAAAGCTCTCAAATCAACAACCCCGATGAACACTTTAAGAAACTATGAATTAAAAAGGAAACTGAACTAAGTAAATTTTTTTAAAAAAAAGGGAAACGAGATGAGAGTAGAAGCCAAGAAATAGAAAATAGAAAAACAATGGAAAAAGACAATAATAAATATTTTTTATTGGTTAGAAGCCAGTTACAGTTCCCAACCACACTCAATGGAAGAAGTTTACATAAATGTAAGAATACCAGGAGGTGGACATTATGGGGATCACATTAGATTCTGTCTGCCACAAATTCTGACAAAAGACATGTAGGACCTATTCACTGAAAAGTATAAAACATTGTGGAGAATAAATTAATGAAAGCCTAAATAGATGGAAAGATATCCCACTTCCATAGTTTGGAAACCTAATATTATTAAAGTCAGTTCTCCTCATATTTATCAAATCAATACTAATCAAATTTTTGTAGAAATGAAAAAATTGAGAATTTTGTAAAAAATGACAAAATTATTCTAAAATTCTTATAGAAATTAAAAAAGTATCCAAAATATATATTAAAAGGCACAAATCATGAAGTAATAACTCTATCTGATTTCAAGACTTATTTTATTTATTTTTTAAATTTTATTTTATTATGTTATGTTAGTTTTTGATGTAGTGTTCCATGATACATTGCTTGC
>NC_138370.1:3622489-3642584 GCF_054177405.1 Leptonychotes weddellii
GTCTGTTGGCCATTTGGATGTCTTCTTTGGAAAAATGTCTGTTCATGTCTTCTGCCCATTTCTTGATTGGATCATTTGTTCTTCGGGTGTTGAGTTTGATAAGTTCTTTATAGATTTTGGATACTGATTTCTGTGTATTGATTTTATATCCTGCCACTTTTGAATTCCTGTATGAGTTCCAGCAGTTTTGAGGTGGAGTCTTTTGGGTTTTCCACATAAAGTATCATATCATCTGCAAAGAGTGAGAGTTTGACTTCTTCTTTGCTGATTCAGATGCCTTTTATTTCTTTTTGTTGTCTGATTGCTGTGGCTAGGACTTCTAGTACTATGTTGAACAGCAGAGGTGATAGTGGACATCCCTGCCACGTTCCTGCCTTAGGGGGAAAGCTCTCAGTTTTTCCCCATTGAGAATGATCGTCAGTCAATATAGTATTGGCATAATGATGGATAACAGGTAAATGAAATAGCACAGAGAATCCAGAGATTGACCCAAACATATATGGACTACTGTTTTTTGACAACCAGTTGAAAACACAATTGAGTAAAGAAAGAATAGTCATCAATTGGAATGGCTAAAATTTAAATAAACAATGTGGCTAGAACAAATGTTTGGAAACATGTACATGAATTGGATTGGATTTCTAATACAATGCTAGGGGGAATATAAAATTTTATAAATACTTTGAAAAATAATTTTACAGTTCCTTAAAATATTAAGCACACATGGTGTATTGTTCAGCTATGTCTTGCTTTGGTGAGTAGCCAAGAGAAATTAGATCACATGTCCATGCAATAACATGGACATGCAGTGAGTTCTGCATTCATGCACACAGCAGCTTTATTGGTAGTACTCAAGTACTAGAAAGAACCAAATGTCTTTCAACGAGTACATGGATAAACTGACTGTATACCATGGAATGGAATCAAACTCAGCAATGAATAGATGATACACATAAATGAATCTCAACATAATTATTTGTAGTGAAAGAAGCATACAAAAGAAGAATGTAATTGGATGGTTTCATCTATAAAAATTCCAGGGAATGTCAACTAATTTAAAGGGACAGAAAACAAGTCAGTGATTGGGGATGAAGAGGGGTAGGGATGTATTACCAAAAAGCTTGAGGAAACGGGGTGATGGATGTGCTTTTTGTCTTAATTGTGGCACTGGTATCAAGGGCATCTACATATCTCAAAATTGATACAATTGGACACGTTAAATATGTGAGTTCATGGCACATCCATTACATCTGAATAAAGTTGTAACAGGGAATTGAAATACTCACCAACAAAGAAACCCACTATTGGTAACCTGAAAAACAGTCTTTTTCTGAGTCTGCAGACTGAAGCTTGAGTATTGGATTATGGCAAATTTTCAAATCCCACAAGAGACATGGTGGATTTGGCCAGATTCCTGGTCATCTTTCTGGTGCTATCCACTCCCCTCTAAATCCTGGCATTCATGTGTTAAGAGAAGTTTTTTCTTTTTGTTTAAACTTACATAAACTCTAGGAAGAAACTTTAAGGTGCTACATAATTAAGGAGTGGTGTTAATTAGACAAAACCTGGTACTTATTTTTAGCCTGGAAGACTGTCACTTCTGATCAGGTTTTTCAGCAAAAATAGCTAATTGAGTATAATGGGTCACATTTTCCTCTAGTGGTGTTTTCTTTTCCCTGTTGTTGCATTGTTTACAAATAGTGTGGTTAGGGTGATATTTATATTTTGCGTTGAACAATAGTCTAATATTGAATCACTTACTTCATATATGCCAGACTTATATATTTAGAATCCCAAAAGAGAGGATGCTGTTACTTATTATTTATCTATTTTTAATTTTTTTATGGAAGTATCATTGGCAAACAACATTACATTAGCCTCAGGTGTACAATACAGTGATTCTATAAGTCTACACCTTATGCTCTGTTCACCACAAGTTAACTACCGTCCATCCCCATACAACGCATTGCAGCATCATTAACTATATTCCCCACGGTGTATCCCCCATCCCCGTGATTTACTCATTTCATAACTTAAAGCCTGTATCTCCCACTTCTCTTTGCTCATTTTGTTCATCCTCCACCTCTCTCCCCTCTGGCAACCAACAATTTGATCTCTGTATTTACAGGTCTGTTTCTGCTGGGTTTTGTTCATTTTTTTCCCTTAGATTCCACATATAAGTGAATTCATATGGTGTTTGTCTTTTTCTTTCTGGCTTATTTCACTTATTCTCATACCCTCTGGTCCATCTATGTTGTCACAAATGGCAAGATCTTATTCTTTTTTATGGCTGAACAACATTCCGTTGTGTGTATATATATATATATGGATCTATCTGTCTATCTATCTATCTATCTATCTATCTATCTATCTATCTATCCATCATCTATCTATCTATCTCATATCTTCCTTACCCATATTTGTTTATCCACAGACACTTGGGCTGCTTCCACATCTTGGCTATTGTAAATAATGTAGCAATAAACATAGGTATGCATATATCTTCAGATTGGTATTTTTGTTTTCTTTGGTTAAATAGAAGTGGGATTTTTTTGAATCATATGGTATTTCTATTTTTAGTTTTTTGAGGAAACTATACTATCTTCCACAATGGCTGCACCAATTTACACTCTCACCAACAGTGAACAAGGGTTCCCTTTTCTCCACATCCTCACCAATATTTGTTATTTGTTGTCTTTTTTATTTTAGCCATTCTGACAGTGAAAGGTGATATCTCATGGGAATTTATCAAAATAAAAAGCTTTTGCATAGCAAATAAAACCATCAACAAAACAAAATGGCAACCTACTGAACGGGAGATGGTATTTGTAAATTATATAACTGATAATGGGATAGTATCCAAAATATATAAAGAATTTATACAACTCAACACCAAAAAAAAGACAAACAAACAAACAAATAAACCCCAAACAATCCAATTCAAAAATAGGCACAGGATCTGAATAGACATTTTTCCAAAGAAGACATATAGATGACGATCAGACATATAAATAGATGGTCAATATCACTCATCATCAGGGAAATGCATATCAAAACCACAATGAGATATCACCACAACCGCATTTGATAATTCATTCACAGAACCATATCTCCAAATGAAAAAAGAAAAGATATATTTCACACATTCTACACAGCTTAATTTCTGATTCTGCTGGGTTTCCAAGTTGAGAAGCTTTGCTCTCAAGTTAATATAAACTTACAACCTTTACAAACATGATCAAGATACCTCTAAATTTTGGATTTTCTCCACCTTCAATTAAGTAACTAAGATAGTGTGGATGTTTTGATGCTATTTTGTGACAAATATCCATCAGTTTGTAATAATTTTAAGTTAGATTGTCTATGGAGTGATAGAGACTGAATAGATGGTCCCTGACCACCTCATGCCTATTACAATAACCGTCATCAATAAGACAAGAATCACAAGTGTTGGTGAGGTTATGGAGAAAAAGGAACACCCATGTACTGTTGGTGGGAGTGTAAACTGGCCACTATGGAAAACCATTAGTTAGTAAAAAAAAAAAGGGAGGGGGGAAATGTATATACATATAAAATTAGACATAATTTTTTAAACACGAATATAAGAAAAGCTAAAAAATACAAAAATAAGGAAATAAAAACTTGCAATTTTTTTCAATTTATCCTTAAGAATTTGAAAACCTGGATGAAAATGATGATTTTTCAAGAAATGCAAACTAATATTTTATGTTCCTAAGGAGCTATTAATGTCTAAGGTAATATTACTGTGGAACAAATCAAGACCATTTAAAAAAAAAATCTACATTCTCCTCCCACAAAAAAAAAAAAAAAAGTCCATGAATAACTTCCAGTCCATTTCATAGTGATTTTAGCCCTTTTAAAGAGATAATTCCAATGCTCTTTAATTTCTTTCAGATCATGGATTAGAGAAGGAAGAAAATGAAGTTTTTGTCGGTAGAGCCATAATGTTGTCACAACATCTGAGGCCAAATTTCTAGACCAGTCGCACTAATGATTCATAATGCAAGTTTTAAAATGAAATACTAAAATATGCAGGCGAATATAACCAATATTATAATATTTGTAATATGCTAAAGTAATTCACAAAAACATACAAAAAGGTAAAAGTATCTCGTCAGGAGCTAAAAAGCATTTGATAAAATCCATCATCTGATAAAACTCCTTAAAATGAATATTTGGTTGTCAGGACATGATAGTGTGTCTGTCTATGTGCGTATGTCTTACCCTAAGACTAATATGTTTAATAAGAAAACATTAGAAGCACACCCAGTGAAAGTCGTAAGATAAGGATGTGCACAATTAAGTTAATTCACCATTCTTCCTGAAATACTAATAGTGTGATTAGGATGAAGAAAAAATTCATGTTTATAAATTGTGGTTTTGTGAAGACTCTTGAGAGACTTTTCATTGTTGACTCCTTTGTGCTGAATATTCAGTGTCTACTGTATCACTTTTAAAAATGTGAAAAATTCAACTTTG
This sequence comes from Leptonychotes weddellii, assembly GCF_054177405.1. Lineage (NCBI taxonomy): Eukaryota > Metazoa > Chordata > Mammalia > Carnivora > Phocidae > Leptonychotes > Leptonychotes weddellii. The sequence goes on from NC_138370.1 coordinate 3,626,990, forward strand.
TAAATGTAAGAAATATATCTCTTCAAAGTACATTTTGGTTCTTTGAATCCATGTTACATAAACATTAGGCTCAATAATTGAGAGAAAAATTAGTGGAATTCTAATTTCTATATAAATGGTAAATACTCACCTTTTAATGATGAAAAAGCAGAGGATGCATCCCAAAGTATAAAACGTATTACTGAGAATTAAATTGTTTTGTGTTAACATAAACTGTTTTGTTCTTACTCTAATCTTATTTTCCTATCTACAAAGACATAACATGAGACCATGTTTATATTAATACATAATCAGCCGAACTTCAATTATAAAGTCACAGTAGCTGTGTAGCTTTAGTTTGAAGTTATAGATCCTCTCGTGGCATTATTCCATTTTAGAAAAGAAGTTTTAGATGCTTTTGGAGTTAATCATGCAATGAGCTGTCATATATGCATGTCGTGGGATTGCTCAAATGCTGGTGGACTCCTATTAGAAGGAACTTAAATTATTTATCACCCCCTAAGTTGGTACAACACATTGCCCCTACAGCAGATCTCATACATATGTTCAGTTATAAAGTGTAAAACTCTGTGGATTTAGCCAAGAAGTGACTGTAGTTAAGCTTGCTCTCACAGAAGACATGTTGGGGTGGGGAGTATGTGTAGAAGGTGACATTTTCGGAGCTAAAGACATTGCTATAGATACTTCACAATAAGCATGTTCTCTATACCTTTATAGCTTGAGAAACTGACAGTTGTTGAATCAATAAGCATTCATATTTTCTGGAAGATCCCTATCCCCTTGAGTGCCCCATAAAAAGATAAGATTCCTGACACAGATATTTTCTGATAAGGGGATCTTTACAAAGATACTGTAAGACCAAAACCAATTAAAAGAAAAAAAGCATTCTACTATTCTGGGCCAAGGACAGCTCTGCTCCTCAATTAATTTCTTTGTTGTCCCAGATTTCCTAGTCTCCTAAGAGTTAGGCGGAGTCACGTGGCTAGTCCTGGCCAATGTCCTGAGGACAGAAGGATGTTTCCCATCCATTCAGAAGCATAAGAGAACTGGCAAGTCACCATCAGACCTGTTCTTTGCAGGCCCAGCAAACCAGAAGCCACTTGTTTTAGAAGGTGCCTCCAGAGCCTGGGCCTCAGAGTGGAGCAATCCCCAGACAATGCACATTAGGCATGGAGAATGAGCACGTCTCTTTCAGCTCTGAAAATTTCAGGATTGCTGTCACCTGGTCCCTTCTGACTAATACATGTCCCATGTTTGCTCCATATCCATATATGAAACGCCTTCATAGAGTGCCTTCATGGGTCAGATTCAGCAGTGACTTGCTAAACCATGACTCACTAAAGGAAACAGATACAATTAACTAATTATGTGGCAGAATGGAATTTGAAGCTGCTCCAGTGATGTGTTGGGCATCTTCCCCGAGAACACCTGCACTATTCATCTTCATTCAGTAGAGCTTGCCCCACTGGAACTTTTTCTTTTGTCTTTTCCTTAATGAACTCAATTTCCTCCATTATTTAAGAAGATTAGATACGGGCGCCTGGCTGGCTCAGTTGGTTAAGCGACTGCCTTCGGCTCAGGTCATGATCCTGGAGTCCCTGGATCGAGTCCCACATCGGGCTCCCTGCTCGGCGAGGAGCCTGCTTCTCCCTCTGACCCTCCCCCCTCTCATATGCTCTCTCTCTCTCTCATTCTCTCTGTCTCAAATAAGTAAATAAAATCTTTAAAAAAAAAAAGAAGATTAGATACAAGATCTAATCAACTAGTTGAAGGTTTATGTTATTGACTTGCTGAATTATCTTAAGGCTGTGTGCCTAGAGATATATATATCAAACACATTTACCCGAAGGTGTTCATATTGGGGAAAAACACTCCCAAACTCTGAAATTGCCTGTCTTAAAATAAGACATTTATTGTGTGAATCCTCAAGGCTTCTACAAAATTACTTTTTCGATCTCTGTGAGGGAAAAATGGGACACACTGAACTCGAGGTAAATGATGGTAAGTAGAGTAACAAATTAAAATGGGACCTCAAGACATCTCTTCTCAGAGTAATAATCTTTCAGGGAAGTGATTCCCCACTGACTCCACGGAGTACTGCCACTCAGAAATTTTGCTCCTTTGGCTAGAGTAATTTGCCTAAGAGTGGGCATATAATCCAACTCTGGCCCATCAGCTTCTTTCCCTGGAACTGGGAGGCTCATTGGACATGAAGCTTATGGACTAGGACCTTCTAGATACCATGTTTCCTGCTAGATTGCCTACAGTTGAAGAAAGACACAGAAACGTGTGTGAGAAGGGATGTGGAGCCTGAAGGTCCAAGTGGCCCCAGGCCCATTCTGTGTGGAACTGATGCTGCTCTGTTCACTGTGTTTCTAAAGATGGCTTTTACTGATCTTCATTTCTACGTTTTCTTGCTGTCTTTTTGAGAGCTTCCTCTCTGTTGACTTTTTTCTTTGTATTATTTTTTTATTTCAAAATGGTTTCCGGTACTTAAACCCAGATTTTCTAGATAATGTGGGCCATATCAACAATATTTGAAAATGGAACAAAGACAATCTAAAGCAAGGTTTCTGGTGATGAGTCACTTGTAATTCTAAGCATTTCTTAAGAGTAATTTGCACAGAAGTTGCCGATGATGTAAGAGTGTGAGAACCAGCCAAGCTAGGTTCCTTTTCAGCAAAAGAATCATTAAGGAAGCAAGGCCAAACTGAATTACCCTGCACCTTGGGGATTCTGCACTTTCTCATCTGCCCCCTGGATCTACACTTTAGATGCAGCTTCCACTGTTGGAAGGAAACATGGCCCCAGTACTGTCTTCCTTCTCCCTTCTGTGCAGGGGAGCTGGGGAGTCTAGATTCTATGCTTTGCATCTTCACTCATACTGCTTTCCCTACTTTGAAACCCTCTGTCGTCGCTGGATGTCAGTCTCCAGGGACCCTCAAATCAAAAAGACAGCCTATCCTGCTCTACTTCTGTGTTTAGGCTACATCAGACCTCTTGGACTCCCTGTTTTCTGGAGAGAGGTTTGAACCATAACAAAAATGGTATCAGGACACCAAGAGCTCTTAGTTGCCTGAAGCAGGGAGCAGAGACACATGCAAGGTGTTAAAGCTGGTTACAAATAGATACCTCTTAGACAGGCACTGGGAAAATAGGCTGGGAATAAGACAGAGTACAGGTGGTACCCCTGATAAGACATGTTTCTGGATCTTAACAGAGATCACCATGAGATAACAGGATAATCTGATGGATGCCAAAACACTTGATTTATGAATTGTATGTTGTATGGTATATATTCATGACACACACACACACAGATATGACATATATATGTCTTAAAGTTTAAAGTTAAAATTTAAAAGTGTAAACTTAAAAATATAAATATACACATAGAGAGAAATACATGACAGAATGAAAGCTACAGATATTTATACAAATTTGACTGATTCATTTTCCATCTCTGAGATTTTAATATGTTCACTTTTGTATTTTCACATGATACAAGAGCTTTAAACATAATTAGTAAGCTTGACTTATTTTAGGATAACACTATATTTTTCAATGGCAAATCCAACATTAAACAAAAAACATTCTAAAAGAACAAATAAAAAGGGGGAATAAAGCATGTTGAGTGGTTAATGTGGTAATCATGCCCCACTCCATTATCAGAACATTACAGTGTGAAGCGCTGTGTCATATTCTAGGAGCCTCATGGTAAGATAGGTCTAGAGGATGCAGGTTAATGCCTAGAAAAGAGTTTGCTGAGTATCCCCTCTCCCCTTCATTGAACATTGCTGGAATATAGGTGAGGAGAAGAGAACATCTCAAATGTTCTCTACACTAGCTTACATTTCCCTGGTTTACTCCCTCACAGTTCTCTGTATTCCTTTACAACCATAACAATTTTAATTAACTTTCTGCATAATTATTGGTTTAACATTTGCCCCTTTTCCTACATTAAAGGATTTTTTTTTTTTTAGATTTTATTTATTTGAGAGAGAGAGAGAGACAAAGCATGCAAGCACGAACAGGGGGGAAGGGCAGAAGGAGAGGGAGAAACAGACTCCCTGCTGAACAGGGAGCCCAATGCAGGACTCGATCCCAGGACCCTGAGATCATGACCCGAGCTGAAGGCAGACATTTAACTAACTGAGCCACCCAGGTGTCCCTAAAGGATTGTTTTTAAAGATCCATATTTTTCCTCTGTTGTGTTTGTTTATTTTCCCTGCTCATGGTGGGACACAGAGCAGGCACTCGATACCTATGTGTCTCAGGAACTTATCAGGAACATAGGCAGACACAGGCAGCATACAGAGAGAACTCAAACATGAATTGAGGGCTGGCAGCAAATAGGTCAAATTTGCTTGGATGTACGAGTCCAAACACCAACTTTATATCACAGAGAACTATTCATTATGAAGGAGAACTTTCTAACTCTGAGTTCATTCCCAGATGAAATAACACATCTGAGACCTCATCAGAGAATATGATTAAGAGGACTGGCTCATGGGAAGCTGGAGATATATAGGCTGAATCAAGGCATGTCAGCATAAATAAATTAGTACTGCTTAATTATAGTTTATAAAATACATTGAAGCCTGAGAAAATGAGTGAATAGAAATAGAAAAAAAAATGTTCAGGAATTACAAATGGTGATTGTGCAGGTCACTATCACTTTTGAAGGGATCAGACTTTCTTTCTTTTTTGGGGGGGGCGGATCAGACTTTCTACCAGAGAACTGTGTGAGCCTCTGGAGACAGATACCATCTACACTTGTGGACATTTGAGAACTAGGCTAGAGATGACATTCCCCGGTTCTGTTCTCTGCTCTGTCGTCTGCTAATTTCATGGCTTAGATAAGTGATTTTACCTTGCTGTGTTCATATTTCCTTACCTTCAAAACGAAGAAATTGAGCTGATCTGTCTTTCTGTGACTTCACATCTTATAACAAATAGTGGACCCAATACCTCAGCATTTCCCCTAGTGCAACCAGAACAGTGCTGGTGATAGAGACAATGATGGGAAGAAGATTGGTGGAGAGAAGGGGAAGCTAATGAAGAGAGATAAATGTTTCCTATAATCCCAGACATTATGGGAAACCTAAGAAATGTTCACTTTATCAGCTGCTTGAATGTACAAAATGCACACCACAGTAGCGCTTTCTCAAAGTTGATATTATTATTTAATTTCTTAGTAAAACTAATAAGCCAAAGTATGATTTTTCAGAATAGGCATTTCCATTGATTGGAAACTGTAGCTTCGATATTGGTCACCGTTGATCAGTGAACATATAAACAACTCATAGAAATGCATATCCCAATGGCTTTCAGAGTTCTGTAAATTTCCGTATTTCTAAATAATCGATTTGCCTCCATTTGCCAATGCATTTTTTTTCTTTATCTATTTTTAATTGTCATGGGAACACTTAACATGAGTTCCACCCTCTTAACAAATTTTAAGCACACAGTGCAGCGTAGTTAACTATAGGTACAGTGTGTACAATCTCTAGAACTCGTTCACCTTGTATGATGACACTTTATACCCTTTTAACAGCAACTCCTCTTTCTACCTTCCTCTATCCCATGGCAACCATCATTCCAGTTTCTGCTTCTATGAGTTTGACTATTTTAGATACTTATATAAGTGAAATGATGCAGTTTTTGTCCTTCTGTGACTGGCTTCTTTCACTTAGCAAAGCATCCTCCAGGTTCACCTTTGTTGTCATAAATGGCAAGATTACCTTTTTATAAGATGAAAACTATTCCATTGTGAAAAATTCCATTGTGTATACATATCTCACATTCTATTTATTAATTTATCCATTGATGGACATTTAGATTATTTGTATATTTCACACTTTGGCTATTGTAAATAATGTTGCAATAAGCATGGGAGCCTAGATACTTCTTTGAGAACCTGGTTTCAATTATTTTGGATATACACTCAGAAGTGGGATTACTGGGAAACTGGATAATCATATTCAAAATGATGAAAGTGGACCCTTATCTAACTATGCAAAAATCAACTCCAAATGGATTAAGGAACTACACGTAAGACCTGAAACTGCAAAACTCTTAGAAGAAAACATAGGGGAAAAATTTCATGACATTGGTGTAGGCAATTATTTCTTGGATGTGATACCAAAAGCACAAGAAACAAAGCAAAAATAGACAAGTAGGCTACATCAAACTAAAAAGTTTCTGCCCAGCAAGGAAAATAATCAACAGTGAAAAGACAACCTATGGAATGTAAAAAAAAAATATTTGTAAAACATTTATCTGATTTTCCGAAATATAGGAGAAACTCCTACAACTCAACTTAAACACACACACGCACACACACACACACACATACACACAAATAATCTGATTAAAACTTGGACAAAGAGTCTGTATAGTCATTTCTCCAAAGGAGACATATAAATGGCCAACAAGTTATGAAAAGATGGTCAATGTCACTAATCATCAAGGAAATGCAAATCCAAACCACAATGAAATATCACCTCATACCTGTTAGGATGATTATTATCAAAGAAACAAAAGAAAGTATAGATGAGGATGTGGAGAATTGAGGACACTTGTACACACTATTGGTAGGAATGCAAATTGGTGCGGTCATTATGGAAAATGGTAGGGATGTTCTGCAAAAAATTAAAAATAGAACTACTTTATGAGTGTCAATGTGTTTTAGATCATGCAAAAAGACTGACATTTCTTCCCATATATCAGAAATAGTCAGCAGTGTGTGTGTGTGTGTATGTGTGTGCTTTGATTTACCAATCCAGAACATATCACTGACAAGTGAACATCATGTAGAAGACAATACTTCTCTCTCTCATATACATGTGTGTATATATATATGTATAAGTATATGTATATGTATAAGTATATGTATATGTATATGTGGCTTCCATTATAGATGGAAGGAAAACAAAATCACTGGACTAAGAACTAAGTGACCTGGTTCTTACAACATCATTATTAGTTGTACCAAGAATGTGTACTCAGGCCACCCATACTGAATTGTCTTTATTAAATTCTCCTTTGGTATTACATGATTGGTTTTTATTAAGAAATTTAAAAATATAACCCTGTGACTCTCACTGTTGTGTTTATTTTAAGGATGTTCCTGAAGCTAATATTCACCATATTATATACAACTTATTCTATGAAGACCCAGGGGACACACTACTCTCCTATAATTATTAAAGAGTGGTTGTGTTTATTTTGAACATGATTTCCTTAAAAGGACAATGTAATGGATTCTATTTCCTCTTTCTCTTTGGTGCCATAAGATTCCCTTGTACTCAACTTCTAACAACATAAATACTGCAAATAATGTTTGCCAAACAACAAATTAGATTCTTCAATGCAGTTTAAGGAGAATTTGTTACAGGGAATCCAGGTACCCTAAGAAAGCGAAGGGCAAAAATGCTTGCTTGGAATTTGTCACTGGGAGCCATCAGGAACCAAGTCAATCATAATTGTCATTTATATCTGGGAACAAAAGATTTCTCATTTCTGTGCATGTGTTTTATTATATGGTCTAGATTTTCTTACTTATTCCCATTTTTAAATAATATGGAATTTAAGAAATCAAGTGCATGACCTAGATTAAATTGCCTCTTGAAACATCAATGTCATGATATCAAAATGAATGTTTAGATAAAGCACTTAAAAATATCCATATAGTCCATATATAGAAACCCAAAATACAAAGAAAATAAAAGCTTTTATAAAGTAAGTGTATGGAAGTCTAGAGGCCTATTTGATCCCTTCACATCTGCCTTAGTAGCCTGTGCATTATTACTTGACAACATAATCAATATTAATTAGAGACATATAAATCTAATTTTCAGGTTTGAGAGAAAAATTGGTAAAGATTACAAAGACAATAAAACAAAGGAATGCCACTAGTAGCATGGTTATATTTACAGACATAGATTTGACTGTTACTATTGACTTATTCAAAAGTATGGCCTCATTCATTTTCAGGAAGTTCATTATCTGATATTATTGACATGATGTGCTTTGGATGAAACTAGAATCTTGCATCTGACTTTGGTAACCCAACATCTTCCTCCTTAATTGATAAAGTCTAACATTTCTTTTTAAAGATCTTTTCTTCAATGTAAAGACATTAGAGTTTTGTGAGGCCATGTGATCTAATGAGAATATCAATGATGTGGAAGCCAGTCAACTGAATTTTTGTTTCACCTCTACCATTAACATTATTTCAAGTGTGAGACATCTCACTGAACCTCCAGGAAGTAGTGATGTGTATCAGGCTCTGCAATCTATTTCAAAATTCTTGACTAATCATCACAATGTACACACGAACGATTTAACCCAGAATTAATAGTTTATGTTCTAAGTTCTGGGTCATAGTTTCACAACACAGGAGGTAGAACTCTCAGAATGGAAAAGGGAAAATTAAGTATAGACTCCTGGGGCTGCCTGGATGGCTCAGTCGGTTGAGCGACTGACTCTTGATTTCAGCTCAGGTCATTATCTCAGGGTCCTGGGATCGAGCCCTGCATCTGGCTCCGTGCTCAGTGGGGAGTCTGCTTGAGATTCTCTTTCTCTCTCTCCCTGTGTCCCTACTCCCCTAAATAAATATAGACTCCTGAGCAGGAAGTTGAAAGAATTTAAAATATGCTGATATTGTTTTCTGATTTATGATATCTTTGGGATTGGTGGGAAGGGAGGGGGTTCAGAGTTTTCAGGAGAGCAGAGAGTTTTTATTTGCCACTTAGAGAATAAAGGGAGAGTGGATTAAGGAACAATAGGATTACCTGGTAGCTTTTCAGTGCTCAGTGGACGTTGACAACTTCAAAGTTTTAGTGGTAGAGTGTGCAAGAAAAAGTATCTCTTGAAAAACTCTTGTATGGGTAGGGGAGAGATTCAAAGTTAGATTCCACATGACTCGCATTTCTCCATGACGTCTTTGGTAGAAGAGGATAGTGAGTCTGGGAGCTGAGGACACTGACAGAAGCACCACCCAGCCTGAGGGCTCACTTTGGAGGAGCCATGAGGTGGAAGAATGCTGATATATATGAACACAGGATGACGTCTATGGGCTTAAGCATGAAAGAAAAAAAATGGTATAGAGTTTGAGACATAAAAATGGAATAATAAATGGTTCTGACCACATAAGCAGTTCTAAATATATTATTTCACAAAGGGACTAAGTCTAATGTGTGGTAGTTGGAATCAGAGTAGTGAAAGCAGGCAGCTGAAACCCATGGTCTTTTGGGTTCCTGGACCAGTTACAGTGTGTGGAGGCTTCCCCTCACCATAAGCAATCTGGGTGTCTGAGAATTCACCTCAATTCTGACACCATGTGGAGATAGAATCGGATCCCACAGGTCAAGGGCTCAGTCCCACAGGACTGCCTCCACTTCAGACACCAACACAATCCCGCGTGATTACCTGTACTCTGACTGACTGGCTATAAATCAGAAATTCCCACAACCCTTCCTTAGGTTCAATTAATTTTCTGGAGTGGCTCACACGGAATACCAGTTTATCACAAAGGATATTAAAAGATAGGAATCAACAGCCAGATGAAGAAGTAGGAAGGGTGAGGTCCCAACAAAGGAGCTTCTCTCCCCATGGAGTTTTTGACCTGGTAGAGTGGCACATGGAAGGGTTCTGTTTTCCCAACCTGGAAGCTCCCTGAACCCCATTCTATTTGGACATGTATTGACACTTCATTACATCTGCATGATAGATGAAATCATTGGCCATTGCTATTCGATTCAAGCTGCACTCACTCTCCCCTTCCCAGAAATCAGTTCCACCCTTCTCTTCACCTGGCAAATAGTCCTCATCCTTAGGTATTTTCAAACATCACCTCATTAAGATAAGCACCCTCCCACCCCACACACACACTGTGGTGGAAAGGGGCTTTTTATGACCTTTATGGTCCTGAAGGATTTCAGGAACTGAGGACAGAGAGTCAAAATATTATAACAAAAGGTGCTCCCATGCTCTTACCTCTCAGGAAATTCCAAGGGTTTGGGGAGTTGTGAGCCAGGAACTGTGGGGGGAAACCAAATACATATGAGAAATATATTCTGGTCATCTGAATAAGTAAGTTGAGAAAAAATAGACTCTAAATAATGTCCTCAAATCTAGGATGGATCATAGGCCAAGATTTAAGTCCAAAAATATCAGATCAAACATGAACTTTTTCCTATTTTGCATTCCTTAGATTACTTACTCTAAATAAGCTACAAAAAACATCTAAGTAGCCTTCATACTTCATGAAAGATCTGTTAAGAGTATATTCTCAGTTTAATTAGTAAAAAAAATATTTTTTTTAGCAAAATGAAGCAGTGCTGATTTTGCAATGTTACCAGTTTGGGCGATGATACATAAGGGTATAATTTCCCACCCCAGGTTCAGTCACAGAGACTAACTTTGTTACTAAGGACACTGGGGAAAAGACCGCATATTATGAACAATTTTACTAACAAACTGAATGATTTACATTATAATTTATTTTTACATCTTAATGAATCAAATTGCCAGTTTGATACTTATTAGCATAGTATCAGTTTCTTGAGTTTATACAATTTGGCTTATTTCATTTTACTTATTTATACTATTATTTTATCATTTTCTTTTCTTTTATTCTTTTTTAGTGTCTTTTTTAAAATTTATTTTTATTTAAATTCAATTAATTAACATATAGTGTATTATTAGTTTCAGAGGTAGAGTTCATTGATTCATCAGTTATCTTATCTTATTCTATTTTGTTTTATTGTGGTAAGAACCTGTAACATGAAATCCACCTTCTTCACAGATTTTAAGTGTACAATAGATTACTGTGAACTATAAACAGTATGTTACACAGCAGGGCTCTGGAATTTATTGTTCTGACATAATTGAAACTATACCCATTGAATATCAACTCCCCTCTCCTCTTCTCAGCCCCTGGCAACCAATTCTACTCTTTGTTTCTATGAGCTTGGCTGTTTTAGATACCTCATATAAACAGAATCATGCAGTGTTTGTCTTTTTGTCACCGACTTATTTCACTGAACATAATGCCCTCCAGGTTCCTCCATGCTGATACAGATGGCAGGATTTCCTTCTACAGGTATCCAGGTGTCTGCACTCTGCTGGGTTCTGTTTGTGCCCCAAGGTAAGTGTGCCTGGGACTAGATTCTCTGGTAGCCCCCCTTAAACTTGGATTGCTGGACCTCTAAAGATTCCCCCTCTAGGACTAAGCAGAGCTGTGGGATTCTTCACTTGTTTGGTCCGCACTGAACCAGGAGGAGGCGCTGTGGAGACTAGCTGCGTGCTCAGTTTAACAGTCGCCTTCATTGTCACTGACCTGCAGGCAGCTAGAGTATGCTGGGGCTGGGTCCGGCTAGCACTCTGAGACAGGCAAGACAAGCTAGCCTTTTGGGCAACTCCAGAAAAGCTGGGACATTGAACGTGTGGTACAACTCTTTCCCTCCTCAAGGAGATGCTGGGGGCTGGGGTCCATTACCTTTGCACTCTCTGCTGAGATGGGGACACGAGTGTGGGAAGCTTCTGCAAAGGGGACCAGAATATGCCACCCCAAAATATGCCACCTTGCATACTGATTATTTTGCTTTTTTGTTTGTTTGTTTAAAGATTTTATTGATTGATTGATTGATTCTTTCATTTATTTATGACAGAGAGAGTGAGAGAGAGAGAGCGCACAAACAGGCAGAATGGCACGCAGAGGGAGAGGGAGAAGCAGGCCCCAGCTGAGCAGAGAGCCTGATCTGGGGCTCCATTCCAGGACCCTGAGATCATGACCTGAGCTGAAGGCAGATGCTAACCAAATGAGCCACCCAGGCGCTCCTTATACTGATTATTTTGAATTAAAGTAGTAAGTGCAAGAAGAACACTCTGATCTCCTTTGTCCTTCGGAAAGCAGGAAAAATATTCTCTATGTGAATGGTACCCTCCTTGTACCAGTAGGAAGAGAGACATCCTTATCACCAGAGATAGGGAATTTAGAGCTGAGAAGGCTGTGCAAACAAATATTGATCCTTCTTCATTAATTTACTACTGGAAGCCCAAACCCCTTTGTCTTGTCAATTCTCTACGAATTTATTGTCTCCCTGTCTAAAACACATAAAAGCTGCCTGCGTTGGTTACTTCTTTGAGTCTCATATTTCTATGAAGTCTTGTACGTATGATATTAAATGTGATTTTCTCCTGTTAATCTGTCTTATGTCAATCTACTTGTTATACCAGCCAGGGAAACCTAGAAGAGAAGAAGGGAAAAGTTTTCCTCCCCTACATCTGCATGCTAGTTCAAACCACCACTTGGCTCTGGGTAGTCCCCTGGGGGATGAGTGTATGGCAGCCCAGGCAAGATAGAAGCCTCTCTTGGGAAGAAGCTAGAAAATTTGTAGCACCAAGTGAGTGCAGCTCTGTGACTCCTCAGGGATCAGCTGGGTGCTGGAGTTCCTTTCTCCATTTTCTGGACTGTGGTGGGTGGTGGTGATGGGGGTTCACACTCACCCAGGATGCGGGGTCTTTCAACTGGATTCTATATTTCTCACAAAGGGAACTGATTTTTGTGTTGCTACTAAATGGGTGTGTCTGTGAGGTAAGGAGAATCAACTGAGGGCTTCCTATTCCAGTATCCTGCTGAAGTCACTGTCTGGAGTTTATATATTTTGGGCAAAAGCAAGAAAATAATATTTTCTTAAAATAGTTTGAGACGCTTATTGAAAATGCTATATTTATGTAGAGAATATGTACAAAGCATCTTTGTTCTTACCTTACTTAATCCCTTAGGAATAAATATACCTGTGTGAGAATTGTGACTGTAACTTAAAAGAAATACAAAATAAGGAGAGGAAGGAAGTAGAATGGGAAAAGAGAAATCATAAATGGACTGATGTCTTCACTCATGTAACTGAATCAAGTTCTGTAAATCCTGATCCACCTACCTGAACATGCATGACCCTTAATTAATAAATTTATAATCATAACGGTGCTCTTTAACATTTAAGTATTTTTCTCTTCTTAAATCTGTGCCTACTGCCAGCACCAATCTGAAGTCAGCCAAAGCTACCTTGAAGATGGAAAAAGAAGAGTTCTGTGAGCTGCTAAAGGTTGTCCTGAACCTCACTTCTAGTCCCTAAAAACTCAACACAATCTCTTCTTTGGGTTATTACTTGAATGGCATTTTAAAAGGGATGATTCATTTTGTGTCACTACTTTTTATTTTCAAGGAAACTGATGACCGACAATTAAAAAAAATGAGACTTTGTGTTCTGTGTCATGTATTTTTGTAACTATATAATAAATTGTAACTATATAATAAATAAATAAACAAACAAACAAAGAATCTTTGTATTTTCCAAGGGGGAAGTGAATTCATGCTTTCTAATAATGTCATCTAAAATTTACATGACTGAACAAACCAATGTTTACAAGAGGGAAGGGGGAGGGGATAGTTGAAATAGGTGGTGGGGATGAAGGAGGGCACCTGTCCTGATGAGCACTGGGTGATTATGGAAGAGTTGAATCACTATATTGTATACTTGAAACTAATATAATACTGTATGTTAGCTATATGGGAATTAAAATTTAAAAACAAAAAATAAAAATGAAATTTACATGACTCTTGGATACCTTAACATGGTTTTCATCTTTAGTAGGTTCCAGGTTGGCAGATGTTTCCAATCTCTTCTCTTTTAGACTGAGATCATGTACATCTAGGCAGAAGAGGAAAATCAGATTATCTCTATCAGCTAAGAATGAACTGAGACACTAATTTCACAGGGGCCCACAGGATACCCAGGATCCAGCTCTGCACTGCCAGGGAGAGAACCCACTGCATGAGATTTAGTCCATTACTTATGTGGGTTTTGTAGATCAATCTCAGTTCTGCCCTTTGGACTAATTCCACATTTTAACCCTCATGATTTAAAGGTACCTGCTAAGCCCCTTTTAAGGCATCGATTTCCAAAAACAAACATGTATAGTTCATTTTACCATCAGATGATACGTCATTATCATCTTGGTGTGTCCAGCATTCAATTTCGTTATGGTTCCCTAAGTGTTGATTTTGGGCATTTAGACTCAACACCAATTACTTCAATCTACATTTGGTGGCATTTAGTCCAGGTGGTTGACTTGTGCTTGCAGTTAGCTAAAAATCCAGAGGCGTTTTATTTAAGCGCCCTGCCATGATGCCAGATTTACCCCTCACTACCTGCTTCTACTCATGCCCGGTTAGATGGGTTGATGTGCAATCAGAACCTGGCAGTCAATGTTTCTCCTTAAAAGTGTTAATGAAAACAGAAGAAGGATTTAACAAATCAGATTTTAAAGGATTTATAACCAAATAAAACAAACAAAAGAAACCATTAATCTATGCATGATAGATAACTACAAGTCTTCAATAAAGGAATCACGTATATTTTCATGGGATCCAGGAAGCCATTCTATCTCTCTCATATCCCAAATAAACTGATCTTCATCAAAGTAATTCTAAACATGAAAACTATTAGAAGGTTTTTATATGATAAACCAGAACTCAAAAGGAATTTTTTTTTGCAATTAATTTTTGCAATGAACTGACTTTTGGGAATCCATGAAAATATTTAATTTCTTAGACCAAATAACATGTATGCAATTTAGGAATTCAAGGAAGAAATTTTATCACAAGTTTCTATTGTCATGTTTAAAATAAACAATCACATAAATTTTGCTTATCTCACATATGTAAATATATATAACATTAAATATTAATAATATGTAACAGTATCATAATTATATTAAAATAATGTATTTAATATAGTAATATAAATGTATTAAATATTTAGATATAATTTTTTTTTAAGATTTTATTTATTTGACACAGAGAGAGAGCACAAGCTGGCAGAGTAGCAGGCAGAAGGAGAGGGAGAAGCAGGCTTCCTGCTGATCAAGAAGCTGGACGTGGGCTGGATCCCAGGACCCTAAAATCATGACCTGAGCCAAAGGCAGTCACCCAATCAACTGAGCCACCCAGGCGCCCCAAAATATTTAGATATAATTTAAATCAGAAAGCATTACTAATGAAATGGCATTGGATATGATTTTTTCTTCGTTTCAGTTTAATATTAAAGAAAACTCTCAAAAATTTTATATGCAAACAAACCTCCAAATCATACAACCTAATTTACTTAATTGCTTGAAAAGCCTTCAGCATAAATAGTTTCTGCAGATGAGCTTGTGATGACTGTAAGATGGTCCTAATTGGATAATAAAAGAGAGATATAATGCTACCAACTAGTATAACTGAAAAGTAGAGGTTTTCTCTTTTTAAAGGTGCAGTTCAAAGAGGAATCTCCAAGGCCTTGCATTTCTCAGCTTTATAAAATAATTATGACATGTTTGAAAACCAACAATTGTAAACTTTCTCATAGGGTTCTTCTTATAAACAAAGTTTTGATTTCACAGTTGAAAAACAGTGCATACTTTACTATAGCTAATTTGAAAGGCAAAGGACAGGAAAAAAAGAAGGAAGGAAGGAAGGAAAGAAGGAAGAAAGAGAAAAAAAGAAAAAAGGAAAGAAAGAAGAAAGAAAGAAAGAAAGAAAGAA
>NC_138370.1:3643084-3653647 GCF_054177405.1 Leptonychotes weddellii
ATATATATATATATATATATAATTAAAAATGTTCAGAAGCCAAGGCAACAAAACAAAACAAAACAGACAAACAAAAACCCCAGAAGAATCATTCCCTACACTGATTTATTCTAAGGTGTATTAACATGAACCGTCAAACACTTTTCTAATTAGTCTCCATAATGATAAGGTAAAGTATATTGTATACTAAGTCTCTGTCAGTACTTTTAGGAAATGTTTTACAGTGTAATAAATAGAAATAATGATGTGGCTCATAAGTTCCACATAACTTGTACCTAATCATAATGAAGTATTATACACAGTCCAAAATATATTCTAAAGATCTCTAATTCTTCATCAATGTTAGAATGTATCATTACAAGGAAATTCTAATAAAATTTAAAAATGCATAAATTTGTTGTCTTCTTTCATAAATATGCTGTAAATTTGCCTCAATGTAGAGAAGAGATAAGAAGAAACTCACCCCATGCACTCTGAGTAAATCTTGTGGAACATTCCACAATTTTCTAAATTTATGTTGCCATAAACTCTTAGTCCTTACCCAATTAAGCAATATATACAGGGCTGGTAAAGTTTTCAGAGGAAATTTATACCATACTGTTTTACATCAACAGGAATTTTATATGGTAGAAACTATTTTATAAACAACACTACTAGCTGTGTCTTCATGGCAGGGGGGTCCATTTTGACACAATAAGCCAGGTAGCCAATAGGGATTAATTTCCCTCAGGAGATGCTTTCTTGTCAAAAAATGAACAATGAATTAGAAGTGAGGGTATCACATTCTAGTCTTTTTTCAGTGACTAATGGGTTTTGAGACATTAGCTAATTCCTTATCTGGTAAGGTCTTGGTTTCCTTGTCTGTAGGGTGAGTAGTTTGATGTGTTTTTGTTCTCATGTTTTTTGAGTCATTTTATCTGTTTGAATCACATCTCTACTCCTAATGTCTAGAACACATTCTAATTCAATTTAACTAATTTGGTAAATATTTATTGAATTTAGTGCAGAATGCAGAGAAAGACACAGCCTAGGGCTAAAAATATAACTGTGAGCAAAAGCAGACATTGTTCAGAACATTTTCATGTTTACCAAACAGTGGGAAAGAGTCAGATTTTAGCAAAAACACATGAGTCCAAAGAATAATTTGAGTTAATCTAAAAATCTGGCTTGGGAATTTTATTTAATGACCAGTAAAAAGTGATTGCAAACCATGAATTTCCCCATTAAAGTTTTCACTTGTATGTTCTTGAGGAATTGTGTATTTTCTTTGATAAAACAATTTATAGTTCTTCCAACCCCTCCAATTTCCAGTAGTAATTATTAATTATCTTAGTATATTTTTTTTCCATAGGTACATTGAAGGGCAAACTTCAGTCCTGTTTTTAAAAGGTCAGTCCAATTCCTCTACCAATTATCTTAAGTATGAAGTTATCTAGAGATGATTCTATGTTCAAGATAATATAAAGCCCTCTGTTTTCATAGGCCAATAAATTATAATCTTGGGTTTAGTGCTTAGGTTTTAATTTAGAAGGATTATAAAATGTAGCCTTGATTTATCTTATTCCATAGGATCATCTACTAGGCACCTATCTTGTTCAGACTGAGATGAAATTCTATTAGAGGGGAGAGAAACTGACATTTATTAAATGTCCATAGCAGAAGATAATATATCTTGGAGTCCAAGTACCAGAAACTTCCAAATAGACCTTACTAACAAAGATTTCTCATGACCAGTCATGTTTAATACCTCCATAATTGATAAAAAACGATTTGCTATATTATTAGCAAATGAGACCAGTGTGTTCTCTTCAGTTATAAATTAGAGTTGGCATCAGTACAGTGGTATCCTTGGGACAGCATAATGGGTCATAATAGAGACTTTCAGTGATGTCACAGTGATGGTCCCTCACACATTTGGTGGCTCAGTTCCATGACATGTAATAACACCCAAGTATTGAGCTCCATGCCATTGTCAATAGGTATAACAATATATCTATTTCCCTAACATAATAAGAAAAATTACAATAACATTAAAAGTTCTTGTGGTTAGATAAGCTTTCTTTTATTCTATTATTGTGATTTTCTGGGGTTAAAATATCTAAAAATATGGCTAATGTGGAGCAGAACAGGATCCAAATGATCCAGTTATTGATACAAACACCAATAACTGACAAAGTATTTGATAAACATTATTACATTTCACCGCTGAGATACGTGGTGGTGGTTTCATTTTACAGAAAATGGTACCTCAAAGGGCTAAGTAATTTTGCAGTAGCATTATAATCACTGAATTCCAACTCTGCCATGTATAGGCAGATTTCAAGAACCCATGTTATTTACATACCTAAAGACCCTTTAGTTGGTGTAGAGTGTTGGGATAGGAATGGGAATCATGGCTTCCAATTTCCAACCAAGGGCCATTGCCATCACATATTTGAGACTTTCTCAACCCATTCTTAGGAATTTTTCCTGCTTTTTTTTTTTTATATATATGTATGCATTTGTTTCTCTCACTAGACTGTAATCTTCTTGAGGGTAATCCATTACTTTATCATCCATTGTTTCTAGGATAGAACACAAAGTTGCTTAGTTAATTACTCAAAAGCAAGTGTCCTCTTTCCACTTTGTTGTGCAGGTTTGAAATTCATCACCTTATAGTTGAGCAACAACATAACAGTGTGGATTACCTGATAACCAAATTCCATTTCATTCTTAGAAATCACAATTCCACCAAAGATTGAAAACTTATTTTTGCTCTTTTAAGGGAATTCGGCCACTTAAAGTTTACAGTTGTTGTGTAGGAAAAAGATTTTGCCAAATTCAAATTCAAATTCAGCTAATTAATGATTCTTCCTTCCTCCTTATCAGCTTCTTTCTGAACGTGATCTAGTTGTTATGAGGGGGAATTGAGAGTTCAGCCCTCATCATCCTGGCCTAGTCTTGGGGTACCAGGTCTTTTCTCTCTTCTGATGCTTCCTGACCCCTGTGCATCTTCCTGTGGTCTCTGGGTCCATGGCTCATGTAACATGTGATCTGTTCTCTCCAACAGGGTCACTGCACAGAGCCATGCCCACCCCACTGTCTCACTCCTTGACTCTCTGTGGTGTGACCGTTCCTCAAAGACTCAGGGCATCTTCTATCTCTTCTCATTGCATTGTACACCTTACACTCTTGGTTGTGGAGTCTCCGAGGTCTTTGTTACAAGAATTCCCTGGCCAGAACACTAACTCTCAATTCTCAGGCACCTTCTGTGCCTCCCATGAGGCCTTGGGAACTTCACTGGCTCTGTTTCATTCATGCTGGAGAGTTGGAGAAGGAATATTGGGATGGAATATGTACTGGGCTTTCTCAGGTCTGTCCTCTAAGTATGTCACACTGCCTCTTCTATCCTACTGCATGGAATTGAAGGATTCCAGCCAGAAAGAGGAGGCAAGATTCTCCTGATATTGAACCCACAAAACCATATTTGGGATCTGTAATCCTCCTGAAACTCACTGGGGCCTTCCAACCAAGAGCACGCTGTGGGAGCCCAGGTCATACACCACCATCCATACTTTCTTTCCTTCTTCTCTCAGACCTCTGCATACCTCTTCACCCAAGACTGAGATCAAGAAAGGGTTTATATGAACCTCCTGAGGAATGTGAGAAAACCAGTCTTTTTTTTTTTTTATTTTACTAATGGTATGGATTATGGCAAAAAATTCTATGATCACTTTACCAAACGTCTCTTGTTATTTAAATTCCAGACTTGGGACTTTATTTCTCTGAAGTTTTATATGTTGGTGGTCTGTCTTATGAGCTTTTAAAAGTCTAATTTAAACATTAAACTTGAAAAGTGATGTCTTGGGGCACCTGGGTGGCTCAGTCGTTAAGCGTCTGCTTTCGGCTCAGGTCATGATCCCAGGGTCCTGGGATCGAGCCCCACATTGGGCTCCCTGCTCCACGGGAGGCCTGCTTCTCCCTCTCCCGCTCCCCCTGCTTGTGTTCCCTCTCTTGCTGTGTCTCTCTCTGTCAAATAAATAAATAAAATCTTAAAAAAAAAAGTGATGTCTTTGCTCTTGGCAGGGTTCTTTGCTAAGAACAAAGTGAAGAAAGGTATGCTTTGTGAACTGCACCCATATGTCTCAACTTTTTCCAGAAACTCCTCTGATCTGCTTCTCTCAATAACATTTATTAATTTATCAACATATATTCGCTAAGTAACTACTATGTGCCAGACATTTGCAAATACTGGGCTATGATAGAACATACAAAATACAAAATATAAAATATTTTAAAAATCAACCAAGCAATAAAAACATACACAAAACCAAACACTCTTAATGATTTTATTTATTTATTTATTTATTTAAGATTTTATTTATTTATTTGACAGAGTGAGACACAGCAAGAGAGGGAACACAAGCAGGGGGAGTAGGAGAGGGAGAAGCAGGCTTCCTCGCAGAGCAGGGAGCCCAACGTGGGGCTCGATCCCAGGACCCTGGGATCATGACCTGAGTGCAAGGCAGACACTTAACGACTGAGCCACCCTGGCACCCCAATGATTTTAAACATCTAAGAGTCCACATATGGACTTGTGGTGGTCACCAATAGTTGGAACCCTGAACTACAAAATTCCATGATTTCAGTGTCATACAAACATGAACAAAGAAGTTCATATTTATATATTACACTAATTGTTGCAAATTTATCATGTTCTCTCTAGCCTCTCTCATGCTTTCATAGTAGGTTTATGTATAAACTCCTGTTAACCAACCACCTTGCCTCATTTCCATGACCTAAATAATGATAGGATTCCCCTCTTTATGTGTGCTGTTTCCTAGTCATACTGAATCCTATGTAAAAGTTTCATGGGAGAATCAAAGAGTATCACTCCCCTCATATGTTTTCTGTATATTGCTAACACAGATCTATCTGGGAAATTCACTTTTTGTGTACTCTCTTTACCAACCTATGAAACTGAAAAATTACTTGTTCATGAAGACTATCTACATTTATTATTAAGTGCTTCTCAAAAATCTATCATCATAAATTATTTTTAAATGTGTATCAGGACTCCAACAGTATAAAGTTAACACCATACTCATAAAATATAGAAAAGAAAAATATAAAACAAAAGTAAATACAGTTTCAGAAGAGTCTGTTGGTGTTACTTTTTTTCTAACATTTCTGGATGCTTCCAGCTGGATTAAAATGATGAAAGGTTTGGAAAAATTTAGTTTTGTTTCAAAAATAAAAGGATTTATTTTTTCTATTACATGGCTTCTAAGAAAGAGGAGACATGAGCTAAAATGACCTTTTCATTTCCCTTTGATGGTTATTGTTAGTTAGATATCTAAACAACATTCCATGTTCTCCAGGGACTTGTACAGAAGCCTGACTCCCAGGAGGAGATTTTATTTAAAGCATACAATTGATGTCTAAACAACTCTCTTCTTAAAATCTGGAATCTGTCTAAACTGTCCATTTAGAAGTGGCTGGAACTTGTACAGTAATATTCCAACAACCATTCTATGTGTCAATTAGCCAACATATAGTACATCATTAGTTTTTGATATAATGTCCAGTGATTCATTCATTGTGTATAACACCTAGTGCTCTCTGTGTTTTACTTACCATTTAAGGTGGAAAGCAGAGAGGGTTGTGGATGGGGGATGAGGATAGTGGATAAGGATGGAAAGGAATAATAACAACAAAAAAAAAACCCAGAAACAGTTCTCAGGTTTTCCTGGTAGAAATTCTGCATTGTTATGTGGAGATCCGTGATAAAATGTGTCATGACTCTTCATTATCTTGGCAGAGAACAAGAGTCTCTTGGTAGCTGTTCAACCTGTCACTGCTGAGCACAGACTTTCTGGAAAATTCTGGTGAAAAGAAGGGGACCACCATTCTCTTTGAAAGCGAGACCTCCTTGCTCAGCTTTGGAACAAAATCCCTAGGCACGAGTAGTTCAAATGTTACAAAAGGATTGTTACCTTTCCCTTTGGCTGCTTACGTTTTATGTGTCAAGACAACAGTGTTACTTAGAAGACCTTTTTTTTTTAACACTATCTCTAGAAAAGTTGCATTAATATTCCAGTGACATCTCTTAAGATACCTCTTAATAGATACAAAAATTGAAAAGCTGTTGTTTTCCCTCTACAATCATGTGATTTGACAGGCTTCATACTGTGGATATGCAGGGATTTCTTCTTCTGAAGATAAAGGAGGGTTTTTAAGTCATATGTATAAAATTGGTGACACAGATTGTTTTGAATGTAAATGGTGAATGTGTATTTATGATTCATGTTATCCCAGTCATTTCCTGAAATTGCAACTGGAAATGGTTCTCTTTTTTTTGGTCATTTCTTTTAATGGCTAAAACTGAATGAAATTCAATTATCAAAAAAATACTCGGTGAATTTCAATTCTGCATGTCCTGTTACTTTTTGAATTTGGAGTTCTGTCCAATCATTCTCAAGCTATTGTGTTATCTAAACCAATTGTATTAGTATGTTCACACAACTGTGAAAAAATATTTTCATGAACCAAATGAACCAAATAACCCAGCTGAGCACTTACAGGCAGGGAGTGGAGGGGAGAAGGGGGTGGCAAAATTAAAGTTGGGTTATTGCTAATCTCTTGCCAAACTTTTTTCTGTTTTGTTTGGTTTCCATTGAGATTCAGGGATGGACAGAAGACATATCACCTGTTGCCTGTGAGGCAGATTCCTCCAACTTTTCCTTTACTCACATCATGCTTGAGCAAATGGATTGTGAAAATGGAAAGGTAAGTAGATTTAACAAGAACTTGGATAGATAGTTCTCTGTTAAACTTACACACACTATTTTTAACAAATGATTTGCAAAGGCATCTTATTTGAATAACTGAGTATGATTTGGTTGTTATGTTTACAATCTGGCCAATGGCTGCTTGCTTATGGCTTATTCAGAAATCGTGTAGTGATTCCAGTCTACAAAGGAAAAGGGCTATGGGTATACATACTCAAATCATGCTATTTCTACTTCTGAATTTATGTTTGATGTTTGTATAATTAATTTTTCTAACTCTTTATCAAACAAAAATCTTTTCCTGATTACATTCCATTCATCTCAGAGATGGGTAAAAGGACCTCAGGGAACTCAGGAACCTGGAAGTCACAGGCTGTGCCAAATGATAATCACATCTGACTTTTAATTTATTTTTTATTTATTTTTAAGAATTTTATTTTTAAGTAATCTCTACACCCAATGTGGGACTTGAACTCACAACCCTGAGATCAAGAGTCACAGGCTACACCAACTGAACCTGCCAGGTGCCCATACATCTGATTTTGTCAAAATCTTCTTCTGGGATAGTCTCTGTGTTATACTGTTATTGGGAGAAATCATTTTTATAGTGTTGGAAAAAGATGAACCAATTCAAAGTTTATTCATATTCTGTACCACAACTTCCATGGGCAAATAAATTAGCTCTTTCTACAAAGACATTTTTTTTTCAATGGTATAATAAATGAGAATGTGCTAATGGCATTTGGCATTAACTGCCATGGATATTGACCCTTTCCTTAAACGCTCTGTACAGTCTCCTCTGAGCCTGTTTTGATGAGCACCATCCTTGGGCAGGTCCTCAAGAGACCAAGTTTGGCAAAGTTTTTGCTAAGTCAGTTTATTCAGAATCCACCCTATCCCTGATATTTCCTTTTAATAATTTTCTGCACCGACCCCACCCTGCTCCTTGGCTATAAATCCCTGTCTTTCCTTGTATTCCGAGTAGAGCCCAATCTCCCTCCCATACTGCAAAACCCCATTGCTGTGGTCCCTAAACCTAATATCGCAGTTCTGAAAAAAGCCTGCTTTTGCATTTTCACAGGTGTCATGAAGATTTTTTCTTTGATAATACTTCTGCTTAATGCACGTTTGCATGCTGCATGAGTATAAAACTCTGAAATTTAGCAAATCGATGGACAGAAACTCAAAGATACTTTAATTTTTTTTTGATGTAACATTTCTCTGTGAATTATTTTCTAGACCACTTACAAAAGGTACCAAACATCATTTTAAGAATGTAAAATTTCTTCCAAATGATCTGGGAGAGGACAAAATCATGTATTTATTCAATGAGTTCTTATTTATTGCTTATGCTAGGGGCTATGAATGCAGTAACAAAAACAGAACATGGTTCCTGCTTGCAGAAGGCCTGAGATTGGTCATTTAGCTGGACATAATAGGTGGCAATAAAATATACTAAGGTGTTCTTAGAGAGATGTTCAGGGTTTAGTGGGAGTAGAGTTAAGGACAGAACCCAACTCAGCCTGAGGAATGGACAGTAAATGAAACATTTCTGGAAATGGTGCCAGGGCTGAGTAGGTGATGGACAGACCAAAAACACATGAGCTGACTTTCCAACAAGAGGGAACACAATGGTGGGTCCTTTATGATCCAAGAAGAAAGGTATATATCATTGGTTAATGGGAAGGGAACAATGGCCATATTGCCCAGGTCCTGCTATGTTGTGCTAAGGGACATGGCTTTTAAATTAAAAAAAAATAATCGTTGTTTTATCTTATATAACTTTGACAGTGACACAGATGCATACTTTAGGTAGATTTTCTAATGGTTATGTCGAAAGCAAGACTGGAGGCTCAGAGTCCAACCATTCCTATAAGTATACTTCAGTAGAACAAAAATCAAGGATGAGAAGCTGGTCATGGGCACTAAAGGTGAAGATAAAGAACAAAGGATGGAGTTGAGATTTAGAATGTGGTGCTGCAGAATCTTGGAATAGACTAAATATGGTGCTCAGGCAGGGCAGGTTTCCAGAAGGGAAGAATATCAAAGTTAGTGACCTCATCAAAGATAGGAAGTGGCGTGTGGGGAACTCAGTCCCTCCTGAGGCTCTACTATACTTTCTGCTAATGGAAAATTTACTAAGACAATAGTATAGTTCACATTCGATGAAGAATTACTGATTCTCAATAATCAACATCTAGTAGGTATGTTGATTCCTTTGATGGTGGAGCTGGTAGCTTATAGACAGGACCTAACCTAGGAATGTTTTGAGTAAGTCCAAGCCAAATTCAATTAATCTCTTCAGTCTTCATGGCATAACTCAAAGGAGTCTACAGATAATCATCCAAGCCCTTGAAGCTCAAAGAGAGACAGTGATTTGGCCAACATCACACATCCTGAGTGTGGAGAGCATCCCTCACATTCCTATAGAGTCAAGTCATGTGCTCTTTCCATATTGCCATCATGGCATCTGTTATAACTCCACAGTGCCCCAAATTTTGACCACATATTTGTGTCTTTCACAAAGCATGATGTAACCCTTTCTCTCATCCTTTTATTCTTTTATCTTCTCATGGAAAAACAATCCTTACTATTTCATTCATGAGACTGATACCATTCAGTCTTCAAGCTTTCTCCAAATGCTTTATCACATCCCATGCACCCAATAGTCAACTCTCTGAACCATGGTTCTGGCTTCTTTTAAGGATTTCTGGAGTCATCTATTTTCTTCTCTACAAAACAACCCCGAGTTAGTTTTTTTTTTTTTTTTTTTTTAAGATTTATTTATTTATTTGAGAGAGAGAGAGAGAGAACATGAGCACAGGAGTGGGAGAAGGGGAGGGAGAGGATCTCAAACAGACTCTCTGTTGAGTGCTGAGCCCCACCTGAGGCTCGATTTCATGACCCTGAGATCATGACCTGAGCTGAAACCAAGAATGGGATGCTCAACCAACTGAGCTACCAAGTTTTTATAACAGCTATTGCATGTGACACATATATTTCTATTTTGGAAAATTAAAAAATATCTATAACTGGAAATAAGTGACAAATTAGTTTTGTGATTTAGATGTATTGACTCAGCATCTTTTACTTACTTATATTAACATGATATGTTGATTTGATTGTTTTTTACCAAATAAATACTTTATCATGCACCTTGGCAGTCATTCAGTCTGCTTGATTGAATATTCTGAATTATGTCCAGGGCAGGCAAAACTATAAAACCCCACAAAAGGGTTAAAATAAAGAACTGGTCATAGGCTTTTGTATTTTTTAAGACTTAATTTTTAGAATAACTTTAGGTTCACAACAATATTGAGAAGAAAGTACAGTCCCATATACTCCCTGCCCCCCACATGTACAACCTCTTCCACTATCAACAACCCTCACCATGTGGTACATTTGTTATGACTGATTAACCCACAGTGATACATCATTATCAGTCAGAGTCCATAAGTTTACATCAGGGTCACTCTTGGTGTTATACATTATAATATGGACTTGGATTAATGAATAATGACATGTATCCATCATTATAGTACCACATGGAGCACTCTCTCTACCCTAAAAAATGTTTTGTACTTTTATTTCTTAAATCTCCCTAAAATACAGTAAGCAGATATTTTGGAAAAAACAAACAAAAAAACAAAAAAACAACTCAACAAAAACATGCAATTGGAGAGGAGACAACAGTAAGAAAAATAGTAATATGGAAAGGAGATGGTAGATTAATAATTGATTCAGTAGATCCTAAAAAGCCAAATGGCATTGGGAAAGGCTAGGAAGCCATCAT
>NC_138370.1:3653747-3671512 GCF_054177405.1 Leptonychotes weddellii
GAGGGTTGCTGGAGTGGTGGGGGGCGGGAGGGATGGGGTGGCTGGGTGATAGACATTGGGGAGGGTATGTGCTATGATGAACGCTGTGAATTGTGCAAGACTGTTGAATCTCAGATCTGTACCTCTGAAACAAATAATGCAATATATGTTAAGAAAAAAAAAGAAAAGAAGAAGATAGCAGGAGGGGAAGAATGAAGGGGGGCAATCGGAGAGGGAGGCGAACCATTAGAGACAATGGACTCTGAGAAACAAACTGAGGGTTCTAGAGGGGAGGGGGGTGGGAGGATGCTTTAGCCCGGTGATGGGTATTAAAGAGGGCACGCTCTGCATGGAGCACTGGGTGTTATGCACAAAAAATGAATCATGGAACACTACATCAAAAACTAATGATGTAATGTATGGTGATTAACATAACAATATTTTTTTTTTTTTAAAGGAAGGTCGGGCTATAAACAGAAAGATCTGCTGAAAGTTTGAAAAGCAGTTAGCTGGCACTCTGTTTTCTTAGCTCATCATGCCAGTTTCTGTCCTCTCTTTCAGCAGAAGAACAGATAATTATCTTATGGACAAGGTAAATTCTAGGAACCCTAGAGTTTAATGTTTCAGGCCTACCTGAGGGTGGTACATTCATTTTGAAAGTAGAGGACTTAAGTAAATGTTTATACATAAAAAGATGAGACTCACAAATTTCTCTAACCAAATCGTAAAACTTAATCATCATAATTTTAAATTATTACTTTAAGAGTAATGGAGCCTTTTATTCACATCAAAATGATACCAAATTGTGAAGGGACAGACAGCAAAATGAAAAGTCTCAGCATTTATATTCTTTAACTTAATTCCATATGTAACACAGTTTTCATTCAGTACAACTCAATATATCCATCTGTATCTGTTTTCATGATTACACTAAATTATTTTACAAGTATTCAAAAGAAATAACTTCTTTGCAACTGTTGGAATTTGGAAGCAGTTTCCAAAGAGTCAAAGAAGCTCTTGGGTTTTGAAGGAGTTCTAAGTGATCTCAGTGAGTGCTTGTAAATAACCTTAGTGGGTGTCCATGGAATGCCTTGGGTAATCAAGTGTGAAGAAATCTTGAGTGTTGTCTAGAATTCTCTTAGCTTGACAGCAATTCCACAACAAGGCTGTGTTTATAAAGCTTCTCAACAGGGACAGCTAGTGACAGTACTCACTTTTACTGTTTTTTCAGATGTGGATGGAGTAATGAGGATCATTAGTCTCTTATCTAATCCACAGTCAACAAGGAAAATGTGGTCATGACATTGTACACAATTGTCTTTCTAAGGTGAAACTACCTCCATGTTTGAAAAGCAAAGTCATAGAATGAACGGATGCCTTAGTTTTTAAAGATCAATCCTAATATGCAACTTATTATTTATAGCAAACTACTAATTCATGAGGATATTCAACTTGGAGAGTTTGACTTCAAAACAGTAGAGCATCAATCTGATGGTCTAGTGTAACCCCATGTTTGCAGTATAAACTTTTCTTTTTCCAGAAAATTGACTTAGGACAAAAAGGAAAGGCAGAAATGATGTACAACATTAGATAGCATCACTATGGAAACCGTGTTGATGAACCTGACTTTTAACCTGTGATTGGGAGGGAAGTCCCGCATCTCATCTCCATCCTATTTCTATCACAGTGAGAGATCTTAAATTCTGTCTTGCATGTATAGAAGTAAGCTGTAAAGACAATTAGCTTAGTATTTGAAATCAGCACTGGAACATACTCGATTGAATACCGAGGTACGCG
Source organism: Leptonychotes weddellii (assembly GCF_054177405.1). NCBI lineage: Eukaryota > Metazoa > Chordata > Mammalia > Carnivora > Phocidae > Leptonychotes > Leptonychotes weddellii. The sequence continues at coordinate 3,655,524 of NC_138370.1, forward strand.
TGTATGTGGTGTGTGCACACACACACGTGTGGTGGGCATTGTTTGCTTTTTGAATTAGTTGCAAAAATGCTCCATCTGTCCACTTACAAGCAGCACCCTGGCAGATTGTGTATTCCAAAGATGGCCAGGACCACAACTCCAGCCCCGCATGCTCTTCTGCAATATAATATTGGCCCCCTCTGCCTTTTGAATCTGGGCAGGTCCTGCCATCCATAGAGAATGATAGAAGTGGTCCTGTGCCAAATATAGGGATAGTCCTCTGGACTATCCTGGACATTTCTTCTTATTCCTGCCTCATGCTTACTCTTCACTTGTATTCTCCTAGAATCAGCCATCATGCTATAAGAAGTCCCAGATGACTTCTCAGCTGACAGGCAGCTCCGACTGACATCAGTGTGAGTGAGCCATCTTGCATATCCAGCCTCGTCCAGCCTTCAGATGCCACAGCCCCAACCACTTCTAAATGCAAATGCGTGACAGACTTTAAGCATGAACCACCTAGCTTGTCCTAGCTTAGCCACAGAAACATGAAAGATGACTCATTGTTGCCTTAACATATTAGGTTTGGCACCATTTACAACATACAATAAACCAGAACAACTACCGAGAAAGTCATCTGACATTTTCAGAACATCTCCCTAAATATGGATAGGCCTCCCACATTCTAAGTTATGCCATTCCAAGGTAGAGTCCAAAACATATATTTCACTTTTGATTAGGATACAGGCTTGTGATCTAGGGTTACACGGACCCCCAGACCTCAGTGCAGAGGTGAGCAACTTTAGGGAAAAGGCTCTGTGAGGAGAATCTACTCTCTGGTAGGGAGGGCAGCTGTGGATACACTAAAGATCCCAAAGGCAGACTAATAATGCAATATGGCTTTGGGATCGAGGAAGGTTTGCAAGTTCAGCTGCACCAGTAGGACACAGCAGTAGGTCAGTTTGGTGTTAGGGTTTTGAGCATTATCCCTGCAATTTTATCCTTAAGCCTATTTCTTCAGCCATCCTAACAATTCTGATTCACCTAGGAATCATTGGGAAATTTATTTTCTACCTAAACAATTTAGAGTGAATTCCATTTTTCTGAAGTTAGAAAAAAGGGTGCATGCATGACTCAACTTGGCAACTTGAGAAGAGCTAGTGTACTCTAAGGCTTCCTCTGGCTGCCATCGGCACAGCTAACATTAACTTCGTTAAAAGAAGCTGTTGTATCAGCTGGGCCTGAAGATTAAAGAAGCAATGCAGCCGGACAGTGTTATTATGTAACACCTGGGCTTCGCCAGATGGCTGCAGAGAATACAATACAATGTCAGATGGTTAGCTGAGCACAGGGCGCCATGACTAATGCAGTGGCTCTCAACGTGTGGCCCCGGGAACAGCAGCAGAAGCACCTGAAAATCTGTTACACATCAATTTTCAAGCCCCAGTCCAGACTTCCTGACACTCCTGAACTGAAGTCCAACAGTCTGTTTTGTTTTGTTTTGTCTTAAACCAGCCCACCAGATGATTTTGATGCATACTTAATTGTAACAACCCCATTATCTGGATACCTTTCTCATACCCACTTTAAAGAAAAAACAAAATCTGTGAGCCCAATATGGCTTATTCTAGGAGAATCCACACCAAATGAAGCATAGGGATGTTGCTTCACCTGGGTTCTCACAGACTCAATAATCGCGGTTCCTCAGAGGTCACTGCAACCCAATTTGCAAATTTCTAACTCCCTATCCTATAAATTAACTGGATTAAGTGTGCTCTTAGGAATTCTTCACCTGACTTAAGTTTCTCTTTCTCTACAACAGTTAATCTACTACTTTCGGTTCAGAGTATGTCAATCCCAGAGTACATCTTGGAAGCTGCTTTTATAATCTTTGTGAATTTATGATCTCTCCTTTTTACACCTAATAGTCTATCAATATTTCTGCTTCATAACAGATCCTGTTTAGTCATGTTACAGCTAATCACTGTTTTGTTTTCTGTGAGGTGTATTTCCTTTTCGTCATGGGCAGCAAATGAATCAAAGTCACATGCTCTGCTTGCGTAGTCTTCAAATGTTCCCTGCCACGGTCAAGTTCCTCATGCATTCAGCTCTGCCACTCCCAAACTATGTGGTTTTCCAAGTCCCAGTTGTCACTCATATGTGGAATCTAAAAACCAAACAAATGAGGACAAATGAAAAGCAGAATCAGACATATAAATACGAAGAACAAACTGATGGTTGCCAGAGGGGAAAGGAGTAGGGAGTTGGACAAAATGGGTGAAGGGGAGAGGAAGTACAGGCTTCCAGTGATGGGACGAGTAAGTCATGGGGATGGAAGGTACAGCATAGGGAGTACAGTGAATGATGTTGTAACAGGATTGTATAGCGATAGATGGCAGCACCGGATAGCATAGTAGTGAGCGCAGCATACATATAGAGATGCTGAATCACTACACTGTACACCCGAAATGGATGCAATAGTGTGTGTCAATTATATTCGAATAAGAAAATTAAAAATCAGTTAACACATAAAAGGGGTCTTTGTGTTCCTCACACAAGGACCTGTGAGGTTCACATTAAACAATGTATCCAAAAACATTTGTAAATAAAAGAGTTCTACATAAAGCATAGAGATTTAATCAATAAGACTGTAAAACATTTATTTAATCAACAGGAATCTAAAACATAGATTCTTTAATCAATATGATTAGATAATTTAATACTGGCAAAAATTCCCTTTGAAATGAAAAAAGTATTCTGTATAATATATTTAGACATTTTAAGTATTCTGCCTAGAAGCAAAGCAATTAAGAAAATCTGAATTCAGAGAAAAGTCTAGGAATGAAGATTTTAGGCAATATAATTTTTAAGATTTTAGGTGCTGATTGGTGGGTGAGGTCCTTTTGATCAAGCATGTCTATTATCTCAGAAAAATATAACAACTGGAGTTAGTAAAATAACTAGAATCATTAGTATTACTAATAAATTAAGAGTAGGGGCCCTGGGTGGTTCCTTGGTTAAGGGTTAAACCCTTGGTTTTGGCTCAGGGATGATGGGCTCAAGCCCTATGTTGGGCTCTGTGCTCAGTGGGGAGTCTGCTTGAGTTTTCCCCTCTGCCCCCCACCTCGCCGTGCACACGCACATGCACATGCTCTCTCTCTCTCTCTCTCACATATAAATAAATAAATCTTGGGCGCCTGGGTGGCTCAGTTGGTTAAGCGACTGCCTTCGGCTCAGGTCATGATCCTGGAGTCCCTGGATCGAGTCCCACATCGGGCTCCCTGCTCGGCAGGGAGTCTGCTTCTCCCTCTGACCCTCCCCCCTTTCATGTGCTCTCTCTCATTCTCTCTCACACAAATAAATAAATAAAATCTTTAATAAATAAATAAATAAATAAATCTTTAAACAAATAGTAGATAAACATGCCCATTCAAGTCAGGCAGATGTAGCTTTGAATCCTGTCTCTGTTCCTACTACTTGTGTGTGATTTGGGGAGTAAATAGCAACGTTTCTGCACTCAAGTTTTATCTTTTTTTTAAGATTTTTTATTTATTTATTTGAGGAAGACAGAGAGAGAGAAAGCTTGAGTGGGTGTTGGGGAGGGGCAGAGGGAGAGGAAGGGAGAGAATCTCAAGCAGACTTCCACTGATGGAGAGCCCCGGCTGGATCACAAAACCCTGAGATCATGAACTGAGCTGAAAGCAACAGTCAGACGCCCAGGCGCTGCCCTCCCCCCGACCCAAGTTCTGATCTTTTTAAAGCGAGAAAAATACCATCTAGTAGTCATCGAAGCCTGACAAAGCAGTGCAGCAAAGGTCTGTGTAGCACGCATTTGAAATACATTGCCCACGGTCTCTGTTCTGGGAGATGGTGGAGAAAGGTGTCATCATTTCCTCTAAATTGGAGGACTTATTGGACTTATTCAGCCCATGCTTGCATATGTGACAATCGATGTGGCAAGGACATCGGCCCATCGGTCATAGACAGTTTCATCTCTCTGGATTCACTTACTTGTCTCTAGTATCCCTTCCCATCTTATCAGTAAACGCATTGGTTGCTTATTCATCAGAATTATCTCAGTCCTAAGAAACCCTACTCACGTTGGCTTAAGGAAAAAGAGAAAAGGAAAAAAATTTTTTTTTTTTTGCCAGAAAGGAGGCATTCCTTTCTCTCCATCTTTGTCTCATGTCTTTGCCTTCTTTCCTAGGTGTAGATTTACTCCTGGCAAGTTCTCCCCCTACTGCCCTCGGCAGCCCTGTGCCCACATTCCATCAGCCAGCAACTTGAGTGGAAAGGCAGATCTTTCTCACTAGCTCAAGTGAAATTATACGTCTCTCTCATGGGTTCAAAATGACCTTGTAAACTGTGTCTGGTCAATCTTTGTGTCCTGTGTCTGGGCCAGTCGTTCCCTTCTAGGACTGGAGGGCAGCGGTCAAACAGTGCCAAGTACGCAGGCTGGGCGTGGGAGAGGGTAGGTCTCAAAGGAGCGCTGACAGTGTGAGCAGAGAAAGGGGTGTGACTCCTGGCAGGCGAGCACAGCCACTGTCCGGGTGTTGTAAATTACAGCCGCTGCCCGCCCTGATCAATAAACAATGGCCCTAGCCATTAGGAGTGACAGTGCTCTTGTTCTGCAGACACGATAAATCTGACTTGAATAAGCACTCCTTTGGTGAGATGACAGAAGAATCCATCTTCCCTCACTTCACCTTCTCAGCCAGAGCAGGACTGCTGCTTTCCGTGGCTGCCTTCTGAAGAGCAGCTATTGAAACCATCCATGATGATGTGGTACAAAAATAGGAGAAGGGGGGACATGGAAACCAACTCAAGATGGTTCTCCTCCCCACGGATGTGGTTAATATCCCTGCCATTTTGGCTAACCTTTTAAATATACTCGTCTTAATAACAGAGAATTGAAATTTTTAATTTTTTTTTTTTTTTAAATTCAACACACAAAGGAGTAACTGGATGCACTCTCTAGGGGAGAGGGAGGTGCTAAAATACTAAGATTCGAAGCTAATTTCTTTTGAAACTTGGCCATGAACAACATTTCCAAATTATAATGGGATTAAATGACATAATTTAAAGAAAGTTTTCCCTCAGGCCTGGAAAGTGTCTTGAATGTTAACCGCCCCTCCTCCCCCGTCCTTTGCATCCCCAACTATTTTTGACAATAAGGAAATATGGAAAAATAAGAGTTCTCACAGCTTTATCTGCAGTGTTTATAAGAAGACAGTGTAACAACAAAAAGCTACCATTTTCCCCCTATTTGGTTTTTAATTGCTAAATTAAAAATAAAATATTCCTACCTATTCACAATATCGAAACTAAGATAAATGTAAGCTGATAGTCTCACCAGGAGTAGTGGGATTTTGCATCTGCATTTATCAGAACAGCTGTGTTTCAGCTGTCCTCTGATCAAGCTGCTTCCTTAATTCTGCTCTGCATGACCTCAGCACACTCCTCTTCCCACAAACTTGAGCACCATTCAGCTCCGTGGTGCTGCTTGATTGTGGTAGAGGGAGAAGCAGACTCTAGGAGATTGACTCCTTTGGATGACCAGGTGGATGCTGTTTTGGCAGGAAAGGATAGGAAGATCTTCTTTCCTTCCTATTCCCCCAATATGAGTAATTATTAACCTTGCTTTTTATGCAAATGCTCCCTGGCATAAAAATCTCAGGTTACTTAATAATAAATTACCCTGCTTCACCTGGTCAGACCAAATTCCAAATAACATCTGTGAAAATATATTATAGTAAATCAACTGCATATGTTCGACCTCTTCAGCCAACTATTGGACAAGCATGAGGATGACAGCAAGCCCTCTAGGACTACCAGAGAATATATCGATCCACCATTTTGCAGGAATGCCAATTTAAGAAGAAATGAGTTACAGATAAAAGGGTAGGGTACCTAAATCATGAATATGCTTACAGATAAAAGACAAGGTAAGAGACATTTTTCATGGAAATATAGATAGTAGTGAGCAATGGTATATTTCAATGACTTCTGACTTCTCATCCAATTTACAATCTTGGTAAATATTTAAATAAGCCTTTTAAAAAGTATGTTTATGGGGCATCTGGGTGGCTCAGTCACCTTAAACATCTGCCTTCGGCTCAGGTCATGATCTCAGAGTCCTGGGATCGAGTCCCACATGGGGCTCCCTGCTCAGCAGGGAGTCTGCTTCTCCCTCTCATTCTCTGCCCCTTCTCCTGCTTGTGTTCTCTCTCAAATAAATGAACAAAATCTTTTTTAAAAAATATGTTTATGATATATTAAAAATATTAAGCTAGAGAAAGCACACATGAAGTATGACATAAGACCAGTGAAGGTAAGTTGACATGAAGAACACCTTCATTTGCCCACATCAGAGCCGGAGACAAGGAGCAAGGGCTGGTACCTTAGATACACAAAAAGTCCTTTATAACACAGTATTTAAAAAACTCACGGGAAAAAAATAGAACAAATTTGTAAAATATTTAAACATTTTCCATAAGGAAAGTATACAAATGCCCATAAACACATAAGCACTCTGCATCATTAGTAATCTGAGAAGTGCCTATTAAAACCATGGTGAAATACACACCATTAGAATATGTAAAAGGGAAGAACAGATTTATAGCTCATAATGATAGCAAGGAGGTAGAGTTAACAGGACACTCAAGCATTGTTGGTGGGAGTGTATAATGGTATTCCCCTCTGAAAAAGGCCCGATACTCTTATAAATTACACACACACCTAAAATATCACCCAGAAAATCAACTCCTAGGTATTTACACAAGAGAAAGAAAACAGAAACACACACACATACCTTGTTGTAAAATGCGCACAATAACTTTATCTATAAGCATTCTGATTACTCTTCCAGGGTAATAGTAATCAGTAATAGAAAGCATTACTGCTGATACCCACAACATGAATGGACATCAATGGATTGTGGTTCATTTTTTTCATGCTGATTTTTGACAGAGTAGATTTAACATTTACAAATCTATCGATCTTGTGGTCCTTAGAAGCCTTTTCTCATCCCTCGTGCAGATAAATATTCCTTCAATTGCTTCTAGTCCTTATGGCTTCATTTTTCCCATTTCCAAACCCATTTACCTTTAAGTATGGTGGATATTCTGAGGAAGGGTTCTAATTGCCTGTTTTCCCAAATAATTATTATCCTTAGCATCATTACCAAGTAACTCTTCCCTTCCTTATATGTAAAGATGTTCCTATCACTTATAAAATTCTCATATATACTGTTTTTGTTGGCCTTTTTCTGTTGTATTCATCATCATTTTTGCATGACAATAATACAGTACTTAGCCACCCTGACTTGATCGCTCACTTAGCTTCAGAGAGCATGGTCTCACTTGTCTTGTACTCAATACTAAACTTTGTACAAATTCAGATGAATCAGTCACAGTCTTTCCTTCCACACACTGTGTTTTAGTATCTGTTTTCTTGTCTCCACTGTTTAAAAGATGCCTGCTTTGTTAAAACTGCTGAAATCTAAGAAAAGAAAAAGGAAAGAAGTCTAAACTATAGTAGCATGATCCTAGGGATATTTTTAACTTACTGAAACTGCCTATTATAGATTTGGGTTTATATCTATCTAATCATGCAGAAGTTTCATAGAATAGAATTTAAAATGTATATACCAGGGCAAGTTTTGTAGTTGGGGTTGAGAATGGACAGATTCTAATTTCTAAAGGTTTTGCAATAAAAGAAAAAGTTACTTTGACTTGAAAACTAACAAGGATCTCAGAACTACCTAGTTCAAAATCTTCATTTTGCTCATAGGGAAATAGAAGTTCAGAGGCAAAGTGATTTGTTCAACGTTATGCCTCTCGCAGGTGGCTGAATCAGAGTGAGAACACAGGTCTTCTCAAGCCCTCGTGCCGTTTTCTCTCTACCCATCAGGCTACCTCCGAGAAAGAACTATGGCTCAGTATGGCTTGGTACGGGGATCTTACACGCAGGGCTGCGCAAGTTTGAAATCCTGTTAGAAGAAAGGCAACAGGAGAAAGCATAAGCCACCAAGGAAAGCAATTAGAATGCAAACACGTTTGATCTGTCCAAAGGCAGGCACTTTAAAGGAAGCATGTGCTCATTAACCAAATCATCTGCTCACCACAGGACAGAGCAGAGTTTCCATTGCGCCAGCCCCAAGCTCACTGCCTACGGCAGCCACTCTGATGATGAAAGCGGCTGGGTCCTCGGTAACCCCTCGGCTGTCTGTCTCACTGTCTTGTACCAGGAGATGGAAGACAGAGGCAGACATCCCATCATCTTAAAATGCATTTGGACTATTTCTGAGAAACAACTGTTCAGGAGCTGAACTTCTAAATCTCTAAGGCTGTGCCACAGAGGGGAACTTTTCCATCAAAGAAAAGTGCACACGAAGGGGATTGGAAATGGCCAACTGGGAGAAAATTATAGCATTTGCTGAGATGAGTCTTCAAGAAAGTCATTTCCACTGAGAGAGCTTTGCCACACGGGAAGATCTGTCATTTCAAAATGCAAGATTTAACATGTGGTTTAAAAACTTTTGAATGTGTATTGCAAGTTTGCAATGCTACCTGCGGAATCACTGTTACTTTTGGGGGAGAAAATTGTTTTTGTTTTTGTTTTTCCTGCTGCCATAAATAGAAATATTTTAGCTTAGCTACTAAAACCACAGGTACTTTCATATAAATCTATATGTAATTTTATGAAATATGTAAAATTACATACACACACATATATAAGCAATAATATAAGCAACAAAATTTTAGCTTGTTTTTCTTAAAATACTTTTTCAAATTTTTATTTAAATTCTAGTTAGTTCATAATGTGATGAGCACTGGGTGTTATACTCAACTGATGAATTATTGAAATTTACCTCTGAAACTAATGATGTATTGTATGTTGGCTAATTGAATTTAAATAAAAAACATTTTAAAAAGTAAATTCTAGTTAGTTAACATGCAGTGCAATATTAGTTTCAGGAGTCCTGTTACTTTTGTAATCTAATTTAATCTACATTCTATACAGTAACTGTTGCAGTCTTAAATTTACAGATGACAGTACTGAGGCCAATCAAATCTTACTTGTCTTAGAAACCTCATGCGATGGTTGATCTTTAAACTGTTCAATATACAAGATAAAATTTGGGTTCTAAAAACAAATTATCAAGATTTTCAGTGCTGCAGGGTTAGATACATGGATGCATCCAGGTTACTTTAAGTACTTACATAACTGAATGAATTTAGTAAGTTTTTATAATACGATAGAATTTTAGAGCTAGGGGAAATTGGGGGGAAAAGACTCCTAATTCTATATTCTATCAACTTCACAATTTTGACTTCAGGTTGATTCTGAATACTTGTCTTTTGTGGGTGAGAAAACTAAGCAGAAATGGAAATTGAATCTATGATCCCAGGACTAGCTTTACCCTCAACACAGATTTCCCTCTCCCTGCAAGATATTCTAGAAGAATCCAGGATTTGCACCTAACTGTTTTTAGGAAGGCAGGTTTGCAAAGAGCCAAAGCCTTTTCACTAGGTTTCACGGTCACTGGATTTTATATTGTGGATGAAAAAAAATGCATAGGACAGAGACAGGTTGCAGTCAATACAAGGCCCTAGGATTATGTATACAGCACGCATATATATATACACATGTATTTGGTCAAATCAGACGTATATATATATATTTACATACAATATTACATGTAAAATATACATATTGCTAACTCACTATAGCTCTGGTTTAGGGCGTTGGGAGATGAGGTAGAAGTTCTTCAGGACCTTAATGCCAACAGATTCATAGCTTCTGAGGGTAAACATTCTGCAAGCATAATTTTGATCCTCAGATCTTTTAAGCATTGGCCCCCAGAAATGAGTATTTGTGTACTGTTCACTATCTCTGCCTGATCCTGACCTATAGCATATGGTCATGCTTCTGGCATCACTGCTTCCCACTGACCAAACACCTTGCAGAACCATTCAGAAGCCATCCAGGAGAGGATATTATTTATGTCAGTAGCTGACCCATGATTACAGAATCCACAGATTGGCTGTTCATCATGGAGAGTGATCTAGTGCTTGGGATATGCATATTAATGCTTAAGAGGAGATCTTAATCTTAATCTGATTTATAGATGAACTGGCTCCTTTTTTTTTAAAACTCTACACAAGGGGCACCTGGGTGGCTCAGTCGATAAACTTCTGCCTTTGGCTCAGGTCATGGTCCCAGGGTCCTGGGATCGAGCCCCGCATCAGGCTCCCTGCTCGGCAGGAAGCCTGCTTCTCCCTCTACCACTCCCCCTGCTTCTATTCCTGCTCTCGCTGTTTCTCTCCATCAAATAAATAAATAAAATATTTTAAAAATAAAAACAAATAAATAAATAAATAAAACTCTACACAATTATTTATGATCACTTGCCTAAGATGACTTAATGATGACTCCAAATAAATTTAAAAAAATTCTCTTGTTTCAAAACAAATTCAGGAGGAATAATGACCATGAATCTTGTATCCATAGAAGATTCTTTATAAGCCTTTATAATAACAAGTGACTAATGTGGAACTAAAATATTAGTACAACATAGTTATGTGACATGTTTCACAAAGTTGTTATCACCTGAGTTCACAGGTTCTGTAGTTGTAATAACATCTGCAAGTGTGTGTATTTATTTTAAGTCTGTTTACAGAATGGTCACATGACTGTAAACCACAATGTTCTACTGGTAATAATATTTTAAAACTGTGTGAACCTGTGCACACATATTAATTTCTATATATCTCATTTCTGCCAAATGATAAGGACACACAAGTGAGGTTCAATTTGAATAACATAGTAAGACTTCACGACTGGAAAGTTTCAAAACCAGGTATTGAACATGGGTCTTCTTGTTCCTCTCACTGAGGTCTTTATACCGTGTCATATTTCCTATCACATGGACATGCAACCCAAATGGAGGGCTGGCATGGACCACCGACTAATAAAATGAAGTGCACTAAAATAATGTTACAGAGATTCAGATGCCATTGTATTGGGATTAAAATAATCCTGTGCAATGAATAATCTCAGACCAAAAGTCACCAAGTACCCATAACTTATAAACAATGAGGCATCACTCCATATTAGGGATGTTAATCGATTTAGGATCTTTCGTCCTAATAGAACTCACCTATACTAGCTGGAGAAAGATAATGGAAACATTTCTTTCTTTTTTTATTTTTGTCCAGTTTTATTAAGATTTAATTGGCATACAGCGCTGTGTAAGTTCAGTGTAGTTAACATAATGACTTGACTTTCATATACTGTGAAATAAGTTTACTTAACATCCATTATCTCAGATAGTTTTAAAAAAGCAAAACCTTGTTTTCCTTGCAAGGAGAACACTTAGGATCTATTCTCTTAACGATTTTCAAATATACCACACAGCAGTAATGAACTATAATCATCATGTTCTATAGAACATCTCCATGACTTCTTTATCTTATAACTGGAAGTATGTTTTATCTTATAACTTGGAAATAAGTTTGAAATTTCTTTCTTATTAAAATGCTAGTGCACCAGGGGTATTTTAGAGACTCTGGTTAGAGGTGGCTTTCAGAGTCACCTAACAACTAGATACAAGGGGCCTGGGAACCACAGTCCCCAATTTTTCCTGGCAATCCCACCATTCTCCGAAAGGGGAGCATCAATTTTTATGGACATATTATTTTATCTGCTGTGTCAGTTTTTCAACTAATCATCTTCAGGTTTCCAAAATCCTATTTCATGGGGAGAAATAAAAACTGTGTTCTTCTATCTAATGGTAAAACTATTCTGTGGTACACTCAAGTCATGGATGAGAAGTGTCACATGCAACAAACGTTTTAGAGGATCAAGGTTCAGAATCTAGTTTTGTCTTAAGAGTTGTATCACTGTGGACATGTCATTACAATTTGAACCTGTTTCTACACAAGTGAAGAATTGTTTCTGATGGGGGATGATACGAAAGTGTGTGAAAATAACTCATTGGTGTTATAGCGTAGACAATATTAATATTTCCCATTTACCATCTTGTTTGCTCCTCACAGATCTATTAAGAGTGGTTGATGAGAAAGTGTTTTATAAAAACCACTCTATCAACATGCAGAGAAGTTGTTTGTATGCAATAATCAATACAGTCTTACGATTTTGTTAAGGAGGGAAATGCTGTGTAATCTGTCCTTTTTGGATAGATTTTTGGGAAACCCTGAGAGATGAGATGTTATTTCTTATGAAAAATTGACTGTGTAATAGGCGAACTGCTTGACACTTTATATGTTATAATTTAATTTTTCTAGTAGCTCTGTGAAATGGGACTATCACCCATGTTATCAATAAAGAATTCAAAACTCAAGAGAAAATGGTAGATCCTGGATTCAAACTTAAGCTTCTCTGAAAACAAAACAAAATAAAACAACCCACTATTTGTTTTTCTATTATACCACAAATCTCTCCTAAAAATATACTTCTTCTGTTGGATGCTGAAGCTACAATTTGGCAGAAGCAAACTTGAAGAATTACTATTCCTAATTCAACTTTCATTCTTGTTATTGGTCTAAGAAGATTTCCTACTTCTTGGATTCAAGATCCATGATTCAATCTTGGTAACTTGTGCATTTTTAGGGATTACTTGTTTTTCTTCTAAGTTATCTGATTTGTGGATATATAATTGTTTATAGTAATCTGTTATCACACTGTGTATTTCTGTGGTTATCTATTGTATTGTTATCTCTTCCATTTCTCATTTTGGTTTTGGAGGCTTTTCTCTCTCTTTTTTTTTTCTTAGTTAATGTAGTTAAAGCATTACCAATTTTGTCTATTTATTTATTTATTTATTTAGAAAAACTGGTTATTACTTTCAATGTTACATTATTGTTTATTCTTGTCTCTGTTTTATTTCTAATTTTTCTTTGTTATTTCCTTCCTCTACTAAATTTCAGCTAAGTTTCTTATTTTTCTAGTTCCTTGTGGTGTGATTTTTTTATTTGAACTTTCTTTCTTAATATAAACATTTACAGCATAAATTTCAATCTAATATCTGCTTTTGCTGCATCCTATAGGTTTTGGAATAATGTGTTTTCTTTTGTTTTTGTTTTGAGACACATTTTGATTCACCATTTGATTTCTTATTTGGCTCATTGCTTGTGCAGTAGTGTGTTGTTTTTAATATTTACATTTATATTAAATATTTAATATTTACATTGTAGATTTTCCAGCTTTGTTTCATGGTTGATCATTAGTTTTGTACCACTGAGATTGGAAAATATATTTGGCATGATTTCAGTCTTCTTAAAAAAAAAAAATTGCCATGGCTGTAATAAATGGAAACTCAGCTACATGTCACATGCATCCCACCTGCAATGCACACCAGCAATCTGAACTAACCCAACTCCCTTGCGCCCCATTTCCCATGTATAGGATTTGTCCTCTCGAAAGGGTGGAACTCTTAATTTACTATTTGTTCTGTAATTCTCTGAGTCTCGTCAACTATTATACATTTGGTGGGAGTAAGGCTAAATTCAAGTATGAATATATGGTTTTTATTTAATCAGATAATGAAAAGGATACATTCAGGGACATAACACGTATCACAGTGACCCAAATTGCTTACGCTATCTCATGTTGTTATAAGATACTATCCAATTTGCCATTATAATTCAAAGTAACTTCATTTTCCCTGGTGGACTACTGAAAATTACTGTAATTTATAATTTTAGGGTAATTATAGTGAGAACTCACATAATTAGTGTGGCAAGATCACTGTTCTATTTATTTTCCTAAATGAATCATGTCTTTCGTAGGGGAAACTCCTGAAGTATGGGTTTGAAGTTTGAAGTGCTATCTATAGAGTAAATGGCAGCTCAATATTCATAACCCGATTTCCTTTCTGTTTTCTCTCTGAAATATTCTCCCTCGTCAAACTAAGGAGAGATCTAAGTTTAAAACATATTAATTCTAGAAATGTGGGTGTGCCTAGGACACTCGTGTTATATTTTTATAGGATGAAAAGAAACGAATGGCACGCAAACACTTGCAAAGTTTGGGCCTCATGGTTTTCATATATAATATGTATTTATTTCACAAACAAATTTCACTCCAAGCAAAGGATGCACCTGCTCCCACTGTCCACCTCCATGCGGGTTGGCCACACTGCCACTCACCTACACTTCTTTAAGTCATATTTTCACTTTTTAAAAAATGACTGATTTTTCTTCTTTCAGTTTTTTACTAACAACTTTCAATTGCATCTTATGAATATCCCGATTCCTCCTCTCCATACCCAGCGTCCCTGCCTTGGTTCAGGCCCTCCTTACTTCTGGCTCTATTCACAGTCTCCTTGGAAACCCACACACCTATAGAGATAATCACCCCATTCTCTGTGTCCCAGGTATTCTTCACATACCTTCAAAACAACAAAACTTGAAAATGTGTTGGCAAGGATATAAAGCAACAGGATCTTCACACTCTACTGGTGTGAACTTGAATTATGACTGACATTTTGAAGTGAAATTTGATAATATTGAGTAAACCTGAAGATGATTATATCCCACAGCCCTGAAATTCCACTTACAAGTTATATATTAAGAGTAACTCTTGGGCGCCTGGGTGGCTCAGATGGTTAAGCGTCTGCCTTCGGCTCAGGTCATGATCCCAGAGTCCTGGGATCGAGTCCCGCATCGGGCTCTCTGCTCCTTGGGAGCCTGCTTCTCCCTCTGCCTCTCTCTCTCTCTCTGTCTCTCATGAATAAATAAATAAAAATCTTTAAAAAAAAAAAAGAGTAACTCTTATGAACTTGCACAAGTATAGGAATGTATATGAAATTTCATTGCAATATCGTTTCTAATAGCAAAAATAAGATATAATCCAAGGTCCCTCAACAGAAAAATCTATAAATAAGTGGGTACTTTATACAAAGTAGTAATAGTACCAGTTACAAGTTGGAAACTATATATTAATTTGACAGCTTTGGTTATTCAAACACATAAAATGGACTAAGAAAAAGTAAGTTACAAAGAAAAATAAAATTTAAATACTTGCAATAGAATATCGAGTAATATCTTGAATAAATATGTAGTAAAATATCCTGAACATTTACTAAGCACTTACTGTGTGCCCAGCATTGTTCTAAGCACTTTATTTATTTATTTTTAAGATTTTATTTATTTATTTCACACAGAGACACAGTGAGAGAGGGAACACAAGCAGGGGGAGTGGGAGAGGGAGAAGCAGGCCTCCCACCGAGCAGGGAGCCCGATGCAGGGCTCGATCCCAGGACCCTGTGATCATGACCTGAGCAGAAGGCAGACGCTTAACGACTGAGCCACCCAGGCACCCCTGTTCTAAGCACTTTACCCTTGGGAGGGTAAACACGGAATTTCTGAGAATATTTTTCTTTTTTTTTTTTTTAAAGGTTTTATTTATTTGACAGCGAGAGAGGGAACACAAGCAGGGGGAGTGGGAGAGGGAGAAGCAGGCTTCCCGCGGAGCAGGGAGCCCGATGCGGGGCTCAATCCCAGGACCCTGGGATCATGACCTGAGCTGAAGGCAGACGCTTAACGACTGAGCCACCCAGGCGCCCCTGAGAATATTTTTCTACAGTGTGAGAGTTTATGGTGGAGAGGGTAGGAAATACGTACACAGAAGATATCTCAGTTTCAATTGTAATGTTTGTTTTCTTTTCCAAGGTGTCTGCAGTAAGAAGTGAACTCTCCACCTATTGTACCTGTGTTATCCTCCTATTGTAATGGTTTTGTGGTCTCACATTTCACAAATCTGCCACTGTTTTTAGAGAAAAAGCTTTGTAAATTAATCTTTTCTGAAAATATATTCCCTTGTAAAAGGGAAACTTGTAATAGAACACACAAATCTAAATAATCTTAAGTATATAAAATCAAGAAAAATTAAGAAACAATAAAAGTGTGACATGTTCATGTTTCCTTTTAATGCAACAGGCACCAAAATGCAAAATATATATATATATATATATATATATATAT
>NC_138370.1:3672012-3710945 GCF_054177405.1 Leptonychotes weddellii
GAGGTTGTGGAGAAAGGGGAACCCTCTTACACTGTTGGTGGGAATGCAAGTTGGTACAGCCACTTTGGAAAACAGTGTGGAGGTGCCTCAAAAAATTAAAAATAGAGCTACCCTATGACCCAGCAATTGCACTCCTGGGTATTTACCCCAAAGACACAGATGTAGTGAAAAGAAGGGCCATATGCACCCCAATGTTCATTGCAGCAATGTCCACAATAGCCAAACTGTAGAAAGAGCCAAGATGCCTTTCAACAGATGAATGGCTAAAGGAGATGTGGTGCATATATACAATGGAATATTACTCAGCCATCAGAAAGGATGAATACCCAACTTTTACATCAACATGGATGGGACTGGAGGAGATTATGCTAAGTGAAATAAGTCAAGCAGAGAAAGTCAATTATCATATGGTTTCACTTATTTGTGGAACATAGGTATAGCATGGAGGACATTAGGAGAAGGAAGGGAAAATGAAGGGGGGTTGGAATCAGAGGGAGAGATGAACCATGAGAGACTATGGACTCCAGGAAACAAACTGAGGGTTTTAGAGGGGAGGGGGGTGAGGGCATGGGTTAGCCTGGTGATGCATATTAAGGAGGGCACGTACTGCATGGAGCACTGGGTGTTATACCAAAACAATGAATCGTGGATCACCACATCAAAAACTAATGATGGGGACTAACATAACATAATAAAATAAAATAAAATAAAACAAAATAAAAATAAAAATAAATAAAACTATGGCTGAGCTCTTAGTTAAAAAAATTACAAGATTTCTGGTTTGATATCCTGAAACTAAGAATTAAATCTTATTCAATATTTCTTCCAGATTATTTGCTTACAAGTTACTGTACTGGGACTATCCTAACCTAACACAACTTGAAAAAAAATGTTATACTGCAAGATATTTATTTGAACATTGAAGCATTAGGTATTTTTTTTAAAGGTAGTGACCACTGATGATGGAGGACTGCTTACAAGTCAAATAACTTACTCTAAGGTGACAAATAAGGCTCACTAGTATCACATAGAAGTCCCACCTATCTAAAATTTCAGTGAAGCACATATTTTATGGTGTTTGCTCTGCTTTGCATTTTTCTGTGCTTTCATCATTGGTAAGTCCCATTAACTCAAGTTATGATCCTCTCAGGGTGGGTGGTGTGGTTCAAAGAATGTGATGTATGGGAGCTAAAATCTTGAAGTCCTCACTTCAGAAACTTACTTTACAAAATTGAATGTCTAAGAATGCATAGTATTAAATACTGTGTAAGTAGCCCCTTAAAAGACTGATCTTTATGGTCAGTTCTCTTGTTCTTTTATATGATGTCAAAAAAAATCTTCCTCACATCAGTGTGTCTTTATTGCATTCTGAGGTAGTGGGCTGTAACCTTGATCCAACCTCCTGTAAATTTAACAACATTAAGATCAGAGAGAATTGTAGTGGCCAGATTTTATTTTTATACCTCCTCAGATAGTACTTTAAAAGGTGATCTTCACCTTCCCAGAAAGCACCCAATTGAGGCCGAATATGTATTTTCACCAGACTTGAGTGCAGGGTCATTTATGCAAATCTGCTTTCTCACATATCACTCAAGACCAACAAATGGTACATATGACATAAGTCAACAATACTCAGGTCAATCAAAAATAATTTCTTGAGCTCTAAAAACTCATATAAAATGAGATGACTGTCATCCAGTAGGAGAGAAAGATAAATCTGAGAAAAGAGAATTATTAACACAAGCCAGTCAAACAGGAATTCCAAAGAAGTTTTGCAATCTCTGTGTGCTGTGCACTAGATGGGTTTTTTAATATCAGCTTTGCCATTAACTGGTGTAAGAGAATTCCTTGTTTATAAAATTGGAATAAATAATACATAAGTCCCAAGGGTGATATGAGGCATAAATAAGAGAACTACGTGAATATACTCAGTGCAGCACCTGTCACCTTCTGGTGGTTCTGCATCTGTGCTCATGCAGAAGAGAAAGACAGGGATGGTCACATCAGTTTCAGAAGCAAATGTGATGAAACCAAATGAGATACTATCATTACACTAGGAATATGTTTCAACTCTGGGATAAATTTGTTGAATAAATGTTTCTAGAGAGGTTTATGTACTTCTGTGGATCATGCCTTAAACGACCCCCCGCTAGAAATAAAAATAGTAAGTCATTCATTTAACTGATTTGCGTGAGCGCTTATCATATTCTGGACATTTTTTCTAGGCACTGGGAACAAATTAGTTAATAAAATAATTATTAACACTTCCATTTTGGGGTTAAATTCTAGTCCAGTATAAGCTAGTGCAAATGAAATGACATTATTGTCATGAAGACAATGCAAATATTTCAATGGACGTGCTATGGTCTGAATATGTCCCTCAAAAATTCATATGTTGGAATCTTTACTTACCAAGGTGATGGTGATTAGGAGGTGGTGCCTCTGGGAGGTAATTAGGTCATAAATGTAGAGTCCTCAGGATTGGGATTAGTGGCTTTATAAAAGAGTCCACAGAGAACTTCCTTGCCTCTTTTACCATGTGAGGATACAACAAGTTCACAACACAGAAGGGGCCCTCGCATTACCATGCTGACATCCTCATCTTGGACTTCCAGACTCCAGAACTTTGAGGATCACTTTCTGTTGTTTATAAGCTATTTGTTCTATGATGTTTTGTTATAGCAGTCTGGATGGACACAGACACACCATGTACACAAAACATATGCATACACACAAAAGCAGTGACCACAGCCACAATTATGACATTTGGGTTCCAGCTTCAAAAACAACAATGACGGGTGGCTTAACTCCTCTAGGATATTTTGAGACAGAAAAGAACTAGTACAAGGCCAGGATAAAATCCAAAGACACACCTGGACATCGGGGGCTGCATGTAAGACCAACCCTCCCAGAGAAGACTGTAAGAAGCTGCACGGCACACCCGAGTCAATAGACCACTGAAAGACACTTCCATTACAAGTAGGACTTGGCAAGCCACGTGCTTGGGTGACTGGATCTGCAATATCACTGGCGCCCCAGCAAGACAGAATTCACAACTGGCCAACGCATTATCTGGTTTGAATGTAGCTCAACAAAGGTTCAAGTAATTACGTAAGTATGTGTGCTTAATATTTAGTGGAAACACACACACACACACACAAAAAAAAAACACAAAAAAACAAGAGCATATTTATAACTCATACTGCTCGTATTACTACCTAAATAGGAGGAATACAATAGTCATAACAGTAATGACAGCAAGAGCAATAATAATTCTGTGATAAAATATAAGCTAATAATTTGAAAACACTGATGGAGACATTTTATAGAGATGTAAATTACAAATTAATTTAAAAAGAAATAAAAAAAAGAATACCTTTAAATTCCTTAAGTGTCCTCCTGAAAAGACATATCAGGCTAAAATAATTTTTTTCAAAGGTCCATTTTACATTGAAGAACAGATAATATTTGTGATGGTTATTTTTATGAGTCAACCTGACTAGGCCATGGGCTGCCCAGATATTTGGTGAAACATTATTCTGGGTGTTTCTGTGAAGTTTTGGATGACATTAATAGTTCTTTGGTAGACTGAGTGAAGCAGACTGCTCTCCCTAATGTGGGTCTTGTTTCATCAATTGGAGTCCTGAACAGAAAAAAAAAAAAAAAAAAAAAAGGCTGAGTAAGAGGCAAGACTTCTTGTCTTACTCCTTAACCTGAGGCATCCATCTTTTCTGGCCTTTGGACTTGAACAGAAACATTGGCTTTTCTTGGATTTTGCTTGAGCTTGCTGGTTTTCCAACTGAAACTGTATTATCAGTACTCCGCCTCCATAATTGCATGAACCAATTCATTATAATAAACCTATATCTATATCATCTACCTATCTACCTAGAGAGATACATCCTAATGGTTCTGATTTTCTGAAGAATATTAATAAATACTGATCTTATAAAAATACATAACTGGATCTGAATAGTTCAAAAGAAGAAAAAATAAAGTGGGATAAGATAGTACACAGCAAAAAAAAAATGAATATGCTCACATGTGAACAGAATAGAAATCAAAGATGCAAAAGTCTTAACTAAATATATTAGCAAAGAAAATACAGCAGTGTGTGTTGAAGTATATGTGTGTCTTTGAGTACGTGTGTGTGTGTCTGTGTATTCCCTAAAATTTTAGTACAATTTCAAGCTTTTATAACTTCTGAAGTATAAATTCTACAAAGTTAAGATAACCATTATTTGAATTAATTTAAAATTTAATTATTTATACTTCTTAATCAGTTATATGGGTGATATTTTAATAATGTGTCTTCAGTTCTTTCTTTGTGTGCTTTCTTTTGGAAAATGTGAATTAGCCATCTTTGAGATTGCTGATTCTTTCCCCAGTTGTGTTATACCCACTAATGAATCTTTCAAAGACATTCTTTATCTCTGTCATCATGCTTTTCTCTTCCAGCCTTTCCAGCTGATTCTCCTAATTTCCATCTCTCTGCTGAAATTCTCCACCTATTTATACATGTTTCTTTCTATCTTTTCTCCTAGAGCCTTTCATATATTAATCATTATTTTAAATTGTAATTATTTTAAATCATATGATAGTCCAAACACCTGGGTCATATTTGAACCTGGTTCTATTGACCATTTTACCTCTTGAGATTTTTTTCCCCTTCTTTGCATATTATGTAATTTTTGAAAGGTGGGCATTTTGTGAAGGGCAGAGTAGCTTGAGGTAAATAATATGTATGTCTGGGCATAAGATGTGTCTCCTCTTGCCAAGCCTTTCGTTTGGAGCGTTGAGTCCACCTTGTTAGGAAATGAGGTGGATTCAGCTTTCCTGTGGCTGTGGTTATTCACAGTGCACCACAAACTTTGAATGCTTAGTGTCGCTTTGTGTTTAGGTTTTCCTCAAGGTTTGTGCTCCACCCTCTGCCTGGGGTCTTCAGAACCTTGCGTCGGCACTCAGAACTGGTCCATCCCGAGGTTCTGCCTCCACTTCAGCATGCACTGCTGTTATTTGTTAAATGATCCTTGTTAGCCTAGTGGGGCAGAGGGAGGCTCTTTCTACTGTCCAGGCTCAGCATCAGATTTAGGCAGGTAACATGTCCTTGGGTCTCAGGAGAGGTTTCTTAATGATCTGATCTCAGGGTATTTTTATGCTCCTCCCCAAGAGAGAGGGTTAAGGTTTTGTTTGTTTTCTTCGTTTGTTTCTTTGTTTTCAGTTCCTTTTGCCTGTCTCTACTAGGTCTTCACTCATTCCCTGAAGGTGACAGAGTTTTCTTCCTTCCCATAGCAGTTTAAAGCTTTTGTTCCATAGAGAAGACAGGGAGGAAGGATTTATATGGGGCTTCATGCTGTTCCCACAGCAGTTGCCCTTTTCCTCCCCCAGACCTGGGCCAAGAGAAAGAGACCTCTCTCCTGACTGTTGACCAGTCCTCCTGTTGACCCAGTGGAGTCTGTGCAGAAAGGATGCAAGCGGGTGTAAACCCCTGTTTCAGTTGCCCCCGAGGACTCTGTTCTCTCACACTAGCTTACACTTGGCTTTTCATTATATGTTAAAAAGTTTAATGGAATTAATCCTATTGGATGGTAAAGAGTCTGATGTCAGTCCTGGTGAGTAAATACTGTCACCCTGTCTCTCTCTGGAGCTGCCTGTCTTTCCACAGATTTCAGTTCTCAAGTAGGTTAAAGAAAAGTTGTGATTTTGTGGATTATACAGCATTTTAAATAGGTTATGCATATAGTTGTAAGAGTCAGAACAATGCATTATTCCACTTTTCTATTCCAACAGAAGTCAAAATGATTATTTTTTATAAATAATAACTTTTAAATCTTTGTTTCAGTGCCTCTAATTGAAGATAGGAAAACTTGAAAACATTAAAATTAAACTTTTAAAAAAATTACAAAATTTCAAAATCTACAAAATTTCAAAATAAAATTTTAAAAAATGTATACCAGTTATACATTTGAAGCTATTAAAGCTTAAAATTGCACGATTGTATATATGTGTATATATTCACACACACATATACACACATATAGCATATTAGGTCCATAAGTCTGTTGTAACAAAGGCACAGCATAAAATAACAGAAATTCATTCTCTTTCCTCTCAGGAGTCTGGAAGTCCAAAATCAAGGTGCTGGTAGGCCATGCTCTCTGAAGCATCTAGGGAAGAATCAGTTCCATGATTTTCTCTGCATGTGGTATTTTCTAACAATCTTTTGTCTTTCTTGGCTTGTATATGGAACACCTCACTTCCTGGCCTCATCTTCACATGACTTTTTTCTTTTGTGTGTCTGTTTTTCCATTTCTTCTGCTTTTCTTATAAGGACAATAGTCACATTTGATCATCCTATTCCAGTATGGTCTCATCTCAAATTAACAAATTACATCTGTCTTGACCTCATTTCCAAATAGTTAACATTCTGAGGAGCTGGGGGTTAGAACTTCAACCTATCTTTGCAGGACAAAATTTAACCCATAACACATATACCCACGTACACAATGATGGTGGGGTTGTTCCCTCTAGGACTGCAAAGATGGTTCAACATTAAATAATACATCAGTATAACTTGTTTGCTTTGATATTCATATAATCATCTTATTTGATGATGGAGGAACCATTACATTTATATTTCCCTATCTTGCAGTGATCTAAAACAGGTTATCTACTAGAAATCTTTCTCAAATAGCTTATTATTTATGAAACTTCAGGAGCACTCCCACTAGGATAAAAAGGGAAAATAAATGTCAGTCAATCTCCCTCTTAGTATGAGGTATTGTTCTGGAGTTCTTAACAACTTTGGTAAAACAAAGCAGACTTGTATAAAAGTTAAAGAAGAAGAAATCTTTTCACTAATTCAGATGATCCTATATATGTCCTAGAATTTTATGTAGACTCATCAAAACATATAAATATATGTAATTTTTTTAATGTCACTCATGCCTCAGAAAAGTATAGAAAAACACTTAGGGGTTTAAGGAGGGAGAATGTCACTGACTGCAGTTCTTTCATTACACAGATTATAAAACAGCAATTAATAAAATAAAACCAGCAATAAAAAGAGAAACAGTTAATGAAATCCTATTTGTTCCAAGTGGTTATTATTTATGGTTTAACCATCAGAAAAGGCTGAGAACTGAGATTTAGAATCACATAATGCAAGTCAGAAATAAGGGCCAATCTTTTACTATAAATAGCTGTATCTAGAAAGATATACTCAGCAGTATTCTAGCTGGATAGTATTGGTTAGTAACTCTAAACAGCCATTTTGTCACACCTATGTGTAATACTTCTGTTTTATATATTCAAGTGTAAGCATGCTGTAAGAAAGCACACCTATTACACTATATAGATTTAATTTGTCATATCATTTGCTGTCTTCCTATAGCCCAAAGATTAACCATAAATATTATTAAAGAGACAAATTGATCTTGGTGGATACAACTAATTGTGTAGCTACTACTTTAGCATCCAGGTGTGCACTTTTAAATCTTGACAAACCGTATGACACAGAACCCTCAATGTTTCACTTTGAATGGGTTATGAGTCTGCACTGAGAAAATTTAAGAGGCTGGGAGGTAAACTCCAGGGCATGGACCACGGCTGAGGCATTGGCTGTTAATTATGTGCAGTGGTCAATTACCCACAGCAATAATCCCCTTTATTGCAGCAGAAAAAAAAATTCAATACTTTACTTAGATCACATACAAATCAGGTTGATCTTGAGTAAGAGCATCTTCGAATATGAAGGACAAAAAAATAACCCTTTAATTACCATGTTTATGTCTCCTTTTTTAGTTACCCAAAGAAAGTAAACATACTTA
Organism: Leptonychotes weddellii; assembly: GCF_054177405.1. Taxonomy (NCBI): domain Eukaryota; kingdom Metazoa; phylum Chordata; class Mammalia; order Carnivora; family Phocidae; genus Leptonychotes; species Leptonychotes weddellii. The sequence continues at coordinate 3,679,842 of NC_138370.1, forward strand.
AGCGCATCTTAGCAATTATAGCCTGCTTTTCAGACTCTGTTTAATTATGAGTGAATCAATCAATATGCCTCTATTCACTGCCTCATTTCAATACTTTACACCAGTTTTAAAACTGAACAGTTCCTATAGACTCGGGCTTGTATTTCCTGCTTATATAGCTATTCTAATGATTAAAAATGATTAAATATAAGAGTGCATCATTCTCTTGTACTTTCCATGGTACTGCCTTCTCCCAAGCTGTTGAATGCCTATCCTTTGTTTATACACATCACAGAGCCATTCCTGCAGAAAGATGGCATGATTTCACCTACCTGTCCAGAATGACTCTCTGACATATGCCTTGATGCCCACAATTTCTCTCGTAAGAGGCCAACACTTTCACTTTCTCCTTAAAGCTGAAAATTTAAAAACTAAACAATTTAGTGCATGCTAATATCTATGCCTCAGGGAAACTGCTAGCGACCTTGGATTCAGAGGGTGTCAGTCTTTTCCTGGGATTCCACACATACTGTAGGCTTGTTCCCATTTTTCCTATATAGCAACTAACTTTCCTATTAAATTTAGAGTCCTGTTTTGACATCCATACTCTCTTTTCAAAAAAACAAGCCAGGATTATCCAAAAGACAAAAGAAAACAAGTGGTGGTGAGGTTGTGGACAGAAGGAAACTCTTGCACACTCTTGGTGTGAATGTAAATTGAGAACAGTCATTATGGAAAACAGGACTGAGGTTCTTTAAGAAGTTAAAAATAGAACTGCCCTACAATCCAGCAATCTCACGGCTTCACTGCTGGGTATATATCCAAAAGAAATGAAGCCACTGTCTCAAAATGGTATATGCACCCTCTTGTTCACTGCAGCATTATTCACAATAGCCAAGACCTGGAAACAACCTAGTGTCCATTGACAGAGGAATGGATAAAGACAATGTACTATATACATATAATTATTCAGCCATAAAAAAAGGAAGGAAATACTGCCATTTGTGAAAACACAGATGAACCTGAGGACATTATGTTAAGTGAAAAAAGCCAGACACAAAAAGAAAAATACTGTATGATCTCACATGTAGAATTTTAAACAGTCGAACTCATAGAGCCAGAGACTATAATGGTGATTACTGGTGGCAGAATGGTGGGGGAAATCAGATGCTGTTCACAAGGTAAAAACTTTCAGTTATAAGATTGATGAGTTCTGAAACAAAAAAAAAAGATTAATAAGTTCTGGAGATCTAATGTATACCATTGTGTACTTGAAATTTGCTAAAAGATAGGTTTCTCAAGTGCTTTCTGCTGTTTTCACCACCACCAAAAACAAACAAAAAGGTAACTATATGAGGTGATGAGTGTATTAGTCAACTTGATTATGATAATCTTTTCAAAACCATATGTATATTAAATCATTATGTTATGCACCATAAATATATATTTTAAAAACCTACCCTCCTATTAAAAAATAAATAGGCCAGGGCGCCTGGGTGGCTCAGTTGGTTAAGTGACTGCCTTCGGCTCAGGTCATGATCCTGGAGTCCCTGGATCGAGTCCCACATTGGGCTCCCTGCTCAGCAGGGAGTCTGCTTCTCCCTCTGACCTTACCCCCTCTCATGTTCTCTCTCTCATTCTCTCTCTCTCTCACTCTCAAATAAATAAAATCTTTAAAAAAATAAAATAAATAAATAAATAAATAAATAGTCCAGGTTGACAATGTTTTCTTGGACATCAAATTTGGAATCGTTCTTCAATGGAGGCCAGCTCCACTGATGAACTAGAACTTAACATTTTCAAATCTTGTAATTCCAGCTTTATTTACTGCTAACCAGAGTTGGTGCATTCCTACAATGGCGTATCTATAATTAAGGCCTCAAAATGCAAAGGGAAGATACTAAGATAAGTATTAGGTCAGATGAAGACATTTGCCTTGTGAAATAATATACCCAAGAAGTTCTCTTTTCATTCCTTCTAGGGAGTGTGTAAATATTGTCTATCATATTCTGTGACTGATACTTGACTAATTAATATTTTATTGTTATTGTTCATTTGTTTCCTTTTGTCATTTTGATTTGTTCAGCATCTTTGTTCTCTCCTGGATACTAAAAAAACATGTAAAGAGAAACATAAATCTCATCCTGTCCTCTTATTTTAGATGGAGACATGATTTGATCATTTAGCTAGGAAGTTTTTTGAAATGGAATAAAATCCCAAACCCAATGCTGTCTCCATGACTGTGTTGCTTCTATGCTATGCAGAACTGACATCATACAGATCATGTATGTTTTATTCATGTCAATGTTTTGCGTGCTGAAAACAGAGAACAACTGTCAAAGGCACTGAAAGAAAACTCACTCACAGTATGTCTCCAATGAGTAGCACACTTTCTAGAAAATGGTACTTGTGCAAGTTTTGTGAGTGAGAAACAAAATTGAGTGAGTGTGAGTGTGAAACAAAATTGAATCCAGTAGTCAAGAGAAAGTAGAGGGCAACAGAACTGTTTCTGTCTGCCTTGGCTTTGGACTTGATAGTTTCTACCACTGTGCTCCTACAAACTCCCACCACTCATCCTAAGACTGCTAATAAATTTTCCTTAATTAAAAATACAGATAGGGGCACCTGGGTGGCTCATTCGTTAAGCGTCTGCCTTCGGCTCAGGTCATGATCCCAGGGTCCTGGGATCGAGCCCCGCATCGGGCTCCCTGCTCAGCGGGAAGCCAGCTTCTCCCTCTCCCACTCCCCCTGCTTGTGTTCCCTCTCTCGCTGTGTCTCTCTCTGTCAAATAAATAAAATCTTTAAAAAAAAAATACAGATAAACACAGGCATCAGACCTCTGACATTAACTTTGCTCTTTCCTCTCTCACTCCACAAAGCAAAACCTATTCATAATGACTAACCAAATTTCTCATGCTCCAGGCAGAGCAAACTTCCTTCTTTCTTTGATTGAAAATCAATTTAAAAGCCAACCTTAAATTTGTAATATTTTGACAGGTTGTTGTGAATCCCCAAATGCAATGAACAATTAAATAAAATTTTCCCTGGGGAACCAAATTCATGAAGAGAAGCTATTGAAGATCTTTTGTTAGGTGAGAGAAGAGTGAAGTCCAAACTAGCAAGCATTTGAACTAGCAGAAATAATGAACAGAAAAGGATTCTTCAAGACAGATATTTTAATCTGCTATATTATGTTATGCTAGATTATATACTACAAAGTGCATGCTGTTAAAACTTTTAACTTTTTACACCAAATATGGAAGAGAGCACTTTTTATTTATCGACCTATTTAATACTGTAGACATCATTTCCTACTTAGTTTGAAATATGTGGGCGCCTGGGTGGCTCAGATGGTTGGGTGTCTGCCTTCGGCTCAGGTCATGATCTCAGGGTCCTGGGATCGAGTCCCACATCGGGCTCCCTGCTCCTTGGGAGCCTGCTTATCCCTCTGCCTCTCTCTCTCTGTCTCTAATGAATAAATAAATAAAATCTTTAAAAAAAAAAAAAAAAAAGAAATATGTTTGGTAATTTTGTCATCACACACATGCACAGACATACACCCTATTCTGTCTGCATAAAACGCTAATACATCTTTTTACTTATCACCATGGGAGGTATTCTAGAAGCAGGGATCCTTAATCTTAAAGGTTCTGAAATTTGGACTTTACACAAACAAACACCACATTTTTCTTAGAAAATGTATTTGTAACATTGTAGACAGAGACTTGACATTAAAACAGGCTGTTTCTTGGGGCGCCTGGGTGGTTCAGTTGGCTAACCGTCTGACTTAGTTTCGTCTTAGGTCATAATCTCAGGGTCCTGGGATACAGCCCCATGTTGGGTTCTGCACTCAGTTGGGAGTCTGCTTCTTTCTCTACCTCTGCCCCTTCCCCTGCTCATGCACTCTCTCTCTCTCTCTAAAATAAATAAATAAATCTTAAAAAAAAAAAAAAACAGGCTGTTTATTGAATGATCATTTAACCAACATATAGATGATAGCTTACACTGAATGTGTGCACACATGGAGGCAAAGAGGTCACAGAAAGACACAATTAAATATGTCCTTTTGGCAAGTCTCATGGTATATTAAACAGAGAAAACCGAACAGACTCATTAATAATGAAACAAAGAAATGATATCTGAATTTAATTGTGCATCATTTTATCTGGTCTTTTAAAAATAAAGAAAGAATAATACTACTCTTAATAAAAAGAGAAGTCTTACTTTGGGAAAGAAAAAGAGATAAGAGATGTAGCATTTGGAAGCTACATTTGAATTATGTAACTTTTAAAAAGATGATGCAAATTAGGTTTACCTTTATCTAGTAGCATTCTGAATTGACACTGCAACATTTTTTTAAATATCAATATATTTATGCTCAGATAAAACAAATCTCTTATATCTGGGGGAAAATAGTAAGTCTAATAGAAAAAGTCATAAGAAACTAAGTATAAAGGAGAAAAGGGTAGGATAAAAATTATAAGAAAAAAGGCAATGGAAGAGAATAACAATATGGCTTTGGGAAGATATTTTTCATGCACACTGTTACAATTTTAGCCATGCAAAATTAAAAGTGAAAAAATCTGTTCCTTCCAAAGTGTAGTCTACAAACTATGCATGCAGTGTGCAACCATCCTATGAAAGCCCAGTTTTCTGATTTGACTGGTTTCATTCATTTCAATGTTGTTCACAGTGATGAAGAGAAATTTGGGGATAAATAGTTCATAACTTTGCTCTCCAATTGTTTGTAGGTTTTTTCCACCACTACTGGGTGTCACTTATTATTATAAAACTGTTTTTATTATGCTGCACATTTGAAGTGTTACATAAAATGATGTGATTCTGGGATGCGCTAAGAAGTAATCTTGACTTTAAACCCTACTGTCTTCTTTTCTCCTTTTGTACATTCCTTCCCCAAGGGAGTGGCGGAATGCTTTGCTGCTTAGAATTGTTACTCCAAAAGAGCTAGCATATTTTTGATTACTGAATGCTCTTAAGAGTCTATGGTTTTCAAGGGCGAGAAAACCACTATCTTATGGAAAATGAGGACATTCGGACTAGTTATTTGGCTATCTGGAGGAATCAAAAAGAAAGAGTATTCTCATTGAGTGTTTCTTAGACTGGATGGGCATTTCAGCAGCTCCATAGAATTTAGCTGCAGAAATCCATAGAACTCTATTCCAGGGCCCCATCATTAATTTGACTTCAATAGATTCTTGAGTGAAAAGAAGTCTGTAAGTGTTTGAGAGGCAGACATCAGGATGAAATAATCTACCTGTGGTCAGGGCTAGGTAATAGAAACATCGATGCAGTGCTTTACCTTGGTGTTGATTCCAGTGCTCAGAGAAGGCTGACTGGGCAATGACCCGAAAGCTTTCTACCATCATGCATGGACAGATATTTGAAGTCACACTGCCTGAGCAGAAAATCACGTTTCCTTGTCTCTGCCTGTTTCTCCTTAGAAAAGCATATTCTTCACATCTTCACATGCTTTTAAGTATTATTTGTACTCAGTGTAAGGCTTTTATCATTTTTCGTACATAAATTTTCTTCTAGCTCTGTAACAATGCAATTTTTAATCCATTCAAGTAAATTCAACCCCAAAGTTGCTGTTTCCCAGCGTTAAGACATGCACCCACCCCTCTTCTAAGACTTGTAAAAAATGTATATATACATATCTTTTGAAGTGTTGAAAGGAAAATAGTACTTTATATTCTTTATCATATCACTTTTTGTAAATGTTGAATATATTCCTGTTTATTTTTCCATGTTCTGTTTTGTAGCCTTAAGAAGTGTTTCAAACATATCTGAATGTATAAAACAAGAGTAAATGCCCTACATGGTGTGATGCTGCATTATATATATATAAAACTGTGTGCATATATTAAAGTTTGTCTCTTAAAAAAAAAAAAAAGAAAAGCATATTCTTTTTTAAGGAAGTCAAAATCTTTTCCTGACTGTAGAATGGAATTACAGAGGCTCTGCTCTGTATCAGAAACGTATTGCCTATAAACCCAAGACCTAACTCAATGCAGTATACCATAGCTAAGCACAATGAAGTGAGGTAATTTCCTTATGGTAATTTCAAATATCGACCTGTCAAGTGAGAAATGTGAAATGCACTACATTCATAAATTAGGGAAGGACAATGGCAGTCATATGTGAGCAGCTGTAATTAAGCCTTTTAATTTCTGAGAATTTTCTATAGAATTTTTATATATAATTTTCTATATATATTTCTATATTTATATATACATATAGAAATGCTCAAGAAATATTTCCATTTCAAGGTTATTCAAAATATGATTTTCAGCTAGTCGAAATATGGTAACAGTTTTTAAAATGTGTTTTCTTACTTTAATAACAATACATCTATCATATTAGCACCATGGAATGGAATTCATTTTAGACAGAAAGTTACAAGTATGCCAAAGTTTATATCAAATGTGTCAACAAACCAAATTACTCATACATCATCAATCAATGACAATATAGAGTAATGGATTTAGTTTAAAATATGTGAATCTTTCAGAAAAAATATACTGCACATATTTAAAAAGTGATCTTTATTCATTTTTGAATCTATATAGTTTTATTTAAAAGTGACATTTAAATTTATACTGACAGGAGCAAAAATATAAATCTGTAAGTGTAAAAGATCTGAATTATAAAACATTATATTTATTTTTGAATTTTATTTTAACAGTATGACTAGTCTTACAGTTTTATCTAAATGTACTCATATTTGGCTGGGGGAGGCATGTTACAATTTTATGTTCCATGCATTTTCCTCAAATGTGTCTGAAATGATTCTTCAACAGTCAGCTCTAGAAAATGAAGTAATCAAAAGATCCAGGAAGAAGAAGGAAAGATGTTTATTTAATTGATGGAAACACCACTCTCACATAACATCTATGGCATACTATTTTGTATAGTACTTGGAAATGACTATACTTTGGTTTGGTCACTTTAGAATAAATGTGGACATTCCACCGCAGCTCTGGTGATGATGAATTATACTTTCAATTTTTTATTTTTTTAAAGATTTTATTTATTTATTTGACAGAGAGAGACACAGCAAGAGAGGGAACACAAGCAGGGGGAGTGGGAGAGGGAGAAACAGGCTTCCCGCAGAGCAGGGAGCCCAATGCAGGGCTTGATCCCAGGACTCTGGGATCATGACCTGAGCCAAAGGCAGACGCTTAACGACTGAGCCACCCAGGCGCCCCTGAATTATACTTTCACAGGAGTGCCCTGAATTATCTAGTTCACCAACCATCCACTAACAATTTGAACACTTTTTTTTTTAAGATTTTATTCATTTATTTGAGAGAGAGAGAATGAGAGACAGAGAGCACGAGAGGGAGGAGGGTCAGAGGGAGAAGTGGACTCCCCACTGAGCAGGGGGCCCAATGCAGGACGTGACCCCGGGACTCCAGGATCATGACCTGAGCCGAAGGCAGTCGCTTAACCAACTGAGCCACCCAGGTGTCCCAATTTGAACACCCTTTAAGGAAATGTTTATTTTATCCTTTATTTTAGGAAAATAAAGTCTGCAAAAAAAGAATTATTCTCTGAACCATGAATTGTGTATTAGAACATGTGCAAATGAATTATTTTCAAGATAATGTTTCATGTCAATATGAGGTATCTGGTTAAATCAAGAATTACCAACTACACCAAGATAACATTTTTTCTTCTACAGTTTCAACTTTTTAACCCCAGTATTCCTGATTCACGGAAGAGCTCACAGCAAGAGTCATTGCCCCCACAAAATGTCTAGAGCTGCCAAATTCATGCAGACCTGGTGACTGACACGGTAACGTTTCCTTGACTGATCTGTATCATCTATATGCAACGAGTGCCGCAGAGCCTGCCATTTCTGTTGGCACAAATACCTCATCTTCACCATGTAAAGAAAAAGACATTGCTCAAATAAGGTGATTAGCTAAAAAAAATCTTTGACCAGATGACAGAATACTTCATACTCCTACTGGCTTCTCAAGCTTACAGACTTTTGATACAACCACTTTTTTTCTTTTTATTGAAAAGGGGAATGAAAATTCATTCTAATCTAGTTCTTTTTTCTTTTTCTGACTTACAATTTATCACATTGGAGAACATACATTATTTTTTTTTAAAGATTTATTTATTTATTTTGGAGAGAGAGCTTGAGCCAGGGGGAGAGAGGGAGAGAAAGAGAATCTCCAGCGGGCTCCCTGCTGAGAGTGGAGCTCAACGCAGGGCTCGATTCACCACCCTGAGATCGTGATCTGAGCCAAAATCAAGAGTCAGATGCTTAACCTACTGAGCCACACAGGTGCCCCAAGAACGTACATTATGATTTATGATGAAGGGTTAGGTGGTGGGTTCCTGAATCTTACATCATACAATCCTAAGAAAGTAAACATTTCTGCACACAATCCTCACTGGATCCAGATATCATAGGGAAAGCCAAAACAAACAAACAAACAAACAAAGCCCGTAGCACAGAAAAAAGGGGCAAGACTCACTCATTATACCAAGTGTCTCCCACATGACACTGATTTCCCTGTAAAATGAATAAAATTTAAGTCTTTGAACTTGGAGATTAATTTTGCAAAAGAGGAAATATTCATTTCCATATAATCTTTGCATACTTCACAGAACTCACAAGGTTTCTTCGATGTTTATAAAATGATTCAAGGTTTAAACCCCCCCTTTTTTTTTTTGATAATTCATTTTTTGCTCAGGTATCAGGGTCTAGCACATGATCAGCACTCAATGTGTCAAATAAAAGTTTTCCGGTAGCCAGTGAAAACCATCGGTGTGTCTAATCCAAGAGATGGTACCTTCCAGAAATAACAAAGAAATGTTATATGCATATCCATTCATATGTTTAAAAATTCACAATGCAAGTGATACCTTGGATTTGTCTAAACCGATGCATTAAAATCAGAATGCCCACTGAAAGCTGTCCCTGGGCACAGATACTTCTGGGTTCCCTTTACCTTCACCTGGAATACTTAGTTCCCATAGCTCTCCTTCCGTGCCTTGTGAAATTGCAACTGATCCTCACAATTTGCTTAAAATCCCTCCTTTTTGAAAAAAAGTTTCATTTCTTTGCTCACTTCTCCAGGCAAATTTAAACCCTCTCTTCTCTTCACAGTACAGTGCTAGTTCTTTAGCAGAGTAGCTGTGAAGCATGGAGATTATCGGTCTCTATGTCTCAGCCTCCTCCCTCAGACCACCTGAGACTCTGAAACAGCAAGTCCTATCTCTGGCCTTCCTCAGCTACAATCTTACTGAATAGTCCCATAGTTGTGGTCGCGGTGGCAAGCAAGGACATTACCAATTTCTACGATGACCATCCATATGATCCAAACTCCTAATATGTGGCAGAAAACATGCTTCACTCATATATCACTCATATATGCTCCTCAGAAATATTATCCTCTGTGAGGTAATCACTGTTTGTTCCCCTGGTGCATAAAGGAGAAAACTGAACAGTAGGAACCCCAGAGCTAGGGATCAATCCCACCAGTCTGAGCACAGGCTCTCAATCACAGCATCACTGCTTTATAGCTTTTTAGACTATGTACTGAATGAATGATAATAGAAAGCTCGTGTTCACCCTGATGGATTTGACTTGAACTTTGAGATCCTACTCGGATACCTTTCCTCCAATGGCTCTACCTTCCCACCAGCCACCTTTCCCATTTCAAATGATCCAAACTGCACCTTCTTCCACATAGTTTGGATGGTGGTGCAACTCTCAGCACGTGGTTTTACAGTTAGTGTCCTAGCTGTGAAAATATCGAGGGCTGGGGCACTATCTTTCTTCTTCTCTGGATCACCAGTACCTTAATAAATATTTGCTGAAATAATTGGAAAAAATTAAGTAAGTTCAGTGTTCAATCATATAAGTACATGAAAGTGTAGCTTTAGATGTCACTATTGGTCTCATTCATCTCTCAAGCTGGCGCTGTGCATTTGAACTATCTAGAGAGCTTTACAAATACAAATTCTGTGACTCCATGAATGGGAATTCTGAGAGCATGGGTGCAGCCCTGAAATAGCTAACAAAATGTTTCCTTGAAATCTGAATGCAAAACCAGGTTGTGTGAAGGCTCTGATCCTCTGCATTGTTCTTTATTCCTGTATATTCGGCTTAACCCTCAAAGCTGGGGTGGGGACAAGCCTCCTGAGAAAGTCAACCCTGCTCATACTGTAACTTGGTGTTTTCTTTCTCATAGATTGCACTTTTCTAGTTCTGTTTTGATTTTTCCTACCCATGCCCTGTATAGCAGCAGGTGCATATGGACGTTTAATGAGTATTTAATGATATGCTGAGGATGATTTAGTGTGCTGGACAGGTAATATAATGAATAATAGCTGAAAGTTTTGAGACGTTAACTCCAGCATCGGCTACCTTCCACTTAAGTAACTTCAATACTCTGTCAGAATCTGTCACAATATTTTAAAAACAAAAGGTGCTGTGTTGTTTTGTTTCATTTTCCAAGGTGGTCCATTTTCTCCACATACTTAACTGTATCAGTTCACTGTTTCTGTATCACATATTAACATCAACTTGGCAACTTCAACCAGCACAAGTTTACGATGTTAGAGTTTCCTGGAAACAGGAGTCTGGGCATGACTTGGTCTCACAGGCAGGAATCGAACTGTCAGGCTGAGCATCTCAGTTGGGGATCCGAGTGTTCTGAGCCCATTCAGAGGGTTGGTAAAACACAGTCTTTTGTGATGGTAACACAGACGCGGAAGCCCCCTCACTAGCTGTCTGCTGGAGATCACTCCCACCCCCTTAGGGCCACACAAAGACGGCTGCTATGAGTCCCCATGTACCACTCACAGGGATTTGCTTTATGCCGGGCAAGTGTGAGCACATCAGACTGACGTCCAACCCCCACGCAGGCTGCTGTCTATATAGTGTGACTCAATCATGGGAGGGACCAGCACAGCCCCATTTGCCATAAGTAGTAACTAAATCGAGGAAACTAATATTCAGATAATTCAGATGCAGCGGTTGTGCCCATGCGTAAAGGGAGGGAGGCTTGCACACCCTGCGTCAGGAATCACGGAGGCTATCAGAATTCTGCTTTCCTGGGGGTCTGGACAATTCTAGAAGCTTAAATTCTCACTGAGTGCTATTTCCCATGGAGGGTCACAGGCTTCAATTTTACATACCCTAGTTTTCTTCACTTCAAAAAATTTTAAGGAAAAAATACTGATATTTTGTTTCCTCCACATCTTGGTGGTTGTTTTTATTTAGAGATTTTTAACAATAGGCCTTGTACAGAAGCTTGGAGATGCTGCATTCTAAGAGACCAATGCCCTTCAGCCGAACTGGAGTGGGTTTTTATTTGAAATAAAAGAGATCAAAAGAAAAGCTGCTATTGAAAGTTTTTCTGTAAGCCCATTTGCCAGCATGAAAAGATATTAATCCTCAGGGTTATAAAATCCATAAATGATTTTGATTTTCTTTTTCTTGCAGTGTGTGCATGCATTCAGAATTTATGTGCTTCTTCTCCATCATTATTATAGTTTACTATCTAACCTCCAGGGATGGGCTCACCTTCAGCATTTGACGCTCTGCTTTTTTCCCCCCAACGACGTGTTATGCTCTCATTTTTCTGTCTTCTGTGCTGCTGCTGGGTCAACTAAAGGAGATGGGCTATAGGTTTCGTAGCTCGGCACACGGGCCCTGGGGCGGCGCGCCTGGACTTGAATGCTAGTTCTGTCTCTTACAACCCTCTCTGTGCTTTATTTGGGTGAAAGTGTAGAACCTCGCTTTCTTGGCTATTGTGAAAATCCAATGCGTCAATAGCTGTATAATGTCCGGGACGGTGCCTAACACACTGTAAGCATCACATAAGTGTTTACAGTTATTCCAAATTTCCACTCACATCCTCTGAACCTTTATCTCAATGCCAATTTCTCCTCTATGTGCCCCTCCTCAGTTTGCTCTGCACTCTTACTTTCAACACACTGAATTATCTCTTTTTTTTTTTTTAAAGATTTTATTTATTTATTTGACAGAGAGAGAGTGAGAGAGGCAACACAAGTAGGGGGAGGGGGAGAGGGAGAAGCAGGCTTCCCGCGGAGCAGGGAGCCCGACGCGGGGCTCGATCCCAGGACCCTGGGACCATGACCTGAGCCGAAGGCAGACGCCCAACGACTGAGCCACCCAGGCACCCCTGAATTATCTCTTTATCATCTTTTACCATCAGCGCTGTATCTTGAACATTTCTTAGTTATTCCTCAGAAGTAAATTTTGTTTTATTCTCTGCCCAGTTCTCCATCTTGAAACTTACATTTTTCTTATTTTTACATGACCATCTCTAACAATCCAAACTTTGTGTGTGTCAAAGATTATTTTTCCAATATTGAACTTTTTATGATAAAAACAACAACATTCTAGGCAATCTGTAACAGCAGAAGGAAGGAAAACCCTCTTCCCAATGCCATCCGCTGTATACTTTTGGTCTGCATGCCTAAACACAACCCTGACGTGTCTATTTTTATGGAAATGCAATCATATGATTTGTGAAAGCTGCTTTTCCCCTTAACTTTATGTTAGTGCACTTTTATGTGAAATAGAGCCTATATTACCATTTCAATTGCTGAGTGGTATTGGTTGTGCGGGTGTACCTCAATTTATTGAGCAATCCTCTATTATTGAGTTGTTTATGATTTCTAACACACATGCACACGCACATACGCATGAATCCAGATGGATCATGCATGTGCTTTATATGCTATATCTTAGATTCCTCTTCATCTTGGAATGTTTCCTAAAAAGCAGTACTTAGAAATGAGACTTGCTGGGGCATCTGGGTGGCTCAGTCGGTTACGGTTAAGCATCCAACTCTTTTTTTTTTTTTTTAAAGATTTTATTCATTTATTTGAGACAGAGAGAATGAGAGAGAGAGAGAGAGAGAGAGAGAGCACACAAGAGGGGGGAGGGTCAGAGGGAGAAGCAGGCTCCTTGCTGAGCAGGGAGCCCGATGCGGGACTCGATCCAGGGACTCCAGGATCATGACCTGAGCCGAAGGCAGTCGCTTAACCAACTGAGCCACCCAGGTGCCCAGCATCCAACTCTTGATTTCGGCTCAGGTCATGATCTCTGGGTCATGTTTCAAGGCCTGCGATGGGCTCTGCATTCAGTGGGGAGTCTGGTTGGTATGCATTCTCCCTCTGTCCCTCACCAGGCTCACCCCTTCTCTCTCTCAAATAAATAATCTTTTTTTAAAAAAAAGAAGGGAGACTTACTGTGAAGTACATCATTAAGATTTTCTGCATGCTGTTCCACCTTTACTAAATGCTATACCAATTCATGATTTGATGACAGTGTGAATGAGAGGCTGTGTCACCTCTCTCATGCCAACAATGAAAAATGTCATTTGAATGAAGCAGTGGTAGTCTCACTTCTCCAATAGGCCTCGTACTTGGTCCCCTACCTCTCACGTCGCTACACTCACACCTGACAAGGTGCTGAAAAGTGCCCAGCTCATGACACATGAAAAAGCGATGACAGAAGGAGAGTAGTCTTACACAGAGTTTCATATTTAGTTCAGGTTAAAGTGATACCAAATGGAGAAAGAAAACTGATCTAACATCATCATTATATGTGAAAAAAAAAAGAAGAAAAAGTCAAATGTAGCAAAAGATTATACGACTTATTTTAAATCTTGTATCTCTAAGACATGAAAGCATTGAAATGAAGTGTTTGCAGATGATAACTCATCTTTGTGCTTAAGAAATTTCTTGGAAAACTTTGTCTCCCTCTCTCTCCTTTTTTCACATCTCACTCATGAGGTTTTTTGTTTGTTTTTTTTTTTTTTTTTTTTGAGTGCTCTTTTATCATTTTCAATCTCCTTCTGGAATAGTGGCTTAAAGAATAATTTCCAAAATATGGTAAGATAATATAGTTTTCTGTGGCAGAGATTGTGAATTCTAAGTATCTGCTTCTTTTTGTCCTTATGCAAGTTCTTTTACAAGATCAGCCTCAAAAAAAAGGGGATTATTGGAGTGATGTCAGCAAAATGATAGACTAAGGCAGCTCTAAGCACTCATTCTACAGAAGAACTCAAGAAACAAGCAGCGTCAACTTTGTTGGAGTTCTGGGAACAGACAAAAGTTTGCATGAAATAAACAATAGCTTAATCAAGGAAAAAAATAAACACCTTCAAAATAATAGGCACTTTTTCTTGCCCTAGATTCACCCCTCCCTGGCACAGTGAGAACCCACCTCCCTGGTACCTTGAACCTAAGGTTATTTGCAAGCTGTTGTTTAGGGCTACTCTAACTTGTCTGGAGGACACCAAAAGGAACGATGCAAGGGGCTTGCCTTTGTTTCAACTGACACAGGACTCAGGGAAGAAAAACGGCAGGCACTGGTCCTTTAAGCATCAAAAGCTCAAAGCAGACTTTAAATCAAATAAGGTGACAAGACACAAAGAAGGATATTATATATGTTAATAAACGTTTCAATACATCGAGACAGAATAACAAATATAAGTATTTCCATACCTAACAACACATTCTTGCATTATATAAAGCAAAAACCTGATGAATTAGAGGGAAAAATAGACCATTTTAAAATAATGGTTGCAGACTTCAGTTCCCACTTTCAGTAAGGGATAGAGCATCCAGACCAGAAGACACAGCAAGAAAATAGAGGACCTAGCCCCACAACAAGCCAGTTTGACTAATACACATATGCAGAACTCTATCCAACAACAGCAAAACACACATTCTTCTCAAAAGCACAGACAAGATTCTCCAGGATAGACCATATATTAGGCCACAGAAATGCTAATCAATATAAAAAAAAAAAGGTTGAAATCATACAAAATACCTTTTTTGATCATAATGCAGGGAGACTAGACATTAATAGCAGAAGGAAATCTGGGAAATTCCTAGTGTGGAAATTAAATTACACCCACTTAACCAGCCAATGGATCTAAGAAGAAAGTACAAAGGAAATCAGAAAATCACTTGAGATAAATGAGAACAAAAACACAACGTACCAAAGCTTGTGGGATTCAGTGAGATGGGGTCACACAGGGGAGGAAGGAGCACCTGGTGTCCCCACAAGCTGCAAGAGGCAGGGAAGGGTCCTCCCCTAGAGCCTTAAGAAGGGAGTGGCAGACCTGCACCCTGTCATTTCAGACCCTGCGCCTCCAGGGCTGTGAGAGAATAAATTTCTCTGGTTTTGAGACACCCAGTTTGTGATAATTTGTCCTTCCAGGTTCCATGTCAAACCCCTTAATGACAAGTGGCCAGCTTCTGCCAAAGGTCTGGGGATTTTTCTTTGATTACTTTATATCTTACCGCTTCCTTTTTACTTTTCATACTATCAAAATTGTCTCAATTCAGCCACTACTGGCCAGTGGCCCAAACATAAGCTCTGATCCCTGAAATTTCAACATCATCATTATGCCTTTGACATAGGATTTAAGGTGAGGATATGAGCATATGTTTTCTCTTATGCTTTGAAGCCCCACTCATCAAAGTGTGTAGGAAATAATAAAGTGGCTATAGACTTAATTGCATTATCTTATTGGATAAATTCATCTAATTGAAACACCATCAGCAATAACACTACTGATTCAATTGAATCTATAACATTTGGATCTACAAGTCTTTAAAAACAGCTTTATTATAACACTGAATAGATACACATTTCCAAGTCTCTGGTGGATTTAAAATTGAGAAAAAGACACATAGGTATCTTAATAACCAAATCCTATTCCTATCCATGCAGTAAGAAATTTTCCCATGAAAAATAATAGAGGCTAGATGTCACCTACCACAAGTTGGCACTATGGTAATGGGATAGATGTCACATTTTCTTCCCCAATTCAAACTCTGGGTTAGCACTCTCCATCTGTTCCGACAAAATGAACAAAGGTACAAGGAACACATACACACACCTTGTGTTGGTCAAAGGTCAGGTGGGAAGAACAGATTTCACTCCAGCTGGTTGAAACAGAAAAAGATTAATTACAAAATATTAAATGGCATCCGGAAGTTTGGGGAGTGCTGACAAGACAGATGCTGGGCTAAGTTTCCAGAAACAATTCCAAAAGTCCCATCCTGAGTACGTGTTCCCAGGTGAGCTTAGTTCCGTGGCTGTCAGCGAGCTCTGCTACATTAGAAAGCCACCCCTACAGCTTCCAGCCCCAGCACCATACTCTTTCTCCGTCAATCATATCCTCCCCTAATCCAGTTCTGAATTCAGATCCCAGATAACATGCACTCTGCACTCTGGGGACTGTGAGAAATAAATGTTTGTGGTTTAAGCCACCCACTCTCTGGTATTTTTGTTATAGCAATCCAAACTGACTAAGACAATATGCAATCATGCCATGTGCAAATAAGTACAATTTTATTTCTTCCTTTCCAATATGTATGCCTTTTATTTCTCTTTCTTGTCTTCCTGCACTGGCTGGTGAGCGCAGACATCCTTGCCTATTCTATCATAGGAGAAATGTATTCAGTCTTTCAAAATCCATGTTTCTTCTCAAAATTTAAAATTAAGTATGAGGTTTATTGTATGTTTTTTGGATGTTCTTTATCAAGTTGAGAAAGTTAACCTCTATTCAAACTTTTCTGATAATTGTTATAATGAGAGGGTGATGATTTTGTTAAAGGCTATTTCCACGTTGACTAAATGATCATGAGGTTTCTTCTTCATTAGCCTGTAAAGATAGTGGATTACATTGATTGATTTTTGAATATTGAACCAGTCTTGAATCTCTAAAACTCACCACGGTGTATAATTCATTTCATATAATGGTGATTTCTATTTGGTACTATTGTGTTAATGATTTTTATAAATAAATTCAAAATCGATTTATAATAGGTTTTGGTCTGCAATTGTTTTGTGTGTGTTTTTCTTTTTGTACTGTATTTTTCTGGTTTTGGTATTAGAGTAAGATTAGCTTCATAAAGTGATTTGGAATTACTCCCTATTCTAATTTCTGGAAAAGATTAAATGGAACTAGAGTTAATTATTGTTTAAAGTTCTGTTATAAATCTCCAGTGAAATCACCTGAGTTTTTTTTTTAAACTATGGGTTAAAATTACCTAATAGATGCAATAGTACTATTGAAATCATTTACTTTATATTGAGTGGGTTGTGACAATTTGAATTTTTTTTTCCTAAAAGGAAATGCTTCATTTTGCCTATATTTTCAAACTTACATGTGCACTTGCTTGAGTTAATCCCTTATTTTCCTGCTGATGTCTGCAGGTAACTGTTTCATTCCTGATAGTGGTAATTTTTGTTTTCGGTTTTTCTTTGTTAGTTTTGCTAAACATTTGTTAATTTTATTAATTTTTTCAAAAAAAAAAACCCTCAGCTCTTTGTTTTATTCATATTTTGGTTGATTTTCTTATTTCAATTTCATTGATTTCTGCTTATCTTTATTTCTTCCTTTCCCTGTTTGTTTTATTTTGCTTTCTTTTCTTTTATGTTTTTGAGGTAGAAGTTTAGATTATTGATATCAGATTTGTCCTTTATTCTACATATGCATTTGCCACTATAGATTTCCTTCTCTGCTTTTCCACAATTATTGATAAATTTTTATTTTCATTTTCATTCACTTTGAGGTATTTTTTAAATTTTATTTAAGGCTTTCTCTATCCTTGTATTATTTCAAAATATGTTGTTTAGTTTCCAAGTCTTTGAAAATGTTCCTGTTATTGTTCTACTATTGATTTCTAGTTTTATTCTATTGTGATCAGAAACATACCTTGTATGATTTTATTTTAAATTATTTCAGCCATGTTCTATGACCTAAGGTTTCATATATCTTGGTATCTATTCCACAGACATTTTAAAGGAACATACAATTCTCGTGTGGCATGTTCTATAAATGTCTTTTAGATCCTTCAGTTGGTGGTGTTGAGTTCTATATCCTTGCTGATTTTCTGTCCAGTTCCATCCACTGTTTATAGAAGATGTTCAATTCCACAATATAATAGTGAATTTGTCTGTTTCTCCTTTCAGTTTTATCAGTTTGTTCCACATAGTTTGCAGCTTTGTTTGATGCATATATATTTAGGATTGCTATATCTTCTTGGTGGATTGACTCTTATCATTATATATTTCTCTCTGTATCTGGCATTTTTTTCTTTTTTCTGAAGTCTGTTTTATTTGATATTAACATAGCTTTCTTTTTATTAAGGTTTGTATGATATACCTTTTTCAATCCTTTTATTTTCAACCTGCCAATATTATAATATCTGAAGTGTATTTCTTCCAGACAGTTGGGTCGTGTTTTTTAATCCACTCTATCATCTATATCTTTTAACTGATATATTTAGACCACTTACATTTAATGTAATTGTAGATATGTTAGGGCTTATATCTATAACTTTATTTCTTGTTTTCTGTTTGTATTTTTTCTGTTTTTCATCCTTTGTTTTTATTTTCCTGCTTTCCTTTGAGTTATTTGAATATGTTTTAGAATTCCATTTTGATTTATCTGTAGTGATTTTATGTGTATCTCTGTATAGCTTTTTAAATTATTGCTCTAGGTATTATATTATAAATATAAAACTTTTATTCTCTATCCATGTCATTTTGTCAATTTGAGTGAAATACTAAAAAAAAAAAAAAGTTACCCCCTTGTAGGTCCCTTTTACCTTTTCCCATTTATAATTGTCTTAACTATTTCCTCTTTATATATTTAAAACTTTTGCTTTAACAAACAAATATAGTTTAGAAGCTCAAAAGGAGAAAGAAACTATTGTATCACCCATAATTTTGCTTAGTATGTTTTCTGTGTTCTTTTTTCCTTCCTGATGTTCTAAATTTCCTTCTTTTATTATTTCCTTTCTGTTTAGAGATGTTTCATTAGCTATTCTCTCAGGATAGGTCTTCTGGTATCAACTCTCTTATTTTCCTTCATCTGAAAATCTTTTGATTTCCCCTCATTCCTGAAGTATATTTTCATTGAATATAGGCTTCTGGAATTGATAATTGACAGTTATTTCAGTCTTTGAGAAATATTTTGCCACTTCCCTACAGCCTTCCTGATTTGTGATGAGAAATACATTGCAATTTATATTATCATTTCTTTCTCAATGCAAGATTTTTTTTGAATCAAATAATATACATATATATATATACACATATAAAATTTTTGCAAAAAAACCCAGAAATTTCCACCAAGAAATAGAAGATATAAAATGGAATTAGGTGGAAATTTTCAAACTGAAAATATAATAACTGAAGTAAAAAAACTCAGTGGTTGGGCCCAACAGCAGAAATAAGGAAATAGTAAAATGAATCAGAGAAGTTAAAGGTAGAAAAATAAAAATTATCCAATATGATCAACAGAGAGAATATAAACTGGAAAAAAAATAGAGAGCCTTAGAAACCATAGAGACTATAGCAAAGACCTAACATAGGTGTCATTAGCATCCAGGAAGGAAAGGAGTAAAAGTGTGAGACTTAAAAAAAAAAAAAACATCAATAAATTATAGCTGTAGCCATAATTGGCAAACAACAGAAATCTACAGATTAAAGAAGCTTAGTACTCCAAAATAGGGTAAACCCAATAAATCCACACAAGACATACCACAGCCAAACTTTTGAAAACTGAAAAGAACTGTTACTTATTTTTTTAAATTCAGTTTGCATCCCCTCTTCTCTAGGAATGACTCCCAAATCCTTGCCTTCCTCAAAGACTGAAAGATTAGGTATTATTCCTCTAGACTTTCTTATAACTTTGACCATTTCTTAACATGACCCTTTCATCAATTAGACACAACTGAAGTTCTAAAAAATATATGACTCATATTTTCTCAAGGAACAATGACATTTTTTCTCATTCACAGAAATATAGAGTTAAACTGTTTCAGTGTTGATGCAAATCTCTGTTACACCAGGGGTCTTGGCCAGAATTTTGGCAATTATTTTGGCTGTTGCTCTAGTTGCAAGACAACCGCTGTAAGTTATGGTCCTTATATCTTTAGATTATCATCTCAGACTTCTAAGAAAGAATGGACAGAAAAGGGGAAATTTACTATTATCATGGAGAAAAACACTTTCTAAAGCAGCCTTCCATCATATTTTCACCAATAACTCATCTAGCTTGCAGGGAGGTTGCCAAACATGGATGTCCCCCCTAGCTTTATTGTGGGACGTGACAAAAGAGACAGGTCTGAGAATGACTTTTGGATAGCCCATCAACATCCAGCCACAATTCTAATGATGCTATACTTATGTTTTCATTTATAAATTTATCTTCTACATCACACTTTCTTAAAAATATGTACTAAATTCTTAGTGTGTGAATTTTGAATAAACGTGTAATGAGAATCTGGTCAATATTACTAAAATTTGTGTAATGATAATGGGCCAGATGATGTTTAACCTAAAGAATTAAAACATAATATTTCACTTATCCATGAGAAATATAAATTATCATTTTCATTTTTGTAACTGAGGCTACATTAAGTTAATTAACTTACTCTAGGTTAAAGAGTACATTAATGAAGAAGTCATTCTTGAATCCAGATATATATGCTTTCAAAGGAACTTTTATTCTGTATCACTCATTTTATCCTCAGAGCCTAGCACCACTCCTGCAACATGGTGAACTTGGTAAAATTGGGAATGAAGTAAATGTCAGGCATGGATTTGTATGAAAGATAAGGGACAGTATGGCTTGCTTATATTCTGCCATCTTGTTTACCATTTCATTTCCTCTCATCACAACCCATTGTATTTATTCTAAAACTATTTTATCATGTGTCTCAGCCAATCAAAAATGATCCTCACTTTTCTTTTTTTTTTTTTAAGATTTTATTTATTTATTTGAGAGAGAGCACATGAGAGGGGGGAGGGTCAGAGGGAGAAGCAGACTCCCTGCCGAGCAGGGAGCCCGATGCGGGACTCGATCCAGGGACTCCAGGATCATGACCTGAGCCAAAGGTAGTTGCTTAACCAACTCAGCCACCCAGGCGCCAGATCCTCACTTTTCTTATCTCTCCTTAGTCCATACTGTTAATAAGTACAGGGCTAATTTAAAAAGTATTCTTATTCAATGGATTTTCAACTAGACATTAAGGGGGATCTTATTTTTAGAGTTTCTGCAACCTCAATCCAGTCCTAATTTCTATCCCGACTGTTTTCCTATTAAGCCTGAATGGATTTAGCTGCAGAATCAGATGATACAGTCATTCAACTGCTCTGGTTTTAAAATATTCAACCTAATAATGTCTTCTTGAATGGACTGAAGTCCCTTTCTTTACTATATTGGTATTTTTAGAATCATTCAATATATTTTATTTTTATTTATTTATTTTAAAGATCTTTTTATTTTTTATTTGAGAGAGAGTGCATGTGAGTGGGGGAGGGGCAAAGGGAGGGACTCTCAAGCAGCCTCTCCACTGAGCATGAAGCCCAATACGTGGCTCATCTCAGGACCCTGAGATCATCACCTGAGCAGAAATCAGGAGTTGGATGCTCCACAGACTGAGCCACCCAGGTGCCCCCATTCACTATATTTTAAGTAATTTATTTTTTTTAAGATTTTATTTATTTATTTGACAGAGAGAGACACAGTGAGAGAGGGAACACAAGCAGGGGGAGTGGGAGAGGGAGAAGCAGGCTTCCCACCAAGCAGGGAGCCTGATGCGGGGCTCGATCCCAGACCCCGGGATCATGACCCAAGCTGAAGGCAGACGCCCAATGACTGAGCCACCCAGGCACCCCTTGCTATATTTAAATTAATAAAATTATAAATCATTTAATATTTAATCTCAATTTTCTTATATTAGGGGCTGACTACAGAATCACAAAACCTCCTTTATCATAAATCTGTAATCAAAATTATCTAAGCCTCACTTTCTCTCATTTACTCTGAAATAAAAAACCTAACTTCATTGAGAAATACCACATTTTCTCTCCCTTGTGACCAGTGATCCTCACTATCATTCCATCTTCCATGTGTGTAGCACTTTCCAAGAATAATCCTGAGGTGTTATATAGGATGACTATCTCCATGTGTACCATTTTATTGACCGTTTCTGGAAGCCCAAACAAGTCTAAACTGCATGAAGCACTGGGTGTTATACGCAAACAATGAATCATGGAAGACTACATCAAAAACTAATGATGTAATGTATGGTGATTAACATAACATAATAAAAAAATTATCATTTCCAAGAAAAAAAAATAAACTGACCAGGATAAAATGATCATCTTTCCTCTCAAGTGTATCATTGACATAATAGCTATGTGCTCCATTCTCTCCTTACTTTGTAAAAATTTTTATGTTCACTATAATCAGCTATATTCAGCAGGAAAGCCCTCATCAGAGCTGTCTTCATGCCAAATACACATGTGCTCAGGTTTGCTGCGTTTTAAATGGCAATCAGCCCACAGCTTTGCTGTGGCCCCCTAGGCTATGATTCATCACCTTCATTTCTCAGAGCATCTCTGTCCCTGGGATGAGGCTGTCACCTGAAGATGGGGAACTGCCTCACTTGCTCCTCCCACCCCTAAGCCCCTACTCTCTTCCCCTTCAGGGTGCTAGTGCTTTTTACAAGTCCCATGGCTCCACTAAGTCTGCTCAAGATGCCACTCTTTTCCAGATGTATGCATCCATTCTCTTGAAACCTTTGTTCCTCCCCTCCACTTCCAACATTTCACCCAGTTCCTTTTTTCCCTCCTTTCATTTTCTTCCTTCCTTTTCATTTGTTCACTAAGGTATGCAACTGAAAGAGCCAATCACTTAAACAGCCCTGATGATAAATTTACATCATGTAAAAAGTCAAGCTAAAACTACCTGAAATAAAATTTTACACACTACAGAACTTCATTATTAATCTTTGACTTTATGAACCAAAATATTCAAAAATAACCCTGGTGTAAACAGGGCCTTCTTGAATTTAACTGAAAATCACTAAATTCAACAAGAAAAATAAAACTTGATGCTTAAAATTACTGTGGTAAAATTTTCATTTTAGGACTGATAGCTTTAAAATAAGTCCTGAAATACTATCAGCATTTTACCAAGAAATAAAGCATTTTTGTAACAGTGTTGAATTTTAACCAGTACAATTAGGCATTTGTTAACATCTTGGCTATGCCATTTTGAGATTGTAAAACTAGGGAAAATTCATTTAATCTCAGAATATTAATCCATAAAAAGATGAAGTTGTAAAAGATAATCTCCCTTGTCCTTTTAAAACTACTATATATTAAACCTTTTATGATTTATATTCCCCAAGGATGTGAGTGAGTGCTGGGTTTTTTAAGTATGTGTAAGTGAATATGTGTGTGTGTGTGTGTGTGTGTGTGTGAGTGTGCATGCACACATTTATGGCTATGTGTCTACAAGCATTTTTTTTTCTCTTCCTTACTGCATGAAATGCACTAATTTAATAAAGTGCTTCTCTTATTCTCAAGAGCAGTGTCCAACCAAGATGGGGAGCCCAAGGTGCTGTTAAAATTAAACACAAGATAAAGACCAGATTTGAAAATCCCCGGAGTAGACAAAAACATTTAACAATAGTGAAATGTAATCTAGCTTATTCTGCAAAAACAGGCGAAATTTAACTTGGGCTGCTTCTTGTAAATGTCTCTGATGATAAAAGAGACTTAAGCCATCTACCTAAAATGGTATTAGTCACTTTTAACCAAATCTCTGCTGCCTGAATCCCTATTATAATAATCACTCATAGTACAACTTAAACAACTCCCTCATTTCCTCTTTAGAATCCATCCTGTAATATCATCGCCCTGAGTTTTACATCAGACTTTGAATCTGAATATTACAAGTACTTGAACAGTTCTTATATATACAATAAACTCTTACAAAGTACTAAAAATTCTAAATACTAATACTAATACTAATTAAAAAAATAATAATACTATTTCATTGCAAAGACATGCATACATACATAGTATAAATACATATATGTGTTTTTAATATTTTTATATTATTGTTATCCTGCCAAAATTCAGAAAACATTTAAGTTAGCATCAAAGCACTTTACTTAAAAAGACCACTGAACATGTACTTTCTGATAAAGGAAAATGCGACACAATTATAGTTCATTCCATTATGTTTTTGGAACATTGAACCATTCGCCTTGAGTCTCAAGGTTGAAATAAATCTCAATGATTTTTCCTCCTAGGATTGGTGCTGCCTCATTCTGTTTAGTGTGTCTCTGCCTGCTCATCAAAGGTATTTATACACCTCCAAGTTTGGATCAGCTCATTTTGACCATATGTAAATCATAGATTTTAGATTGAAATGTAACAACAGTGTAATGAGGAAAAATTAATCTAATGGAAAGAAGAAAAAAATTATAAGCAAGCAAAATGAGGCTGATAGTAAGCTGATAATTTATTCACAAAATCTTGTTTCTTATGCTTGCATATTAAACATGCTAAACACAGCTACTGGGAAGCATTCCTCCTCTAATTTCCACGAGACAATCTGTTTTTAACAATACACTTAGGAAATGACTGCTTATGGCTTTGTTTATTCACCATGGCCTGCATCTATATATGACTGGCCTTCTGTGCTCTCTGACCCTACCTAGCTTACTGAGTGGATACTCAAAGTCCATGAGGGAATAAAAATCTATCCTTACAAGGATGTGTAGATCCCATGCACAGAAAGTCTGTAGAGCCTAAATTAGAGGGATCATGTTTAATTTATGTGCCTCATTTCTCAAATGGTGACTATAATTGATCTTTAAAAATTCTGGAATATTTTTAAAGCAGATCACACAGCTTTTATTTTTTTAATCCCTTGATTATTTTTTTCCTTAACTGAAAAATATTGAACTCTCTATTGATAAAGACAAGCTCAACATAAATTAGATGACAGATATATATCAGAATGCCATTTTGTTCAGATAAAAATAACATGAAAAAAATTTATGTCTTGAAATTAGTTTATAAACATAAGCACATTACTTAAAGAATAAATAAATGTTCATTTTTATATCAGAGTAACAATCTATTAATGATGTCAATTGTTTCCTTCAGATATATATGTGACTGGCTCTGAAAGGGGCCCTAGCACCATGATTTGGAAACTGATCGTCAGCTACAATTGTTTTGTCATTTATTATGATTACTAGGATAATGTGCTTCAGTATTTTTCAATGAAAATTCTGCTTTTGATTATTTTTTAAGTGTGAAGTACAATGAAATGATTCAAAGTTCATCCTTTAAAGATGTCCTGGAGGTAAGAGGAAGGAAGTGAAACACTGACTTTAATGTCACATTTCCAGTGTTTCAGAACTTGCTTTATCATTTCTGAAAGCCTTGTCCTATTCTACTAAACTTATAAGATCACAGTTTCTTCACCTATTAATTAAATAGTGATTATTTTAATTATTTTAAAGATTACATTAGTTTATGTGGAAGTAAGCAATCATAAGTAATACTGCAAGTGTGACATTAAAAGCTTCATCAACATTTTACAATAGCATCAAGAAGAATAATTTACCCAAAAGGCCCCAAAAGACAGCACTGTTGTCAAGCTACCCTGTGTAAGATTCCATACTATCAAGATTACCAATGGGTATGATCAGAATTTATAGTCAAGCCGGGAACCATTCAATAGGGATTCTCACTATCTTTCAGGACCCCTTAATTATATTATTCCATTTATTAGCTATGGATTACTTATTGCATATTTAGAGTCCTTTAATTACAGGGAAAGAGAGAACATGAAGATTTGGATGAACAAAATAACGAGATAAAGTAAATATGATCCACACCAACAGCACCCAAGGAATAATGTAAATTTCATAAAACAATTAGAAAAATATTAGATTTTCTTGCCTCCTCTTACCTCTCTGTTTTTATTTTTTCCTGCACCAAATTTAATGTAATTACTTAAATACTTTAAAAAGTATCCACAAATAAACACAGAAACTTTCTCAGAGTCCTAAGAAAAAATACATAGTAATTAGGATGTTTATCGATATTAAGTTGCTTTCTAAATACTCAGTGTGTTTTCAATGAGCTCTCTCATTTCATTCTTCCAATAACTCTGACACAGAAGGGACAAGATTTTATGTGCCATGTTTCTGGTTGAGCAAAACAGACCCACAATCACACATATGTACATTTCCTCTACTTTTTTTTTAGTGTATCTTTGCCGCTTCTTGCTTTTGCATTTATAAATTATTCAGTGCAAATGGGTACATGCCAAGATGTTTTAAATTGATTTCTTCAGCAATATTATTTCTTCTTACCAGGTCTCCATTCCTTCATTCTGAGCATCAATCACAAGTTGTAATATTGTCTTCCAAGGATCAACTGCTACTCTTGGAAGAAGCATTAATCAGTATTTCAGAATCATAATTAGTTCATAAAGAGAGCCCACAAAAGCATTAGCTAACTTTTCTTATTTTTTATTTTTTATTTTTTTGAGAGAGAGAGAGAGCACATGCCTGAGTGGTACAGGGACCTTAAGGTAACAGGTCCTTTGTGCAAACTGTTCCTCTCTATTTAAAATTTATATCTCATTGCCTGCTAAATGAATAATTTCCTAAGATTGGTTGATTCTTAATTTATGTCCTCTTCTATTACATCTTGATATTTTTACAGGATTTGCTTTGGGCAATTTCTAGAATTTTTCTGACCCTCATTTCCTTATATTTCTTTCTTTCTTTTTTTTTTTATGTTATGTTAATCACCATACATTATATCATTAGTTTTTTTTTCTTTTTTTATTCTTATGTTAATCCCCATACATTACATCATTAGTTTTAGATGTAGTGTTCCATGATTCATTGTTTGCATATAACACCCAGTGCTCCATGAAGTAGGTGCCCTCTTTAATACCCATCACCAAGCTAACCCATCCTCCACCCCCCTCCCCTCTAGAACCTTCAGTTTGTTTCTCAGAGTCCATCGTCTCTCATGGTTCGTCTCCCCCTCCGATATCGCCCCCTTCATTCTTCCCTTCCTGCTATCTTCTTCTTCTTTTTTTTTTTTTTAACATATAATGTATTATTTGTTTCAGAGGTACAGGTCTGTGATTCCTTATATTTCTAACTAAACTTTTTGTATTGAAATGACTGTAGATTCACATGCAGTTGTAAGAACTAATTCAGAGATCCCATGTAATTTTTACCAATTCTCTTCCCAAAGTTAACATCTTGAAAAACTATAGTACATTATCCAAGTCAGAGTACCAGTATTGATACAGGCAAGATGAAGAATATTTCTATCACCATAGGCATCCTGCATGTTGCCTTTTTATGAAAATACCCATGTCCCTCCTACTCCTACCTCTTCTCGGAAACCCCTGGCAACTACCAATTTACTCTCCGTAGCTATAATGTTATTTCTAGAATGTTATGTGAATGGAATTATACAGTTGAACTTTGGGGTTGGCTTTTTTTTGGCCCATGGCATAATTTCTTAGAGATTGATACAGGTTTTTCTGTAATCAATAGTTCTTTGGGGGAAGACAACAGAGTAGGAGGACCTTAAGCTCACCTCATCCCATAAATACAACTGGATAACACACAAATCTTCATAATTAACCCAGAAAACAATCTGAAGCCTGGCACAACAAAGTTCACAATTAAAGGTAGAGAAGAGGCCACACTGAAGAAGATAGGATGGGCAAAGATGCTGTCTGGGAGCAAATCAGACAGTGGCCATCCATGGTGGGGAGGGAGTTGGTAGTGTAAAGAAGGACAAAAAACAGACTTTCACATTGGGGAGCCCACAAACAAAGAGGACAAGTCCCCATAACATTTGCTTTTGAAAGCAAGAGGGGCCAAATTTCATGAATTCTTACAACCATTGGAATTTTTTAAACCAGTTGGCTTGGCTCTGGGAGAGCCAGGGGGCTTCAGGAAGTGGACTCCCTGCCCTTGAAGAGATTGCATGATTTGTCAGATCTATGCAGATATAGCATGGAAGCGGCAGTTTGAAAAATGGCTAGGGCAGACAGGAGGGAGAGTAATTTGTTTATCTCAGAGCATGGCCCAGAGAGATAGGGATCATGGGGAGACCCATCCAGGAACAAAGGGGTTGCAGGTACCCTTTCACTCCTGTACCTCCCCAAACCCTGGCAGCATAAACAATAGCCATCTGAAGGAAACAGCTGGTGCTGACACATAACTTACTTACTTGCTTACCTAACTTGCTTACACCAGCCCCACCGCCCCACCCTTTGGAGGATCGATTCTTCCCAGTCATGCTGGCCTCAAGTGCTATAGATCCTTTCCCCCAGAAGGCCAGGTCAAACCCTGCCAAACCACAACTCCTGACCTGCCTGATCTGTGGTATGTCAGTTCCGATGGCAGTGGGGGCAGATCTCATTTTACAAGCAGACGACCATACACCTTGCTAAAATATGCCCCACCCCCTACTGGAGACCAAACACTACCCACAATAGGCAAAGAGAGCCTCTGCAGACAAGTGGACTGAAGGAAAGAGAGCCCAAGACTGAACAGTAGAACACATGTAACACACATAGGAGACACTCCCTGAAGTGCCAGGCCCTGGGGAATAGGGGATACTGCGTTGCTGGGCACTACAGGACCTCTTCTTTATAAGGCTATTGTCATTAAGAGCAAGAGAAGTAGCTGACTTCCCTAACACAGAGAAATGGACATGAAGAGTTAGACAAAATGATGTAGACAGAGAAATATATCCCAAATGAAAGAATAAGACCAAACCACAGCAAGAGACCTAAGTGAAACAGGTATAAGTAATATGCCTGGTAGAGAATTTAAAGTAATGATCATAAAGATATTCACTGGACTTGAGAAGAGTTGAGGACATCATTGAGACCTTTAACACAGAGATTTAAGAAAAAAAAAAAATCAGAGATTAAGAACACAAAAAAAGAATGTGAAAATCCTCAAATAAACAGCAGGCTAGATGAAGCAGAGGGACAAATTAATGACCTGGAATACAGAAAAGTGGAAAATAGTCAAGCTCAGCAAAGTGTGGAAAGAAAATAATGCAAGCTGAGAACAGTCTTAGGGAACTCAGTGACTCCATCAAGCATAATAACATTCACATTAGAGGGATCTCAGAAGAAGAGATAAATAAGGGGGCAGAGGGGTGCCTTGTGGCTCAATCATTAAGCGTCTGCTTTCAGCTCAGGTCATGATCTCAGGGTCCTGGGATCAAGCCCCACTTCAGGATCCCTGCTCAGTGGGAGGCCTGCTTCTCCCTCTCCCACTCCCCCTGCTTGTGTTCCCTCTTTCGCTCTCTGTCAAATAAATAAAATCTTAAAAAGAAAAAGAAAAGGGGCAGAAAATTCATTTGAAGAAATAATGACTAAAACCATCCCTAATCTTGGGAAGGAAACAGATATCCAGATCCAGGAGGCACAAAGATCCCCCCTGTAATTCAACCTAAGGAGATCCACAATAAGATATATAGTAATAAAAATGGCAAAAAGTAGTCATAAAGAAAAAAAAATTTTTGAAAACAGCAAGAGAAAAGAAGAGAGTAACATACAAGGGGAAACCCTCATAAGGTGATCAGCAGATTTTTCAGCAGACACTTTGCAGGCCACAGGGAGTAGCATGATATATTCAAAGTGCTGAAAGGGAAAAATCTGCAGCCAAGAATACCCTACCCAGCAAAGCTGTCATTCAGAATAGAAGGAGAGATTAAGAATTTCCCAGACAAACAAAAACTGAAGAGTTTATGACCACTAAACCAGCCCTACAAGAAATTTTAAAGGTGACTCTTTGAGTGAAAAAGAAACATCCTAAGTGAGAGTATGAAAGGTAAAAATCACAAAAGCAGTAAAAACAAGTGTTTCCGTAAAATCAGTGAAGGAATTCATAAAAGGACATAAAATATGACACCATATACCTAAAAATGTGACAGAGAATGACTAAAGAATTGGTTCAAACTTAAATGATCATAAAATTAATATAGACTGCTATACACAGATGATATTATATAAAAATGTAATGGTAACCACAAATCAAAAACCAGTAATAGATATGCAAAGAATGAAGAGAAAGGAATCCAAGTATATCACTAAGCAAAGCCAACAGGCCATGAGAGGAAGAAAACAAAAGATTAGAGAAAATCTATAGAAACAAGCACAAAACAGGTAACAAAGTGGCACTAAATATATATCTATCAATAATGACTTTGAATGTAAATGGACTAAATGCCCCAATCAAAAGATATAGGGTGACAAAGTGGATAAAAAGATAAACCCAACTATATGCTGCCTACAAGAGACTCATTCCAGACTGAAAGATATCTGCAGATTGAAATTGAGGGGATGGAAAGAGTAGCAATACTTATATCAGATAAAATGGACTTTAAAACAAAGACTGTAACAAGAGACAAAGAAGGAAACTATATAATAATAAAGGGGACAATCCAATAAGAGGATATAACAATTGCAACTATTTATGCACCCAACATGGGAGCACCGAAATACAAACAACTGTTAATAACAAACATAAAGGAAATAATTGATAGTAATACAACAATAATAATATAGGACTTTAACATCCTACTTATGTCGATGGGCAGATTGTCCAAACAGAAAATCAAGTGACTTTGAATGACACACTGGACCAGACAGATTTAACAGACATATTCAAAACATTCCATCCTAAAACAACAGAACACACATTCTTCTCAAGCGCACATGGAACATTCTTCAGAATAGACCCCATGCTATGCCACAAAACAAGTCTCAAAAAATTAAAAAAATATATTTGAAGTCAGACCATGCATCCATTCTGACCACAACATTATGAAACCAGAAGTCAACCACAAGATAAAATCTGGAAAAACCACAAATACATGGAGGTTAAATAACATGCTACTAAACAATGAATTGGTCAACCAAGGAATCAAAGAACAAATAGGAATTAAAAGGAAACAAATGAAAAAGAAAACACAATGATCCAAAACCTCTGGGGGGTGGAGCAAGTTGGCGGAGGAGTTGGAGACCTGGATTTCGTCTCCTCTCAGGAATTCAGCTGGATAGGGATCAAACCATTCTGAACACCTACAAACTCAAAAGGAGGTCGAAGAAAAGAAGAGCAACAACTCTCTCATCAGAAAAGCGACCACTTTCTGGAAGGTAGGACGTGCGGAGAAGTGAATCTGAGGCGATATTCGGG
>NC_138370.1:3711445-3730152 GCF_054177405.1 Leptonychotes weddellii
AAAAAAATAAATAAATTAAATCCCTTCATGTTAAGAAAAAAAATTGAAAAAACCTCTAGGATGCAGCAAAGGCAGTCCTAAGAGGGAAGTACATAGAAATACAGGCCTACCTCAAAGAAGCAAGAAAAATCTCAAATAAACAACCAAGCTTTACACCTAAAGGAGCATGTAAAAGAAAAAGGAAGCCTAAAGCAAGCAGAAGGAAATAAATAATAAAGATTAGAGCAGAAATAATGATATGAAGCTAAAAAAAGTAATAGAACAGATCAATGAAACCAGGAACTGGTTCTTTGAAAAGTTAATAAAATTGACAAATCTCTAGCCAGACTTATCTAAAAGAAAAGAGAAAGGACCCAAATAAATAAGATCACAAATGAGAGAGGAGAAATACAAATAATTATGAGAATATTATGAAAAACTATATGCCAACAAATTGGACAATCTGAAAGAAATGGATAAATTCCTAGAAACATGTAAACCACCAAAACTGAAACAGGAAGAAATAGAAAACTCAGACCACTAACCAGCAAAGAAATTGGATCAGTAATCAAAAAACTTCCAACAAACAAAAGCCCAGGACCAGATGGCTTCACAGGTGAATTCTATTAAACATTTAAAGAAGAGTTAATACCTATTCTTTTCAAACTATTCCAAAAAATAGAGGAGGGAGGAAAACTTCCAAATTCATTCTATGAGGCCAACATTACTCTGGTACCAAAACCAGGTAAAGACACCATAACAACAGAACTATAGGCCAATATCTGTGATGAACATAGATGCAAAAATCCTCAATAAAACATTAGGAAGCTGCATTTAAAAAATCATACACCATGATCAAGTGGGATTTATTTCTGGAATGCAAGGGTGGCTCAACATTTGTAAGCAATCAGTCATATGTCACATTAATAAGAGAAAGTGTAAAAAAAAAAACATGTGATCATTTCAAGAGATGCAGAAAAAGCATTCAATGAGTACAACATCCACCAATGATAAAAACCCTCAACAAAATAGGTCTAGAGGGAACATACCTCAACATAGTAAAGGTCTTATATGAAAAACCCATAGGCAACATCATCCTCAATGGTGAAAAACTGAGAGCTTTTCCCCTATGGTCAGGAATAAGACAAGGATGTCCACTCTCACCACTTTTATTCAACATAGTATTGGAAGTCCTAGCCACAGCAATCAGACAACAAAGAGAAATAAAATGCATCCAGATTGGTAAGGAAGAAGTAAAACTGTCACCATTTGTAGATAATGTGATATCATATATAGAAAATCCTAAAGACTCCACCCCCCCAAAAAAAATTACTAGAACTGATCAATGAATTCAGTAAAGTTGCAGGACATAAAATTAATATACAGAATTCTGTTGCATTTCTTCACCCTAATAATGAAGTAAAGGAAGAGAAATTAAGAAAACAACACCATTTACAATTGCACAGCAATTAAACAATGTAAAGAAACAAAGGGCATCCAAATTGGTAAGGAAGAAGTAAAACTTTCACTATTTGCAGATAACATAGTATATATAGAAAACCCTAAAGACTCAAAAAACTACCATAATTGATAAATGAATTCAGTAGTCATAGGATACAATCCTGTAACCAAACTAATGGGTATTTACCCCCAAAATATAAAAGCACTAATTCAAAGGGATGCATGTACCCCTACGTTTATAGCAGCATTATTTACAACAGCCAAACTATAGAAACAGCCCAGATGTCCACTGATAGATAAATGCATAAAGAAGATTATACACACACACACACACACACACACACACATACACACATAGAATATTACTTAGCCATAAAAAAGAATGAACTCTTCCCATTTCCAACAACATGCATGGAACTAGACAGTATAATACTAAGCAAAGTAAGTCAATCAGAGATAGACAAATACCATATGATCTCACTCATATGTGGAATTTAAAAAACAAAACAAACAAGCAAAGGGGAAAAAGAAAGAGAGAGCAACCAAGAAACAGAGACAGACCAAGAACAAACTGATGGTTACCAGTTGTGAATTGCATGAGAGGATGGATGAAATAGGTGATGAGGGTTAAGGAGTGTGCTTATCTTGATAAAAGAAATTATAAAATAATAAGAATAAAAAAAGAAAAAATATTTCTTTCTTTTTTTTAAAAAAAAATTATTGTTATGTTAATCACCATACATTACATCATTAGTTTTAGATGTAGTGTTCCATGATTCATTGTGTATAACACCCAGTGCTCCATGCAGAACGTGCCCTCTTTAATACCCATCACCAGGCTAACCCATCTAACCCATCCTCCCAAGCCCCTCCCCTCTAGAACCCTCTGTTTTTCAGTCCATCGTCTCTCATGGTTCGTCTCCCCCTCCAATTTCCCCCCCTTCATTCTTCCCTTTCTGCTATCTTCTTTTTCTTTTTTTAACATATAATGTGTTATTTGTTTCAGAGGTACAGGTCTTTGATTCAACAGTCTTACACAATTCATAGCCTTCCTTTGGTTTTCTCTTTCAACTCCCTGTGGGGTATTTGACATTTTTAGGATTCCACCTTGATTTTGTTTACAGTTTTTTTGAGGATATCACTGCACAGTTGTTTAAAGCCTGCTTCAGGTATCTTAATACAATTTAAAAAAACTCATCGTAGTCCATTGGTATCATTTTAACACTTCAAGGAAAGTGTCAAACCTTAGTTTTATGTAGGTCCATTTACCCTCTTCCATTTTTAAGTATAATTGCCTAATGATATAAATAATTCATTACAAGTGGGATACTGCATTACATTTTATTTGTTTTTACCCATTTCACTGTTCTTACCATGAGGTCCTACCAAAACCACAGGTAAGTGAGAGGTGGGATGAGGGTGTGTTTTTTCTGCTAGTATTTCAGTGGAATAGGGTGGGTATGGCCCAAAAAAGCTTCCTCCCATGTCTAGGGGTACAGTCTTCTCTTGGAGCTTTTTTTCTCTGTGTCTCTTGGTGGTTAAATGTTGGAATCTTCCACAGCATCCTGTCTGGATATTTGGGAGGCAGTAAGGAAACCCAGAAACTTAGCACCCATCATTCTTCAACCTCTAATTTCCCCAGCTGCCTTCCTCTTTCCATTTCAGATGTTTCTTTATGCTTGTTTGTTGTATTAGGTCCAGGGAATTTTAGATGTAAAGGGGAGGGTCTGAGAGATATAATCTTTTAGCACAATCTGGAATATTTTAAATAATAATGGAATGATCACTAAAACTCTAATTTTTTTAACTTAATTTTATTTTATTATGTTATGTTAGTCACTATACAATACATCATTAGTTTTTGATGTAGTGATCCACGATTCATTGTTTTTTGCAAATGATAATTTGTTTTTTAAAATTCGCCAATGATGCCGGTAATGGATAAGCATTTCAATACTTATGTTAGTGTGTTTATTTTTGCTTTGATAGGATATTATCTATTTTTTTAGATTATTGCTTTTTTAAAAAGTTGAATCTCTATCTCATTATTATTTTTGTATTTTTCTGTTCTCTCCCTTTATTCCTATGTTAAGTTCATGTGTAGTTCACTTATCTCTCTAAAAAATTATTTTTCAGATTTATTTATCATTTACTATTATTTTTAATTTTATAATTTTCAGTTTTTCTTTTCTTAATTCCCTTCCCCAAATTTGGTTTGTTGTTGTTGTTGTTGTTGTTTATTTAAATACTTTTACAGGGGCACCTGGGTGGCTCAGTCATTAAGCATCTGCCTTCGGCTCAGGTCATGATCCCAGGGTCCTGGGATCGAGTCCTGCATCAGGCTCCCTGCTCAGTAGGAAGCCTGCTTCTCCCTCTCCCACTCCCCCTGCTTGTGTTCCCTCTCTCCCTGGGTTTCTCTCTATCAAATAAATAAAAGAAAAAAATTAAAAAATAAATAAATACTTTTACACTTCCTTAAGGTGAACTCTATGGTCTTTTATCACTTACCTTCTCTTTTGTTAGCATCAACATTGGAAAGCTATCATTTTCATCTGACTACAATTTTGGCCATAGACTGCTTTCTTTTATTTCCCGTCCTGAGACACTGACTGCAGTTTTAAATTCTTTGAGGAAGCGATATGAGAGTATGAGTATTTGCTCCTGTCCAGGCAGTTTATATTTATTTCTGACCTCATTAGGTTATGTATAGGGACAGTGCTCTTTGAAATTTTACAGTGTAAACCTAAGACAGTTTTTGTTGCCATGACTAAACAGTCCATGAAAAGTCAAAATATGTTTTCCTTGTTTAGAGATATGATGATCTCTCTGTACATCAGATAAATCAAAACTGTTGACATATACAGGCACTTAGAGTTTACTCACTTTGTCCTCTAGACCAGTGCTTCTCAAAGATGATGCCTGAGCGAGGGCTGGTTTATGACTGTTTGTTACAATCCATGATGAGGTAAAAAATGGAGAGTTCCGGTAATGGGTATTAAGGAGGGAACGTACTACATGGAGCGCTGGGTGTTATACGAAAACAGTGAATCATGGAACACAACATCAAAAACTAATGACGTACTGTATGGTGACTAACATAACTTAATAAAATTAAATTAAATTAAAAAAAAGAAATGGAGGGTTAATATTTAGAAAATTTTTATAGCAGTTTGATAGAGTAACTTTATTTTCATTACATCTAATCTTAAAAAAATATTTCAATTTCCCAACTTTTTTTTTTGCTGAATTTATGAATTTCCAGCACATGATTGGAGGATAAAAGGAACAAACACCTAGTTCTTTACCACACATTATTTGAGAAGCATGCTCATCGAAGTCTCTGATTCTGAAAATGTTACTGAAAATGTTATGTTGAAAAATTTAATAACACTGCAAATGTATAATGCTTCCCTTTCCTTTTCAAATTACAATACTTGGATATTTGTTCCATATCAAAGAGCTATCATGCTCTTTGATGCATTCATTTTTATAGATGTTATATAACCATCATAAATTTGCTCCTTAATTGTTATATAATCTTCATCTTCTGTATTTATAATCTTAAATTTCACCTTGTCTGAAAATAATGTTGCCTTTCCTACTTTCTCTTGTCTGGTATTGATTTCTCCATGCTTTTATTTGTAACATTAAAAAGAAAAACACTTTCCATTTTCAAAATATGCTCATTGTCCATTAACTGAGTTAAAAAAAAAAAAGTAGTACAGAAATGTTGCTTATTCTAATCTAATTTGACAGTCTTTCTCTTTTTTTTTTTTTTTTTAAAGATTTTAGTTATTTAACAGAGAGATAGCGAGAGCAGAAACACAAGCAGGGTGAGTGGGAGAGGGAGAAGCAGGCTTCCCGCCAAGCAGGGAGCCCAATGCGGGGCTCGATCCCAGGACCCTGGGATCATGACCTGAGCCGAAGGCAGACGCCCAACGACTGAGCCACCCAGGCGCCCGACGGTCTTTCTCTTAAAAGAAGAATTCAGCTCAATTATAATGTAACAATTGCTATATTTGGTTTTCTTCTTTCTGCTTTAATTTACATTAATCATTTGTTTATTTTTTCCTCATTTTCCTAATTTTGCTGGTCCTATCAAGATGCTATTCTTTATGAAGCGGGGGAAATCGGAGGGGTGGACGAACCATGAGAGACGATGGACTCTGAAAAACAGGCTGGGGGTTCTAGAGGGGAGGGGGGTGGGAGGATGGGTTAGCCTGGTGGTGGGTATTGAGGAGGGCACGTTCTGCATGGAGCACTGGGTGTTATGCACAAACAATGAATCATGGAACACTTCATCTAAAACTAATGATGTAATGTATGGGGATTAACATAAGAATAAAAAAAAGATGCTATTCTTTTACTTTTTTTTCTCTTTGTTTATTTGAAAGCTCTATTGAAATTTTCCATTCCATTAGTAGCCATGAATGAAAGAAAAATCACACTACCATTCTGTGAGACACAATAGCAACTGTTTCCCCACTAACGTTCTCTATACCCTGTCTTAGAACTCACTCACCTCCACCTGACGAGGGCTTTGAACATGTGAGTGCCTGTCTCACCACTGCCACCCCTTCTGTCATAGATGTGAGTAACACATCACCTTTAAGGTCCCTCTCCCCAGGATGTGTTATCTTGAGATAGTTTATTTTTGAATCATAGTTTGCATGTGTAATCGTTTGAAATAACACATAATTGTTACTCATTGCAGTCATGATCAATGTATTTATTCAACAAGCACACGAAGTACTTAGTAAGACATAGTCAATGAACTAAATGAATATTAATATTAATGAATTAATATCACAATATTAAATGAATTAATATCACATTAAGGATAAGTGGTATAAATACTATTATATTCCATTTATAGATGAGGAAACTGAGGTATAGACAGTCTAACATGATTTCGGTCGACACACTGGTAAGTTGTGCAGATGGAATTTAAAGTCAGGACATCTAACTGCAAGATCTTTCTCTCAGTCACTAAGTCATGCTGTCTCTTCTTCATATTTAAATAACTTTTAACTTGTGTTCGTATTTGTGTGTGTGTGTGACCACACAATGTTCACTATATCTTAATAAATTCTAATTATATCATCTTTCTGAATCTCTATGCTTTGCTAACTCTACATTTGTTTTAAATTCTTTGAACAGCTTATCTGAGTATTATAGTCTCTGAATGCTTGCATAGTCACAAAGAGCTTTAAATTAATCCTTAGAGGGGAGCATCTTGGTAAAGAAGGGAATTCTTTATCTCTGTAGTCTCTAGCTCTTTCCATAGCTTTTAGGTTTCAAGGAAGAGATGAAACATCCAAATGATGGTGTTATCGCTATTATCATTACTCCCTAAAGTTATCTTCAGACTTTTCTTCTTCTCAAGGAAATTCTTTCACTAGTATTCATTTATAAGTTCATTTTTCCCCCTTCATTATCTGTATTTTAGTTGCTGATTTTCCTGGATTTATTCCCTAAGTATCTTTAATTTCCCAACATATTTTTTTTTTGTATTTCCTTATACTTTATTCTTGTTTTGAAGCCCTTCCACTTGATGTTCCAGGCTACCATGTTATATCTCAAGAATGTTTGACTTTTCTTCCAATGCATTTAGCAACATTGTCAGTTCCTGCGGTCTTCTTTGTGCAGTTTCTGTGCACAGTTATTCTTCTGTGTGAATATCCTTAAATTTTCTTTTTTTAAAAGATTTTTTATTTATTTATTTGAGAGAGAGAGAGATAGCGAGAGCAGGAACACAAGCAGGGGGAGTGGGAGAGGGAGAATCAGGCCTCCTGCGGACCAGGGAGCCCGATTCAAGGCTTGATCTCAGGACCCTGGGATCATCACCTGAGCCGAAGGCAGACGCTTAATGACTGAGCCACCCAGGCACCCCAAATTTTCTTTTTATACATCTGTTGTTGTTGTTATTGTTGGAGTGTTCATCTTTTTCTTGTAGGAGCTCTATTTTGTGAAGAACATGAAAAATGGTTTATTGTTGCTGTCACTGTTCTCTATAGATGCTGAGCCCCCTTAGTTAAACTGTAAGTTATTTTTATTATTGTCATTTTCCTGGTTAAATTTTGGGGACTCAAGTACAACCACTGGGCACTATGAATGGGAGTGTTCCTGAGCCCCATCACTGGCTTGGGAATCAGAAACCCTGCACCTTTTGCCCACCTGCTCAGCACCCTCAGGGGACACTTGGCACAGTAGATGCAGATGGGATAGAGTCAGATTTGAAAGTGGAGAACACTGAGGAATACCCTTAGGTCATAATCGTCCTAAAATCTCTGAACTGAATTTATTCTATTTTCTCTTAAATAAGCATACATTTTTAAAACAGTAAGGCCCTTTGAAATCTGTATCTTTCTTTATCCATATACCTAGTATCCATGATGTGCAAGGCCCTGAGTTATACTTTGGAGAAACAATTGCGGACACACGTAGTCCATGTTCTCATGAAGCTTTAGGCTACGGGAAGCCTCAGATAAGAAGGCTGTGGAAAGGATATATTATGACACATGCTAGGACAGCAGTATATTGTCACTCTAGGAGAATACAGTTAGAGGAAATCAACCTTGATGAAATGGGGCAGGTAAGCATTTCTAAAGGAAATGATCACTAAGCTGATACTTGCGGCAGGGAGCAGCATGTTTGCAGCTCAAAGCCAGACAGCATATGACATCCTAGGGAAACTAAAAATACATCTTTGACTCAAAAAGAGGATATATGAATAAAAAACGGCAGGAGAGAAAACTGAAGAGGCAAATGTGGGCAAAGACATAAAAGACACAATCACCTAAAACTGAGGTGACTGTTCAGGCTGAATTACTCTCCCCAAAGTTCATGTGCTGAAATCCTAATTTCCAGGACCTTAGAATGTGACTATATTTGGAGATGGCACCTGTAAGGAGATGATGCAGCTAAAATGAGGCTATTAGGGTGGGTCCAACTCCCAAATGACTGGTGTCATATAAGAAGAGGAAATTTGGACATAGAGATCCTGGGGATGCATATGCACAGAGGAAAGGCCATGTGGGGACACAGCAAGAAGACAGGTTGCCTGTGAACCAAGGAGACAGGCATCAGGAGAAACCAGACTTATGGACACTTGATCCTGGATGTCTAGACTAGAGACTGTGAGAAAATAAATGTCTGACCCACTCTAGTATTTTGTTATGGCAACCCTAGCAAGTTAATACAGTGACCATATAATTTGTTTTGTTAAATCCAGCACACTTATAAGAATTAAATTGGAACTATTAATAATTGCACTTGGTTGAAAGGCCTAAATGGGTATTGTCCCTGACAACTGGGAGGTATAGGGATGTGTGTGCCAGGGTTCACCGCCCTGGGTAGTCTCTTC
Source organism: Leptonychotes weddellii (assembly GCF_054177405.1). Classification (NCBI taxonomy): domain Eukaryota; kingdom Metazoa; phylum Chordata; class Mammalia; order Carnivora; family Phocidae; genus Leptonychotes; species Leptonychotes weddellii. The sequence continues at coordinate 3,720,252 of NC_138370.1, forward strand.
ATTCCCCCCAGCTGGGGAAAGTTTTGGATGCTGATGACACACAATTGTGTCTTTCCAGAATTTGCTCTCAGCCAAAGGAAGTTGAATTTTACACGGTGGTATTCCCTACCAGAGTGCATGCAGTGACTGGTCCATGCTAGTGGTACAAAGACCTGGCCCCTTGTTTCAATGTGGAACAATTCCAAAGGGCCATTCCAACTCTGGAGCTCCCCTGTGGGGTTAATGGAGGCTCTGTTACAACCCCATCACAGACAGTTCCACTTCTCTCTCTCACCAATAATGTTGCCTCCCTCCTTTGCAGGTACTGCTTCTGAGAACACCCCCTAGGAAATGTGACAGCTCTCCTTACTGAAGTTTGTGACATGGATTTCAGAGTCTCAGCATGCATTTCCTAGACAACCCCACTTAAGATAGATGGTCATCCTATCTAACATGGGTCTATCTATCTGGAGGAGACATTTAACGGTTTTAAGGAAGATAGCAAAAGGGTTGTGTTTGAACTTTAGAAGGATCATTCTGATTGATGCAGGGAATTGATCAGATGAGTTCAAATTTCAGACAAGGAGACTACTAAAGAGGCTATTATATTATGTCTAGCAAAAGACAATGATCACCCATGTCTGAATAGCAACAGTGAGCATAATATGCAGTGGATAAATTTGTGATCAAGTAGGATTAGAGTCCACAGCACTTGGTTATTTTCTGCATGAGGAGAATGAGAGGTCAGAGGAAATTAACACCCAGCTTTATGAGGATGTCATTTCCTGGAATAAGGGCTTGGATGGTAAAGATGATGAGTTCCATTTTGTCCATGTGGAATTTCAAGGAGTAACCAATCACACAAGAGGAGATTTTCAGAGTATATTTGGATATATCAGTTCAAAGCTCAACCAAGGGACTCAGATATGGACATATCTGCAAAATGATGGTCAGTATGGAGATGAAATTATTTTGAGGAAACATGTAGAGGGAAAAGGAGTGAGGTCCTAAAACAGAATCAAACAGAAAAGTAACATTTAAGATACTAGCGATGGATGAAGAGCTCACCAGTAAGAGTGAGAAGGAAGAGTCAGAGAGCAAATTGACAAGAGGAAGTGACTTTGAACATACAGGTTAGGAAGTAATTAAGGGTAAAAGTGACCATTGGATTTCACAGCATGTAAGCCAGAGGTGAGTTTGGTGAGGGCAGTGACAGAGGGGAGGTGAGGACAAGAAAAGCAAGAATAGGTTATATTGGATTTGGATAGAGAGGGAACTAGGGAAACTAAGAGAGCCTTCAGATTGTGATGTAGGTCTGGCAACTCTGAAGGAGAGGAGGAAGGAAGGAGTTTGAGCAGAAGGGGGGAAATGTTTAAACAAGGCCACTGGAGAGTGTTCAAGCCAGAAGGGTCCAATGGAGGAATCCCACATCTCACAGGAATGACCCTATGTGAGTACCCAGTCCTGTGTAAGCCTTGAGGGGCAAGAGGATCTATGAAATCAGGGCCAGTGGATGTGAAGAAGCAGTAGCTGGTGCGGGCAGTTTGTTGCGTTCCCACGGCAGGTGTAAGCAACATCTTCATGGTATCAGTGGGCCAGGAGGTAAAGACCACGAAAATACAGGGCCAAAAGGGATTCAATAGAGTGAGTGAGGTTCCCAAAAAAGGTGACAGATAATATATAACAGGACATAAGTAGGGTGTTGGTTTGAGGCAAAAGGTGGAAGATTTCTTGTTCTGGAATCACTATTATTTTGGAGAGGGGGTGGTGGATGAGCATTAGTGACTAGGTCCTTCCGTGACAATATTTACACTCCTGCAGCATAAGGAGTAAGTAAGCAATTGATATGGATACCAAGGACAGCATCTGAGGCTTATAATAATAGTACCACAACCAAAGTTTCTGTATTATCTATCGACTTGTCAATATCCTGAAATTTGCAGAAGGGAACCATGTTAGCTAACTTTTGATTTTCTGTGATTTCAAATGTTACTATTTTGCATAGGTTTACTGATTTAAGATGTGGTCCATATATACAATGGAATATTACTCAGCCATCAGAAAGTATGAATACCCAACATTTGCATCAACATGGATGGAACTGGAGGAGATTATGCTAAGTGAAATAAGTCAAGCAGATAAAGTCAATTATCATATGGTTTCACTTATTTGTGGAACATAAGGAATAGCATAGAGGACATTAGGAAAAGGAAGGGAAAAATGAAGGGTGGGTATCAGAGGGGGAGATGAACCATGAGAGACTATGGACTCTGAGAAACAAACTGAGGGTTCTAGAGGGGAGAGGAGTGGTGGGATGGGTTAACCTGGTGATGGGTATTAAGGAGGGCGCATACTGAAAGGAGCACTGGGTGTAATTCGCAAACAATGAATCATGGAACACTATATCAAAAACTAATGATGTACCGTATGGTGACTAACATAATAAAAAATTATAAAAAATAATAATAAATAAAAAATTGTCAAACAATAAAACTTCTTATGTGGCAGCCTAAAAAAAAAATGTGTTTTAGTGATCAAAGGTCCATGGTCTTAATCCAATTGCTCACTGTGAATTCCTATTTGGCAAAATTCCTTCTGTAAGCAAACTGTAAAATAGGAATTGATCATTTTATCATTGTCCTCATGTTAAATTTCTAAAAAAGTAACTCATGTATGGAGCATTAACTCAATTTTACTCATGGTTCTTTCATATAAACATGTACATAAAGAGTTTATATTCTATATGCATTAGACAATTTTTGCAAAGAAAAAATAGATTATGCTATAACATCGAATTGTAGGAAATGAAATTTAACATAAAAGTCTGTTTTTATTTATGTGTTCTATTTTTTTCACAAAGAAGGAAAAAGGAAAGTGATTTATTTGCATGCACCAGTGAATAAATTTACATTTAGCTCTTTTGCTCCTATATATTGTACTACAAGCCAAGAAAAACAGCAGTATCGAAGAGTAGTTTTAACACAACAGGGGAAGTTTTGTGTTCAAAAACTGCCTGCACTATGGTCTTAGAAAAGAAATTTGACCTCCCTATGTCTGTGTTCTCATCCATAAAATAAGCGTAAAAGTCCTTGTTTTCTATCTTTGTTTGCTTTGTATTTTTTGTTAATTAAATAATTACCTTTGCTAGTTTCAGTTTTAAAAAATGTTCTATTTCATCATTTATTTAAAAAGTGTACATTAAAGTTTTTTGTTTAATAGATGACAACAGAAATATAAGGCAACAACAATTTTTTTTCCTCTTGAGCCAATAATAAATTGCCTTTAAAATGGATACTCTTTATTGGACATTTACTATATTCCGGCTTTCCTCATTATCCTGGCTTTCCTCAAGTGAATTATATCACCTAAGGGTCAATTACTCTTTACCTGGAAGCAATTGGTTTTTTAAATAGTTTTTCAATATTTTATCCATTCACTCTAATATAAAACTTCATTTGCCTTTATCAAGTCAGGTGCACATTAAAAAAAAAAAAGAAATATCTTAAACCATTCTAGCATATTCATGTGTTAGTTATAAAAATGTGTTCTTAAATGACCCAGTTTCTTCAGTGTGGTAAAGCTTTATTTAGAGAGGCATGTTCTTTTAGCTATTCTAAGAATCTGAGGATTTAAGAATGAATTTTGTATAGTAATGCACCAAAGATGCTGGATTTTATGGAGTGTTCTTTACAATAAATGATCTGAAAAAATACATGTTTTCCAATGATGCTGCAATCTTTTCTGCGTGGTTAAAGTGTAATTTTATGACCAAACATCATCATGGTCATGAGCTAGCAAGGTTGTTTATATGCATCCAAATTCACACAGATGCACTTCTAACTCCATTTAGTGATTTGACTCCATCTGCTTTACTAAGTGCTTATATTTTGGGGCACATAAACTCTGACCATAATTTCAAATTCCGGTAGTAGGTGAATGGCAAACTATTGATGTGTAGAATTTGTTGATCATTTTTGAAACAAGCAAAAATTGAGTGATCTTTATATAAGTCATGTTGCCTTTCAAAAAATCAGCATCTCAAAATTTTTGATTAGAAAATGTACTTAATTTGTCATTTTATGTATGAAAATCTTGCATACATTCTTAAGAGCATGAAATTCTTCTATTTGATTTCATAAAATTCAGGCAGACTGAATACTTGAAAATATCGTGTACTTTATGAATTTATACATACATATGAGATGATTTGGTAACAGGAAATGTAAGCAGATGAATACTTAACAAAAGTAATAAAACCCAAACTCTGCATTTTTTAAGTTTACCATCATTGGTGATTTGGACCCATTTTAGCTATTCAATAAATACTATTAATCTTAAGAATCATTGGATGAATGAGAGAAATCTGGAGTTCTTTCTGTCATATGTGTTAGGATCTGAGAAAGCCCAAAGCCAAATTTAGTTCATCTGCTAGGAGACTACTGAGAAAGAGAATGTATTGAGTATTCTGACTCCAGAAATCATATTAATGGAAGACAAATTGTTCCAGGTCTAAATATTTTATAAACACAGAGTGGAAGCGTGCAAATTTGGTTTTGAAAACACAAGGATTCAGGCTTTTCCTTATTAACCAATGGGGCTGATGATGTCCTCCTGTGATATTTGCAATTCAAGAGGCAGGTATGTACAAGGGTATGTTCTGTATTCATTATTTATTTAACAAAACCGCCATCTTTCTCTAATGTCAGATTTGCCTATTACTCTCACTCAGGGAGGCAGCTCAGCCTGAATTTTATTAGAGAAAAATATGCCCCATGGTGAACTCCGCTAAACTATGAGTTTGGTATCCTGGAAACATACTTAGAGAAGCTGCTACATTGCTATAATCTGACATTCAGGGTACATACAGCATAAGCATCACACATTCAGTTTACCCTACAACAAAGCTAACTAATGATAGCTTGGAAAGTTAACAGTGATAGAGTGGAAATATTTTGTTTCCTTAATAAACTAACTGCTATTCTTAAAAGAATAAACACATTCAATGGAGTGTTAGACACACGGCTTATAGGATGAGTTTTAAACACAGAGTTTATAGGAGATAATTTGAATTACCAAACAAATACAGTATAAAGGTCACATTAAACTTAGTATTTATAAAATCCCAAAGAACAATAGCTCCTTTATTTACACGATCCTCAGCATGGAACGTACATTTTTACTCTGTTTCTGGCAGTAATACAGCATGGCCTTGGGTTGTGATCCAAAGGGCATTCTAATGATCTTTCTATGACAAGATGAAAGATGAGAAAAATCAATTTCTATGCCCTAAAGACATAACGTACTAGCACTGGATTTCACCAGGCCTCAGTTGTTTTATAGGAACTTAAATAAGAACCCAAAACTATTAAGAGGGTGTGAGATTTACTGTAGAGGTATCCAGTACTCGATTTTTTGAAAAGAGCAAAAATAAAATGAATCACACACAAAAATGTATATAAATGGAAGAATTGAAAAGAACAAAAGAGGCAAAATTATTTTTGGTATTCTTATTGTACACTATTTGGATCTCTCCAGCACAAGGCACAGAGAACATACAGTACATTTTTACCTGTTAAAGCAGATGTTCTTGGGTTTTGGATATGTATCACTATGTATTTCTGCATTTTTCTGAGTTGCTTTTTAAGATACCTTCAAATTCTCAAGTAACCCTCAAGAATATTGGATCCCTGCCTAATATTTAAAGAGAAAAATGTTAACAGTTATTAAGGATTTTTAATTTAATTTATTATTTTTTATTTAATGAATACTCTATGAGGAAGATTATATCCCAATTTGAGGATACCAATTCTCGATGACTGGCCCAACTTCTCACAGCTAATGAATGACAGCGCTAGATTTATCCCACAATTTCTGATGTCAAATATAATGCTCTTATTTTTGTATCTTCTCAGAAACCATATATAAATATATCATTTCCTCTTTGTATCCTTTTTTCTTTATCTTTTATTTATATACATGAAGCAAATCTGCCCCAGTTCAGTGCCCAGTCCATGGTATATAAATACTCAACTTGGCTTTTGGGATAGATGTGTACATATGAGCATATGTGTGTTCATGAAAATATATAAAGACTACATTGATCTTTATTTCACAGCTTCTGAGAGACATGGATATTATTGGTTTATATGATCACAAAAATAGAAAAATATATGTACATTATGGAGAGTTGGAGCTTTTAACACTGAAAAACACTAATATATAATGCAAAATATGCAATATATCATCATATTTATAGAATTCAAATTCTCTCTAAGTAGATGTAAGCATATATATGCATTGTCCTGACTAGCACCAACTGCTAGGGTGTAAAAGCACTTTCTTCCATTTAGTACTTTCAAAATACTTTTTTTTTTTTTAAATATTCTTTTTTTTTTTTAAAGATTTTATTTATTTATTTGACAGAGAAAGACACAGCGAGAGAGGGAACACAAGCAGGGGGAGTGGCAGAGGGAGAAGCAGACTCCCTGCGGAGCAGGGAGCCCGATGCAGGACTCGATCCCGGGACTCCAGGATCATGACCTGAGCCGAAGGCAGTCGCTTAACCAACTGAGCCACCCAGGCGCCCCCCTTTCAAAATACTTTTTAATCACTTTATTATTTATACCATATCAGCCAAAGCATATTGAGAAATAGCAGTCTGGAGGTTTTGTTTTTTAATCCATTATAGACTATGCCTATAAAATAGAATGCTGTAGACAGTGTTTATGGAAATTAAAAATTAATTCACTTAACGGCATATACCTGACCCAATGCCAAATTTCCCTTTGAAAATAAACTATATATCCACGTGGGATGCATTTGCCCTCTCTGAGTTCAGGGAAGTGGTTTCAGATAGCAGGGTGTGATTTATTCTATCCTGTATGCCTACAGAGACACAGAATGAACAGCAACACTATCATGGGGAGAGGAACACCATCGTGGGGATGACTTTCACACATTTACAGGGATGGAGTGAGCACTATATTAAACTTTTTTTCCCCTTGAAATGTGAAAAATTAGAAGTCAGAGAAACTCTCATTATAAAATTAAAACTCATTCAAATTCATGCAATGCATAGGTATGACCAAGATGGGGCTCTGAATGAAATGATGTCAACTTTGCGTCATGTTACAGGAAATTTTCTAGGTGTTTTTACTCCTGGAGACTGGTGATTTCTTAAAAGGTTCCATTCATTTTTAATTTAATTTAGAACTGCTCAGGTTTTTTTTCTAAGATGTCTCATTACTTCAGAAAGCTTCTCTGGACATACATAGGGCTCAAGGTTGGGAAAAAACAAAACAAAAAACAAAACAAAACAAACAAAACACTCTTTCTACTCTCCCCATATTCACAGGTACTTTTCTCTATATTCCTATTCCAATTAGCAACTGAACAAATACTTTTAAAAATAGGATGGGGGGTGGGATGGTGCCTGGGTGGCTCAGTCAGTTAAGCATCTGCTTTCGGCTCAAGTCATGATCTCAGGGTCCTGGGATAGAACCCCAAGCCCCGCATCCGGCTTGCTGCTCAGCCGGGGGTCTGCTTCTCCCTCTGCCCCTCCCCCCACTCATGCTATCTCTCTCTCAAATAAATAAAATCTTTAAAAAATCGGATCAGTGAGTGTCTATAGCAGCACAAGTATAGAATGCTTGAGAAAGCTCAAAGTTACATTAAAAAAATTCAAGAACTAAAACTTGTAAATATGTATAATATAGTCTTTATAATTCAATGTTGATGGTTAATTTTATAACAGCTTAGTTAGCCTATGATACCGTTTTTGGACAAACACTTGTCTAAATCTCTTTCACTGGTTCTATTTGTCTGGAGAACCCTGACTAATACAAGTGGGATATAAATCTTGAAATAAAAAATCACATGTTTATTAAAAAAAATCACATGCTTATATTCACGGAGATCTCTTGACTTCCTAATATTCAAGCCACTTAAATTCAAACACCTCATTTCTTCCAGAAAGTAAATAATTTACCTTTTTACTGCAAAATAGTGACTTGAGATGATAACTTCTCAACTTCAGGTCCACATAGAGACACAAAATGCAAAAAAAAAATAAAATAGACTGTACCCCAGTCCAAACTTCAAAAGATAAATGTATATGTCTCAAAATTGGTGAAAATTCTTCTAAATTTAATGTAAATTGACCAATCTGAATAAATACACCTATATTTTGTTTTGTTTTGTTTTTTGTTTTTTTTCTGAGAGTTCATCACAGCACCTGGCAAACCAATAGAATACATATCCTCAGATTCTTTCTAACACGTTCCACTCTAGAGGAAGAATAATGAGCTATGGGTAAAAGGAATCATTTATTGATGAAATATGTCTGCTACTAGAAAGCCAGAATCTCCATAAGCTGAAACCTGTCAGGCTATGAGTACAGACAATTGGGAAACAAACAAACAAACAAACAAAGCTTGGAGGAATTTGAATTCTATTAGAGTCAGCAGGAGCAATAATGGGAAGAAGACCAAAGACTGAGGACATCCCTGAGTGCAGCTTAGACCGAAAGAAAAAATGGGAAAGTAGAGTGCAGGGAAACAAATATAAAGCAAATAAAAATAAGCATCTGAAAGCAAAATATCATACAGGAATTTCCTATTCTCTTAATTCCAGTATGCTTCCCTTATAATAAATTGCTATACTGGTAGCACATCCATTAAAGAAATATTTACTGAGCAGAAGCAGTACTGGCTGCCTTAGGTACACTCTATGTGTTGGTTTGCAACTATGCTAAGTGCTGGGAAGGAGGAATGTGCAGGGCTAGGACAGTAGACACACAGGGACTGACCTAGCCGGAGGTCAGCCAATATTTCTCTAAAGTTATGATGAAAAATACATTGAGGGGTGAAGGACAGCTGAGGTTTTTATCTAAGTGAATAAGAAGGAAAAATTGCTCCATTAGAAGGACAACATGGACAAGTGCCTAGGAGAACAGGGACACAACCAGAGATTTAAACAAATAAACTATTGTGTTGGTGTTCAGGAAGGATGGTGAGGTAGGAGGGATGGCCTCAGTGGTGGTCAGGGCCTAACATGCAGGGTCTGATGGGATGTGTTAAACACTTTGGGTTTATTGACAAGAGTGCTCCAAAGACATCTAGACTTTTTTTTTTTTTAAGAGAGAGGGAGACAGAGATGGGGGTGGGACAGAGGCAGAGAGAGAATCTCAAGCAGACTCCGCACTGAGCTTGGAGCCCAAAGCAGGGTTCAATCTCATGACCCTGAGATCACGACCTGAGCCAAAATCAAGAGTCCAATGCTTAACCAAATGAGCCACCCAGGCACTCCCATCTAGATATTTAAGTAAGTGATTGAAAATACTAGATTTCAGTTGTACACAGGTAATTTGAGCAACATTGTGGAAAATGACTTGTAAGAGAGCGATAAGGATGCTGGGAAACCAGGTGGAAGGCTATTGCAGGAGATCACGTAAGAGTTGCCACTGTCTTGGACAGAGGCAATGGTGAGGATGGATGGCAGCATGGGATGTGAGACTTCTAGAAGGTCCAGTTCATGGGGCATCATGGGGGTGAGACTCAGAGCAGGGGGCTGTTGAAGGGGAAGGAGAAGGAGGGGCCAAGACTGATACCAGATTCTGGTTTGCCTGACTTGTGAATGATGCCACTTCTTACTGACATAAACCAAACAGCAAGAGGGCAGGGGAGAATATAAGTTCAATTTGTGTTTGTTGAACCTTAGATACTCAAAGAGAAGATATAAATTAAGCAGTTGATGTAGTGGTCTAGAGCACTGACAAAAATCTGGGGCTTGAGATACACATTACAGAGACATTTATACCATGAAGCAATAGGTTTGGGTAGTATTTCTCAAGATAAGTGTATAGAGTGAGAAGAGGAATGACCTTGGTTCAACACTGAGAAAACATGATAGTAAAAAAAAACTC
>NC_138370.1:3730652-3751029 GCF_054177405.1 Leptonychotes weddellii
ATTGCTGGATCGAATGGTAGCTCTATTTTCAACTTTTTGAAGAACCTCCATACTGTTTTCAGAGTGGCTGCACCAGCTTGCATTCCCACCAACAGTGTAGGAGGGTTCCCCTTTCTCCGCATCCCCGCCAACATCTGTCGTTTCCTGACTTGTTAATTTTAGCCATTCTGACTGGTGTGAGGTGGTATCTCATTGTTACTATATTCTTGCAGCAGACATCCTAATATAAATATTTAAGGTACCTAAGTGACTTCACAGTCTATGGAGATTATGGGAACCTCTGCCTGTGTCTAGAGAAACTGACCAGTGGTACAGTGAAGATGTGCAGTCACGGGAGAAAATCCAATGCTGCAAAGAGCAAAGACAGAAAAGGACAAGGTAAGTAGAACAACTCAATACTTAGCAAATTGAGATAGCTAATAAAACAAAAGAAAAAAAAAACTAGTAAGTATCCTCACAAATAAGATGATGTTGTCCACATAAAATAGGTAAATGATGCAATGAATAAAGAAAGTTGGAACAGGATGACAAGAGGTATGGTGAGAGATTGTTGTTTTCAGGACGAACAGTTCTGTAACGTTAGATTTTTTAGTATGGAAGTGTAGCATAAAAATTACAAGTAAAAGGCTTGAGCTATTATCACAAAATCAACACCTCTAGGTTAAGCAATAACCACAAACCAGAATAGAATACTATATTTTGTTTTTATTACATGCATTTATCATTTGGATTTAAAAGATTATATGCATTTATTGATGATTAATTATAGTTATAATTATATTCATTTATATTTCACCAGTGGGATCAGTTTTTCTGGGAATTATTTTTAAAATTAAAAAAAAAGCAGGAATAAAAAACCTAGGATTTCAAACTAAGAAAATTCCATCCAAGGGCGCCTGAGTGGCTCAGTCGTTAAGCGTCTGCCTTCGGCTCAGGTCATGATCCCAGGGTCCTGGGATTGAGTCCCACATCGGGCTCCTTGCTCGGCAGGAAGCCTGCTTCTCCCTCTCCCACTCCCCCTGCTTGTGTTCCTGCTCTCACTATCTCTCTCTCTGTCAAATAAATAAATAAAATCTTTAAAAAAAAAAAAAAGAAAGAAAATTCCAGCCAAAAAGCCCAGCTGGTAACTCTTCTGAGGGTTTATGAGTATTTCCCATAACAGTGGTAGAGGAAGTGACTCTCAGATCTATAGTAGATTCCAGTGAGAATGACCCCGCATTAAACAAAAAGGGCAGAGAGAAAAAGATCACGTCTTCCATGACTTTTTAGACTAGAAGAGAAGATCCATTTACAAACATCACAGTCATTTCAGTACTTGTTTGTTTTTGGTTTTTCCTCCTTCAGGAGTATGGTTTTGACTTCAGGAAGAGGTGCTTGTGAAGGTCTGTACCTAATAGGAGCCGTGAGACCAATGCTGTCTTCTAACAGACACACACTCATGAAAAGATTGCAGTTTGGGTGGATACTCAGATCTGTGGTATTCAATCTTAACACAGGAAGAATGTGAAACTGTATATTTTGACACTAGATGCTTCATCATGGTTAGTCTGATGGGATGGGATGCCTGCATCAGAAGATAGGGAAGGGACCTTCTTAAGCTTCTCTCTCATGCTCTCCCATGTTGTGGCTGATAGGAAGCATATCTGCAAAAATCTGTTCCTTCTACATAAAAACTTTTACCTCCCAGAGAGACCACCTCTCTACTTCACATATTTGTTAAAATGCAAAAAACGGAAGAAAATCCTAAAACTTTCATAGATAAATCCTACTGTTTTCCTGTGATGATTACTTTTTTGTGCCAGTGTGTCTGGGCTATAATTCCCAGATATTTGTTCAAACACCAGTCAAAATATTGCTGTGAAGTTTTTTCTTTTCTTTTCTTTTTTCTTTTTTTTTTTTTTTTGAGAGAGAGAGCATGAGTGGGAGTGGGGGTGGGGGGGGCGCCTAAATCAAGAGTTTGATGTTTAACCTACTGAGCCACCCAGGTGCCCTGCTGTGGAGGTATTTTGTTAGAGGTGATTAACATTTAAATTAGTAGACTTTGAAAGTACAGACCATCATCCTGAATGTAGGTGGGCCTCAGTCAATCAGGTGAAGGTCTTAAGAGGAAAGAGTAAGGTTCACTGAAGAAGAGATTTTGCCTGCAGATAGCTTTCAGACCTGAACTATAGCATCAGCTCTACCCCGTGTCTCCAGTCTGTGGACTGCCTTGCAGAACTTGGACTTGCAACCCCACAGTCACATGGGCCAGCTCCTTAGGATAAAAAAGTCTCTCACTCTCCCTAGGATTTGATGTAACTATATTTCCATCTATGTTAATAATGATTGCATTATGTCTCCTTTGAGTGCAATTTATATGTAACTCAAGTTAATTCATCAGGACAGGTGAGGTCTTCCTAACCTTCACTCATTCTGCATGGCTAATGTAGGCTGATAGGAGAATGCTCTTCATCACTGTCATCACAGCTCATGCTGCCAGGGATCCGTCTCATTGAATGCATGCACTTACGAACGTGAATTGTGCACTGCCTTTTGAAGTTTCTGCCCAGAAAAGACTCAATCACTTTTGTTCACATTTCATTGGCTGACATATGACATTACCTCACTTAACATCAAAGGTTGAGAAGTGCAATTCTATCATATACACAGAAGAAAGAGAAATTGAATTTTTTTCATGATCAAAAGTAACAAAAGCAGTCTGTGTCCTTCTAAACACATCTGACTCAGTACACTTTCTTCATATAAGATACACTCACCTTTTCCCCAGGGAGAGAATCTAAATCTTATCATGTCACAGTGTCAAGGTCAAAGTCTAGGATCTCTGAATGACACACATTTTATGCCTATGATATTCCCCTGTCATTGTTCTTGATAGAGAGAAACTGAACCAAAAAGAAATCTCCCTTGCACTCCACAACAGTAATAGGACAGGAACAAGGTCACCACAATAAATACTGCCCTTTGGAAAGGGGAAGGATGGAAGGCACACAGATCTCACCAGTCCATAGAACTTCTACAGTTCACAGGGACGACACAGAAAGGGGTGAAGAATATTCTCTGGTTGTGCCTGATTCTTCCCTTCAGAGGACCGGGGTCTACACAGGTCTGCAGGCTGCTCCCTGCCAACAGAACACTGGAAGCCTGAGTTTTGTTGGACACACTGAATAATCACAAGCAGTTTTTAAGACTAGGATGTGGGTCTCTGTAGCAATACAATTCTCTTAAAACAAATCATTTATTTGATTACAGTCAAACTTTACTACATTTTTTTTTTCAATCCGAGGACTCAGCACTTCCATTTTCTTCCACTTATGGATATCCATCAGGATGTAAATAACATTGTAAATGGGTGCTTTCTCTAAAATGGGGAGAAATTCATTTCCCTGCCCTTATTTCAGAAACTGATGTAAGTGAGAGCAATAAACCAGAAACAGTTTTAGTAAAAGCACAAGAAGAAACTAAATGCAGGCCAATTAATTCCTTGACGAAATAATAACAAATACCAATCCAGTTAAATCATAAAATTCATAAGTACTTTATTCAGAGAAAGAGCTGCTAAAAATGTTCAGGAATGCAAAATTTTGTGATTTGAAAAAATATTATGATTTAAAAAGGAATTTTCTCTATTTGAATTCTGATAATGACAAATATGACCATGTCAGAATGACAAAAAATATATTTATTTATAGACTTGATCAGGAGAGAATGCATCATTTCTGTGTGCAAAATGGATTATGAAACCATAAATCTGTTGTCCAGTGAATGTAAACTAAACTACCAAATTACTTCAAAAGGTTCTGTGCTTTCAGGATTCCACTTTTATAAAATTATATAATTAATGAAGCAAATACTCCATCATAATATTAGGACACTAAGAAACTAATGTTTCTTGCACCAATAAATTTTTTGTATTTAGTAAAGAAGCTACTTATTTGGAAGAGGAGACAAATGTGACATAATTTCCCCATATTTTTAAATGAATATCAGAAATATAACTTGCCACTGGGATTTAAAGAATAAGTACATATGTGTCCATTTTTATCGGTATTACTCAAATATTAAATGTTCTTATTCAATACAAGATATTCCTTAGGTTTTATTTAGGTAACCTGCAATTTTAGTAAAAATGTAAATTGTGCATCACATTCAGATGAAGAGCATATTTATTAATAGTCCAGAAGCAGAATTTTAAAGATAAGAATTTGACATCTTCTAATTTTAAACCAAAGATAAAATAAAATATTACATTAATATGAAAGTATTCCATATCGACATAATGTAAAAATCTGAATGTTCGGCAACTAATCTTAATTAAATATTGACTCTAAACACGAGTGCTGTTAAAATATATGTTTATTTATTGAAAAACACTTTAAGTTTTTCCATACTAAAAGGTTTTCTAGTAAGGTAAGGTAAATTTTTATTTTATTAAATCAGACTTTTTATTTGAAATAATTGTAGATCCACATGGAATTGTTAGAAATAATAAAACAAGATCCCATTGAGCCTGCACCCAGTGATACCGTCATGTAAAGCTACAGCACAATGTCACCATCAGGATGCTGACACGGATGCGGTCAAGGTGCAGACATTTCCGGCACCTCCAGAATCCCCCACTATGTGGTCCTTCTGAAGCCACGCCCACTTCTCGGCCCCCGCCTCCCAACCACCAGTCTGTTCTTTCTGCATTTTATCATTTCTAGGTCATTACGTAGGTGGGTTTATGCATTATGCAACCTCTTGATAGTGGCATTTTCACTGGAGATTCTTCCAAGCCATTGTGTGGGGGGGTATTTTGTCCTTTTTTATTTCCAGGTAAGGTTTTCTGGTATGTCTGCACCAGCTTAACATTTACCTGTAGAAGGACAGGCGGCTTGTTTCCAGTTCGGTCTATTAAATATAAATCTGTTGGAAACACTCACAAGTGATTTTCTTTTTTTTTGTATGATCAGAAGTGTTCATTTCTCTGGGATAAATGCCCAAGAGTGCAATTGCTGGATCATGTGGTAGTTGCATATTCAGCTTTTGAAGAATCTGCCAAGCCGTTTTCCAGAGCTGCTGCCCCATGTTACATTCCCATCGGGAGTGTGTTTGCCAGCATTTGGATGTTGTCACTATTTTTTTTTTTATTTTTAGCCATTCTGAAGTGTGGGCAGTGATGCTACACTGAAGCTTTAATTTCCATCGCCTTAATGGCTAAGGACGTTGAATATCATTTTATGCGCTTATTTACAATTTCTATATCCTCTGTTGAAATGGCTCTTTCGCCCATTTTCTAATTCTATTTGCTTGTTTGTTTTTACTGCTGAGTGTCGAGAGTTATGTATACATTCTGCACACTGGCGTGTTGCCAGATATGTGGTTTGCAAATCTTTTCTCCCAGTCTTTAGCTTGCCTTCTCATCCTCCTAACGGGGTCTTTCATAGAGCAAAAGTTTCAAATTATGTTGAAGTCTACTTCATCCATTTTTTTCCCTCTATGGATTATTCTTTCAGCGTCAAGTCTAACGATTCATTGATTGACTGTAGATCCTGAAGCTTTTTCTTTTCTTTTTTCGTAAAAGTCTTATAGTTTTAAGTCTGCGATTCAATTTGAGTTAATATTTTCATAAAGTGTAGGGTTTAGGTTGAGGTTTACATCTTGCCTACTGACGTGCAATCGCTCTAGTACTGTATGTTGAAAAGGCTCTCCTTCCATTGGATTGTTTCTACCCCTTGGTCAACAATCAGCGAGGCATAGCTGTTCACGAGATCATGTCAATGAGTTATACTCATAGGTTTTACATGTGATGGACAGATTTTGCATAAATCCCTTGCAACCCTGGTTCCTATATGCCTCCAATACCTGCACAAAATAAAGTCATACTGTATTAAGATTTGGGGATTGTTTATAATAACAGTTAGCTGATCCTGATTTTCCTATTCCCTTATTCTTAATGTCCTGGGATATTCCATCTCTCTATAAAAAATTGCCATAACTCCAAGAAACCATAGATTTTACCCAACATCAAGTTTTAGTAGTTGCCAGGGATGAATAGAAAGAAGTCAGTGCTAGTACCATCCTATCTGACCTCCCTCCCTGACAATCATCAGCTCAGCCTGCTGACTCCACTTGATAAAGTTAGGCGCATTTTGGTTTCTGAGTGACTGGCAAAACCCAACTATGCATGCATTGTGAGTCAGCCTGGGATCTTTTCTATCAACAAACCAGGAAGTCTGGTCTCATTCAAACCTGCCAGTTTCAGGCATTCCCAGGAGGGTGAAACTGGTATAAACTGCCTTTTAAATATTATCTTCCTAATTCCGTTGGTTAATATTCTCTCTTCTATAAAGGATATGAGTTTAAAAAACTGTGTATAAGGTTCAAACATCAGCATTTTATTTTAACTAGTTTAAATTTAGATGATAAAATAATAAGTAAAGACAATGATTGGTTTAATTTGCAATGAAGAAAGGACAAATTAAATTTAAAATGCTTCACATAATAACTGTCCTTAAAGAGTATGTAAAGAACAATATATAAATGACCCATTATTTAATTCTCAGTGTTTGGGGGACTTGGAATGCTGACATACTTCTGGTAAAGTCTAAATATAAAAACTTGAGAACATAATCACATGGTCAGTATGGTAAGTCTCTCTCTCTCTCTTTTTATATTGGGTATAAGTTTCATCCATCCAAAATTTTTAAGAAACTCTTAATAAGTGGCTCTCTTGTCATTCAGGTGACCACTGTTTAGATTGCCTTCTAAAACTAGGGTAGATGCATTGCACCCTTCAGGTTGTCTTTTTAGATAGTTAATATTTATCTTTCGAAACTTCTGCACATAGAAAGCACTATGGTTTAAAATATTTTACAATGTACTATGAGAAAGAATAGGTCAGAATAGGTCACAAATCAAGAAGCAATAGGTCAGAAAAATAAAAATAAAGGGGAAATTAAAAATCACTTGAGACAAATGAAAATGGAAATACAACAAACCCCAATGTATGGGATGCCATCAGCAGTTTTAAGGGAGAAGTTTATAGCAATAAATACCTACACTAAGAAAAATGAAAGATCGCAAATAAACAACCTAACTTTAGACCTCAAGGAACTAGAAAAAGAAAAAAAAACTAAACTAACCCAAAATTTTTGGAAGAAAGGAAAAAACAAAGATCACAGAAGAAATAAATGAAATGAAAAGGAATAGAAGAGATCAATGAAACTGAGACTTTTTTTAAAGGATAAAATTAAACACATTCAGTTGGACAAGCTAAGATAAAAAGAGAGAAGATTCAAAGAAAATTAGAAATGAAAGAGGAGATATTACAACTGATAACAGAGAAATAGCAATCATCATAAGAAAATACCATGGAATAACATATGCCAACAAATTAGATAACTCAAAATAAATAAGAGAAAACCCTAAAGACTCCTAGGAAAGAACATGGGCAGTAATTTCTTTGATAGTGACTATAGCAATATTTTTCTAGATGTCTCCTGAGGCAAGGGGGAAAAAAAGCAAAAATAAAGTTTTGGGACTACATCAAAATAAAAAGCTTCTGCACAGTAAAGGAAACAAACAACAAAACTAAAAGACAACCAAATGAATGGCAGAAAATATTTGCAAATGACATATCCAAAAAAGGTATTCAAAATATATAAAGACGTGTAAAATTCAATAACCAAAACGAATAATCCAATTTAAAAATGGGCAGAAGACATGAACAGACATTTTTCCAAAGAAGATATACAGATGGCCAACAGACACATGAAGAGACATTCAACATCACCCATCATCAGGGAAATGCAAATCAAAAATACAATGAGCTATCACCTCACACCTGTCAGAATGGCTAAAATCAAAACCACAAAAAACAATGGGTATTGGCAAGGATGTGAAGAAAAAAGGAACCTTCTTGCACTATTGGTGGGAATGCAAGCTGGTGCAGCCACTCTGGAAAACAGTATGGAGTTTCCTCAAAACGTTAAAAATAGAGCTACCCTACCATCCAGTAATTCCACCCTGGGTATTTACACAAAGAATACAAAAACACTAATTCAAAAGGATATATGCACCCCTCTATTTATGGAAGCATTATTTACAATAGCCAAATTATGGTAGCTGGATACAGAAGATGTGGTATGTATATACAATGGAATATTATTCAGCCATAAAAAGAATGAAATCTTGCCATTTGCAACAACATGGATGGGGCTAGACAGTATTATGCTAGGTGAAATAAGTCAGTCAGAAAAAGACAGATACCTTATGATTTCACTCATATGTGGAATTTAAGAAACAAAACAAATGAGCAAAGAAAAAAATACAGAGACAAAACGAGAAACAGACTCTTAGCTATAGAGAACAAATGGATGGTTACCAGAAGGGAGGTGGGTACAGGAATGGGTGAAATAGGTGATGGAGATTAGGAGTACACTTAACATGATGAGCACTGAGTAATGTATAAAATTGTTGAAAAACTATATTATATACTGAAACTAACATAACATTGTATGTTAACTATACTGGAATTAAAATTAAAAAAAAATTCAAAAATTCCTAGACACATACAACCTACCAAGATTGAATCATTAAGAAATAGACCAGACCAATTATAATTAAGGAGATTGATCAGTAACCAAAAATCCCGCAATGTAAAGTTCAGGGACAGATGGCTTCACTGGTAAATTCTGCCAAACTTTTAAAGATGAATGAATACCAATCCTTTTGAAACTTTTCCTAAAAGTGGAATAGGAGACAACACTCCCAAACAAATTTTATGAGGCCAGTATTACCCTGATGCCAAAAGTATATGAGAACACACACACACAAAGAAAATTACAGGCCAATAGCCTTAATGAATATAGATGCAAAAATCCTCAACAAAATATTTGCAAACCAAATTCATAAGTACATTACAAGGATCAGGTAGGAATTATCTCTGGATGCAAGGATGGTCCAACATACACAAGTCAATAAATGTGATATATCTCATTTAAAAAATTAAGGACAGAAATAATATGATCATCTCCACAGATGCAGAAAAAACATTTGACAGAAATCAATATGCTTCATAAAAAGTCACAACAAACTAAGTATAGAAGAATCTACCTCAAAATAATGAAGGCCGTGTAAAAGATGCACACAGCTGACATCATATTTAGCTGAGAAAAGTTGAAAGCTTTTCCTTTAAGATCAGGAACAAGACAAGGTTGCCCACTTTCACCACTTTTATTTAACATAGTACTGGAAATCCTAGCCACAGTAATTAGGTTTAAAAAATTCCTTAACGTTGGGGTGCCTGGGTGGCTCAGTCGTTAAGCGTCTGCCTTCGGCTCAGGTCATGATCCCGGCGTCCTGGAATCGAGCCCCGCATCAGGCTCCCTGCTCCGCGGGAAGCCTGCTTCTCCCTCTCCTACTCCCCCTGCTTGTGTTCCCTCTCTCGCTGTGTCTCTGTCAAATAAATAAATAAAATCTTAAAAAAAAAAAAATTCCTTAACGTTAAAATTACTAAGCACTTATTTTAGAGGTGAATTTAAAGGGACAAATTCCCTTTCATTCTTCCTTTAGGTACAAAAAAGAAATACTTTGTTAAAAACAATAGACCATCTCAAATTAGAAAATAATAAAACAGTGTCAGATAGGAAATACAAAACAGAGATAATTGAGAATGAACATTAAATTTTTAGCCAGAATATGATTGTAATTCACAGACTGTTTTTCATATAGAAAGTGAATTTTTTTTAAAGATTTTATTTATTTATTTGAGAGTGAGAATGTGAGTGAGAGAGCAGAAGCAGAAGGAGGAGCAGAGGGAGAGGGAGAAACAGGCTCTCCACTGAGCAGGACCCTGGGATGATGACCTGAGCCAAAGGCAGCCGCTTAATAGACGGAGCCACCCAGGTGCCCCGAAAGTGAATTTTATTAATAGCAAAAACCCAGCATTTTGAAACTATATTAGGTTTTATGTAAGGAATGTTTACATTTCCCCCATTAAATGTTGATTAAATGTCCTATTTTTACTTTTTTCTTCTAATATAAACTTGCAAACTCTTGACACTGTTTCTTTTTTTAAGCTTTCTTGAGGTATAATTGACAAATAAAATAGTAATATATTTGAAGTCTAAATATGATTTGATATACATTGTGAATTGTCCCTACTGAATTAATTAACATATGCATTACCTCACCTATGTATCTATTTTTAAAATTTTGATAACAAGTTCTACTCTCTTAGCAAATTTCAGTAATATGAGTGTTATCAAACAAGGTTATCATGCTATTCTCTGTCATTGTACCCTTTGTAATTCATCATGATCTTTGTCCAAATGCTTGTTGATATATCTAGAATATAATTCCTTAAGGACAGAGAGCAAAGATTTTATGGCATAATTTTAGTACAGTCCTAGAAGGAAGGTGTGTGTGTGTGTGTGTGTGTGTAATTTGATTAAATGACTAAATGAGTAGTTGGCACTCAATTAAAATTGGATAACTGAATAATGCAAAGCAGGCCCCAAGAGGCCAACAGAAAAATGACAGAAAGCTTTGGAGGGTTTTGACCTACACATAAAACATCATGTTTGACATGAGACTCACCAGATCTATGCCATGGGCTCATCAAACACAAGAGGTTTAGTCTTCCATGTGCCAGATAGAAGGAAAGAAATGGTCACCAGTGAAAAGCCCCAGTGACTATGACCCAAAAAATGCAATGATGAATATTCTTCACAAAACAATTCATTTCTCAAATTATGTTGATTGACCTAGGGTAAGAATTGTATTTACAGGTACTTTTATCAGTGGTTATCAAACTATAGTCCTGTATAATAATTTGAAAATTTGTATATTTGTTTAAAAGATAATCTGAAATAAATTACTTTAACTGTAGGTTTAGGTTATCCAGATGATCACTGTGATGGGCTGAATGCTTGTGTCCCCCCAGAGTTCATACTTGAATTCCTAATCCCCAGCGTGATAGTATTTGAAGATGAGGCTTTAGGGAAGTCCTTAGGTCATGAGGATGGTACCCTCATGATGGAATTAGTGTCCTTGTAAGAAGAAATAGGAGAGAGCTTGCTTCCTTCCTCTCTCTCTCTGCCATGTGAAGAAACCAGGAATAGGACCCTCACCAGAGCCTGACCATGCCGACCTCCTGATTTCAGACTTCCCAACTCCAGAACTGTGAGATGTCAATGTCTGTTGTTTAAGTCATCCAGTGCATGGCATTTGTTATGCAGCCCAAACTGACTAAGACAACACAGTATAACCGGGTACTACCACTCGATTCCCATCCCGGGCTTGGTTTGCATTTGATAGCTTTACGGGGCCAAGTGATCAAGTACAGTGAGTACATTTACCTTGTAAAATATTGGGTGGTACGTTAGTTGCCAGTAAATTGTCACACTGCAACATCAAGATGATAACAGTGTGGCACATTTATAAAAAATATTCTAAGGGATGAAGTATTTAGGATGGGGGACAGTTAAGTGACCTAAGTTAAATACTAATTAGATTAAAAGGCTTTACCATTTGGAGCTCTCATTCCTAGATGTCACAGACCTGACAGGACAACTGAAGTGTCTGAGGGTGGAAATCACAGATTTGTAGAGGAATAGAGTAGGACTGGCCCTGGTGCAACTTTGCCTTCTCTCTTTTTGACTCCCTGCTTTGTTTGGTTTTCCTGAATGGTGTAAACCCAAAAGTACATTGGGATAATGGCTCTCTTTAAATTTCACTGTCTCTGATGATATCTTGGCATCCCTCTGAGCTTATGGTAATGGAAGTCTACTTGTATAATCCATACCTCTGCTGAGGCTTGAGACGTTCTTTTTTCATATTCAAAATCTTAACATTCAGCAGCTATAAACTGAGAAAGGACATCAGACAAATTACAGGTTTGAATATAAACACACATGTACACCACAGTGGAGCAGAAAATCACGATCCCCTTACTTATAGAGTATGTGGGCTTAATCTAATTTGTAAATACCCTAGCCCCTTGATTGTCTGCTTTGTGACAAGTGAGATCTTAGGCCCCATAAAGTTAAATGATATGATCAAAAATACCTAGTTTGCTTGTGGCAGAATTAAAGTTAGAATTTAAATGTCTTGGCTATCTAGGCACCTGGGTGGCTCAGTCAGTTGAGCATCTGACTTTTGATTTCAGCTCAGATCATGATCTCAGTGTCTTGGGATCCAGGTTCACATGGGGATCTGCACTCAGGGTAGAGTCTGTTTGTCCCCTCCCCCTCGGTGTCTCCCCCACAGACCCTCTGTCTGCTTGCGGGAGTGCTTGCCCTCTCTCGAATAAATAAATGAAATCTTAAAAAAAAATAAAATTGTGTTAAAAATATCTTCTGGCTATCAATCTGAAGATGTTAAAAACAAAGACATTACATTATAAACAGTATCATGTTTAAGAATATTGAAGACATATTTTTCTATATTGACCCACTGGGTAGTAACAGTACTTAACTGACATGACTGCTGGAGGGTTGCAGCCTGGCGAAGAGCTTAGCACTCAGTGTTAACTGACAACAGTTACAACAATATTAATACCATTTAAACCTCACTAGAATGGAAGGTCATCTAAATCAGGAGCTTTTTTTTTTTTTAAAGATTTTATTTATTTATTTGACAGAGAGAGACACAGCGAGGGAGGGAACACAAGCAGGGGGAGTGGGAGAGGGAGAAGCAGGCTTCCCGCCGAGCAGGGAGCCCGATGCGGGGCTCGATCCCAGGATCCTGGGATCATGACCCAAGTTGAAGACAGACGCTTAACGACTGAGCCACCCAGGCACCCTAAATTAGGAGCTTTGACTTAATGTTCACTATTATATTCTCAGCTGGTTGGAAAGCATGTATGAGGTAAGCACTTAATAAATGGTAAATGTTAGTGAATGGATGATGTGCCCTATATATAAATGCATCTATATTTTTCTATCCATCTCTCTCTCTCTCTCTCCCTCTCCTTCTATATCTATAGTCTTATCCTCTTATCCAAAACCAGAATTAGAACTATGAAATTATTTAGACTCCAAAACCTATATTCTCAAAAGTAATATAAGAAAAATGCTCTACGTAATCAATATATTCTAAAAAGAAATCTTAAAAACATAAAACCAGATCTAGGCTAGAACGTATTTCACAGAAAAACAAGGGAAGTATCTGTATTGGGTTGAATGGTGACCCCCAAAAAGGATATGTCTACATGCTAACTCAAAAGCTGGGTATGTGACCATATTTAGAAAAAAAAAAGGGTCATTGCAGATATAATTAAGTTAGGGGGAATCTTGAGATGAGATCATTTTGAATTACCGGTGGGGGGGGGGGCTTAAATCCAATTACAAGTGTCATTAGAAGAAACAGAAGAAAAGTCATAAAGAGAAAGACATGTGAAGATAGAGGCAAGTGCTAGATAGATGCAGTCACAAAGAATGAAGACAGCCATCAGAAAGTAGAAGAAACAAAAAGGAATTTTGTCTGAGAGTCTTCTAAGAGATTGCAACCCTGCTGATACCATGATTTTAGACTTCTATGAGAGAGTGAATTTCTACTGTGTTAAGCTGTTCAGTTTGTGGTAATTCATGATGACAGCCACGGGAAACTAATACAGTCCCCAAGACCGAAAAACAAGCCCAGCTGAAAATAGGGGACTATAATCAGTATAGAGTAAAAGAATCTTGAGCACTCAGTGAAAAAGGGTAGTGCAAACACCAAAGCTGATGCTCGGACTGATGAGATTATATGTGGACCCCATCACAGATTTGCAGAACTGGATTTGAAATTTCTGAGTTAAGATGTCACTTTTGAAAGAAACTAGCCAAACAGAATTTTCTGCAGAAAAATAATTCAGCAATAAAAAATTACTAACACGTAATGAATGAGAGATGAAATAACAAATAATTTGGACTCTGAAGACATGATCTTAAAGTATAAGATACCAGTTAAGGCTACAAAATAAAAATAAAGACACTATATGAAGAAATAAAATAAGGGAACTAAAAATAATGAGTCGGCAGCATGGGACCATTAACATAGGAAAAGAAACAAATTAATATTATATATTAAAAATGTGCTATTTTTAATTTAATTTTTAATTTAAAAACAGTTGAATAAATTAAATGACAAATTAAACACCACCCAATGGAAATAGTGAATTCAATGGAGGATCCAGAAAAAATTACGTAGAAATTAGCATAAAGAGAAAAGAAGAGGAAAAACCATGAAAATAAATAAGAGATAAGGACGATAAAAAGAGAATTACTATATGACTAAGGAAGGTCCAGGAAGAGATTCTAGGGTAAATGAAGGAGATATACTATTTAAAATGTTAAAAAAAAATACTGAACATTTTTTATAAGATATGAACCCAAAGACAAAGGACCTATCAGGGAAAATAAAAACAAATTCACTTGCAGACATATTATGATGTATTTTTAGAATATCAAAGACAATGGAGGAAAATAGAGATCATAGAAACAGATCCACAATCAATGAAAACATGAAAGTCACAGCATGGTACATCAGTGGCAAAATAATTGCTTATTTAATAATGATCCTGGAAGAACTGGTTATCATGAAAAAAAAATTGGATTCTTACATTAGGCCATAATTTAAAATTGATGTAGGTATAGTAAAACTTAAAAGAAAATAGAGAAATATTTTTATGCACTTAGGGGAATGAAAAATTTATTACATATCATTTCATCGTCACCAAAATCTAACTACATTAAATCTCAGATCTCCATTTACTTAGCTCTGTGGCTTTGGACAAGTAACTTCTCTCATTTTTGGTGTCTTCATCCACAAAGCAGATATATTAATAGTATATATTTCACAGAGTTGTATTAATGATTAGAAAATCAAAATATATAATGTTCAGGACATTACTTCATACACAGACACGCATATATTGTTTAGTTTTTATTATTGATGCTTTCATAGATTTTTATTTTTACTTTGGGCACAACTCCATATTTCAGAAATTGTTTCTCCAAATGTAATCATGGACTATCAGACCACCTAATTCACATAGTTTATTAAATTACCAACATATTATGACTGCCTTGGCCTTGATTCCTTCACCTTGAAATTCTTCTTTATAAGTAGGAAAACTTAATTGGGTACAATAGGAGTAGGTCAAAGGTGTTACATTTGAGGACTGATTGGAATAGTGGGTATGAGTTCTGGTGAATTCACAAAAGCAACCCAGGACTGTCACAGTTAAAGAAAGCTCTAAAATGGACAGGCTTGCTTTTTTTTTTTTTTCCATTAAATTTTGATAAGCTGACCTCTGACTATTTGAATGATATTCTTTGCTGACCTGGTACTCTACTGACAGCCAAGAATAAAAGACCTTTTGCTTCTCCTCTCTAATCTCTGTAGTGCATTCCTTTAAAATCCTGTGGAGTGTTTCAGAATTCTAAACTCGGCTCTAAATTTGAATTCTGACCATTTACATAGCCTTTTGTTTAGAAAATGTAATTGCTCACATATTCAAACCAAATTAATTATTTTCTTTCTGACATAGAAGTTTTTAGGGGAAAAATCATGAGATTGAATGATTTAGTAGGTTTTGTCATAGTAATAAAGATATTTCTTATTCAAATCTAAGACATGTGCATGTATCATCTAGGTTAGTGTTCACCCATATAGTCTCATCCTACCTCATCACATTTGTTTATAAGGTAATGGAGGAAAGGGTGATTTTTATATCTCCCACATTGCTTAGCAGTGTCCTTATTTAAGTAGGTGGATGATAAATTCTTATCTGGCAAGTGAATCCAAACATGGTCAAAACAGTTTTTGAATGACACTGTGATTCTTTTTGAATAATTCTGGATAAATGTTTCTAAATAATGCCCTTTTTTTTAAATTTGAGGGACTCGAAACCACAAGCATTTTCCTTCTATAGAAAATACCATGATATGAATTAATTTAAAATTAAATATGTTAATTTAAAATATTAATTCAAATTTAGGACATCTTTATTTTATCAATGCTGTGATTATTTTCTCCAAATTCTGATAATGTACAATACTTGGAGGTTGTAGCCCTATATTCACTGCATATAATCAGAACATTAAAAAAATGTTTATTGAAACCCTGCTCTCTATGAAAAAAACACTAAACTCTGTTCTGAAAGCTGGTGATATAGTTTATCATGAACTTTATCTACTATATATGTAGTATAACTCTAATTATGTATATAGTGTGTATATATATATATATATATATATATATATTACTGGATATGGTAAAATAGCCTGAATTCCAAATAAGTGACAAAGACCATGTCAGTGAAAATTAAAAGAAATTAGTTAACCCTGTGGCCTCTGGTAGTAGGGCTATTCTTCATATGAAAAAATTAAATTGAACAAAACCTTGATGGGTGGATGTTATTTATGAAACTTAAGTAGCACAATAAATATTTTGCAAGCAGATGAACAATGTGAATGTGGAGGCCAAGGCCAGGCTTCCCAAAATGTGCCAGTATGGCATAATGATTATTTTAAGTTAATGTTACTTAAGAAATAGGCAACGCACGTAGAGATCGCTGACCCCCCTTTGTCTCCCAAAAGAGTAAATGAAGCTCCCTGTACCAGGAGGAAAGAGACATCCTTATAATTCAGAGCTGAAAAGGGCTATAAGAACAAATCTGTTACTTCTACTAATTTACTACCCTAGCCCAAATTCAGGTTAGAATTCCTTTCTAACTGAAACTCCCAAACGTGTTTTCTTTGTCCCATCAATTCCTCACAGATCTATTGTTTCTTTGACTAAAAAGTATAAAAGCTACCTGCCTTCGTTATTTCTTTGGGTCTTATTTTATTATTGAGTCTCTGTAAGCACACAATTAAACTTTCTTTTTTTTTTCCCTCCTGTTAATCTGTCTCATGCCAATTTAATTTTTAGAATAGCTAGAAGAACCTTAAAGGCTAGAATAAAAATTTTCTCCCAAAATAAGCAAAGGAAATAAGTAAGACTCATGATGCTTTGTGATAAAAACCGTTCATGTGAGTCCCATATGTGTATGATTATAAGTCCTTGCATCTCTTATAATATAGGATATTTCTTTTATTTTCAACAACTAAGTACTATTTAAACAAATCATATTAGTATGAATGACAGTATGTAAATCTATAGTAGCTTTTATTAAATTAAATGCTTATAGAAATCATCTGGTGGAATTCTTGAAAACAAAACGGGAGGCAAAAATATTTACTGCAAAGTTATTAATATGGGGTTACTGGCCCACACTTACAGTTATGTAAGTCTTATTAAATAAATTTAAAAATAATACTGTAATAGCTTAAAATGTGGACCTGTCAACTATATTCCTAAGCAGTGATTATAAAATTGTATATAAAACATACTACAACAGTTTACTTCCCTGAAGATGGATGTCTGTGGATTAGAATAAAATTTTCTAGATATCATTGTTTCAAAGATAAATAGAAATAGTCTAGAATAATTTCATAAAACATGATCCTGTATACAGCAAATCTTTAGAATTCATTATTTCTCACCAGTCCTATGGAAAACCCCTCCTTTACTTTCCTATAAAATCCTCTCCTAAATTCTTCAAATGTGAGCATGTTGTCATCTTTGTCACATTGTATCAAAGGCACATAACATCACCATGACATCATCTTTGATGTCATCCTTGGTCACCTGACTAAAGTGGCATAAGTCAGATTTCTTTACTGTAAAGTTACTCAGTTTTCCCCCCACTGTCCATACTGTCCCCTTTGGAAGTAAGTTACTATAAGCATCTGAAACTTATGGACTGAGGGATTATGCTCCACCCCAAGAGGGCAGAATATATACCTTAATTATTTGAAATTCATCTGCATGGGAGAGCTATCCCTTTTCATGCACTGACTTATTTTCCAATCCTTAATTTATAACAGTTTGGACTCGTAGATATTTATTTTATACTTGAGGCTTCATCCAGTATTACTATTATTATTATGCTCAAATTTTTCTCATGTGTAGCCTTTTCAAATACTGCTTCTTTCATTTAGCAATATGCATTTAAGGATCCACAGTGTCTTCTTAGGGCCAGTGAACTCATTTCTTTTTATCACTGGATAATGTTCCATTGTATGGATATACTACAGTTTATTTAACCATTATCTCATTGAAGGGCAACTTCCATTTATTGATGATATTGTAAATCATGTTTTATTAATTTCAAATTCAAATTGTTTATTGAGGATACTGAAGAAAGTAATTGACTTCTGTATATTAACCTTATATCCTGTGATCTTGCCATATTCATTTACTAGTTCCAGAAATTTTTTTTTTTTTTTTGCTATTTCTCTTGATACTTTGGGATTTTCTACATAGACAGTTATGTCATCTGCAAACAAGCAGAGTTTTATTTCTTCCTTCTCAATCTATATACATTTTATTTCCTTTTCTTATCTCACTGTACTGCCTATAATTTCTAATATGATCTTGACTCAAGTAGTAAGACAGAATATTCTTGACATTTCTCTGATCTTAGGAGGAAAGTGTTCCAATTTCTCAGTACAAAGTAAATTAGCTACAGGTATTTTGTAGATGCTCATTATATCAAGTTGAGGAAGCTCCTCTCTTTTCCTGAAATTTTTTATCATGAAAGAGTGCTGGATTTTGTTAAATGGTTTTCTGCATCTATTGATATGATCATATGACTCTCCTACTTTAGCCTGTTGATATGATGGAATTCATTAATTGATTTTCAAATGTTGATCTAGACTCACATACATGAAACAAATGTCCAGTGGTCATGGTATATAATTCTTTATACATTGTTGGATTTAATTTTGAAATACTTTTTTGAAGATTTTTGCATACATATTCATGATCTGTCCTTCTTTGGTGCAGTTTCTTTTTCTGGTTTGGTAGGACAGTAATGCTTGCCTTATATCCCATGGTGGTATCATTATCATTATTTATTTTGTTATTGAGTTGTATGAGTTCCTTACATATTTGGATATTAGTTTCATCAGATAGTTGGTCTGCAAACATTTTTTTCCAATTCTGTAGACTTCCTTTCTCTTTGATGTTTCTTATGCTGTGCAGAAGATTTTAAGTTTCAATTAGTCTCACTTGCTGATTTTTGCTTCTGTTCCTTGTACTTTTAGTTCCATATCCAAAAAATCTTTGCCAAGACCAATGTCAAGGAGATTTTCCCTTTGTTTTATTTCCCTAGGAGTTTTATAATTTCAGGCCTTATGTTTAATCTTTAAATCTAATTGAGTTAATTTTTGTGAATAGTGTAAGATGTGGGTCGAGTTTTGTATTTAACTTTTTATTTGTATTATTTTTTCAGTTTTGTGAATAACAAATTTTCCTAACACAATTATTGAGGAGACTATTCTTTCCTCTTTGAATATTCTTGACTCTGTCAAATATTATTTAGCTTTATATACATGGATTTATTTCTTTGCTCTCAATGTTGCATTGTTCTATCTTTTTTTTATTATGTTATGTCAATTTTCTTTTTTTATGTCAGTAGCATTGTGTTTTGAATACTATAGTTTGTAGTATAGTTTGAAATCAGGAAATGTGTTGTCTCCAACCTTGTTCTTTCTAAATATTGCATTGACTCTTCCGGGTCTTTTCTGATTCTATAGGAATTAGAGGATTGCTTTTTATATTTCTGTAAAAACTACTATTGGATACCAGCCCTTTATCTGTAGTGTCATTTGCAAATATCTTCTCCCATTCTGTGGGTTGTCTCTTTGTTTTGTTGACTGTTTCCTTTGCTGTGCATAAGTTTTTGATCTTGATGAAGTCCCAAAGGTTCATTTTTGCTTTTGTTTCATTAGCCTTTGGAGATATATCTTGAAAAAAGTTGCTGTAGCTGATGTCAAAGAGGTTATTGCCTATGTTTTCCTCTAGGATTTTGATGGATTCCTGTCTCACATTGAGGTCTTTCATCCATTTTGCTACAGATAAAGGGCTGGTATCCAAGATCTATATAGAACTTCTCAAACTCACCACCCAAAAAACAAATAATCAAGTCAAAAAATGGGCAGAAGACATGAACAGACACTTCTCTGAAGAAGACATACAAATGGCTAACAGACACATGAAAAAATGTTCATCATCATTAGCCGTCAGGAAAATTCAAATCAAAACCACATTGAGATACCACCTTATACCAATTAGAATGGCAAAAATTGACAAGGCAAGAAACAACAAATGTTGGAGAGGTTGTGGAGAAAGGGGAACCCTCTTACACTGTTGGCGAGGAAGGCAAGTTGGTACAGCCACTTTGGAAAACAGTGTGGAGGTGCCTCAAAAAATTAAAAATAGAGCTACCCTATGACCCAGCAATTGCACTCCTGGGTATTTACCCCAAAGACACAGATGTAGTGAAAAGAAGGGCCATATG
>NC_138370.1:3751529-3783142 GCF_054177405.1 Leptonychotes weddellii
TCAGGAAATGACAGATGTTGGCGGGGATGCGGAGAAAAGGGAACCCTCCTACACTGTTGGTGGGAATGCAAGCTGGTGCAGCCACTCTGGAAAACAGGGAGGTTCTTCAAAAAGTTGAAAATAGAGCTACCATACAATCCAGCAATTGCACTACTGGGTATTTACCCAAAGATACAAATGTAGGGATCTGAAGGGGTACGTGCACCCTGATGTTTATAGCAGCAATGTCCACAATAACCAAACTGTGGAAAGAGCCAAGATGTCCATTGACAGATGAATGGATATTGAAGATGTGGTGTATATATATACAATGGAATATTATGCAGCCATCAAAAGGAATGAAATCTTGCCATTTGCAATGACGTGGATGAAACTGGACGGTATTATGCTGAGCAAAATAAGTCAATCAGAGAAAGACATCTATCATATGACCTCACTGATACGAGGAATTCTTAATCTTAGGAAACAAAGTCAGGGTTGCTGGAGTGATGGGGGTGGGAGGGATGGGGTGACTGGGTGATAGACATTGGGGAGGGTATGTGCTATGGTGAGCACTGTGAAGTGTGCAAGACTGTTGAGTCACAGATCTGTATCTCTGAAGCAAATAATACATTATATGTTAAGAAAAAAAAAAACAAAGAAGAAGAAGAAGATAGCAGGAGGGGAAGAATGAAGGGGGGAAATCGGAGGGGGAGACAAACCATGAGAGACTATGGACTCTGAAAAACAAACTGAGGGTTCTGGAGGGGAGGGCAGTGGGAGGATGGGTTAGCCTGGTGATGGGTATTAAAGAGGACACGTTCTGCATGGAGCACTGGGTGTTATATGCAAACAATGAATCATGGAACACTACATCAAAAACTAACGATGTAATGTATGGTGATTAACATAATTAAAAAAAATGAAATGCTACCTCATTATGAATGCTTTCAATATAGCAAAGGATGCCTCAATATAGCAAAAGTTGTTATACTATGAAAAAGAAGTTGATGACTCTCAGTTAAAGGATAATTGGATTTGTGTTGAGAGAGTTGCATAATGAATGGAAAAACACATAAGAAGTAAGTGCTTATATCACTCGTGTGTTCTTTTTGATGAAGCACATGAGAGACAGATAATAACATATATAAGTAATTTTAAGAGATCTCTCTCAAAAGGCAGAACACAAAAATTGAGATGAAAAGAAATCATTACATCATCATTTTCCCTTCTTATTGATATATGCTTCTAAATATTTCTCCTCTTTTCCATATGGTAAAATGTAAAATTTATTTTAAATCCCTGATAATAAATTTGGAATCTTAATGTAGTGTCTCTAATGATGGGAACTTACAGACTTAGACTCGCAGTGCCTTGTACTACCCCAGAAACAGAGTTGTCACTTCTTAATATTTCTTAAACTGAAATGAAGAAGAAATTAAGATTAAGCAAGAGATGTTAACTAGAGTTTGTATGAATATACATTTTTGCTTATAATTCTTATCTTTTCTATGTATTTGTATTTTTCTTCTACATTTTTTCCTCCCATCTTTCATTTCTTCCCTTCCTTCATCCCTAGCTTTCTATAAATGTGTAATCTCCCCTATCAGGCAATCTACAGGAAGTGGGCAACTTAAATTTCTGGAGAGTCTACTGAAGTGATAATAGGATAGGGTCTCCTACAGGGCACCATCTGCTCAGGACCTCTACTTCCTGGGATTTCCCTGAAGGGATAAACTGTCTGGCCATCCACATCAGCCAATGAGGTGGTAAAGGCAACTCACACTGCATATCCACTCTTTCACACTGGAACAGGTCTCAGAATTAACTCTTGAATGTAAAACATCTTAAAAATCATACAATTTTTACATGTGTAAGCAAAAACTGTTATACTCATTCACATAAGAATCTGGCATAACAGCTTAATACATTTTCAGTGCTACTAAATTTTATTTTAAAAAATCTACTAATTGGGATATTTTGAATTTTAAAAAGGGAAGAAAACAATTTCCCCATCTCCTGCTCCTAATTGAATATGAACCAACGGCAGCCATTTTAAATGGAGGTGTAGACTGTAAACTTGGAAGTGTGTATCCTCCATGTTATCCATCCAACTTCATGTAGACTTGTCGGTGTATATGAGAATGAAGTTGAATACGTTCAAGACTTCTATAAGATGGTTCAGCTGTTCAGAGTAAAACCATCCTGAGCTGCTGCTATGTAGAAATATAATATCAACCCTGATTCTGATGATCTGTATGGACAAGTATGACAAAATCTATGAGGTATAATTCTAGGAGGAGCGGATTTGTTCAGAGAAAACAGTTTGACAGGAAAATTACCACATGAGAAATAAGGAGTTCTTAAAGTGTGAGAACCCTTACTGGAAATGGCCAAGGGAAAGTGGAGGCTAAATGGCTGTAATTAGCTCTTCAGTTAACACCCTCCAGTTCATCTTCTTACTCCTTGACCTCCTCCTGCCCCCATGTTCTTGTCTTTTCTTCTCGTTCTTTATTCACTGGGTTCGCCTTCTTAATATTCAAATGCTCACCCAGGCTTTCTTTCTCCTTTCTTTGCAGAGTATAATTACTTTGGGACATTTATTGCATTTTGAATATATACAATGGATATTTATGAGCATGCCAGATTTCTCCCATTTGCCCTTCACATTGTCCTATCCCCCACCTAATCTATGCCCCAGGTCCTTTATGGAATTCATAGACAGGCCGCCTGCCCCTTGGCTTCTAGTTGTATTCCACTAACTTGGAGTCTCATGAAGAGATTGGAGAGAGGGACGAGGACATTTAAGACAGGTTGCTTATTCTGCAAGCTTCTTCTGCATGATGTTGCTTGTGTCCTTTGACTTGAACTTCTCATGGCAGCTCCTTTATTTGTCCCTGCTTCCAGATTCCAGCTACTGATCTTTCCCCGCTGTCCTTTAAGGATGGCAACAGCTGAGCTAGCACTGGGCTATCTGCACTGTGTCTCATGGTTTCTCCATGCTCATGCCATTCTAAATACTTCACTCACAAACAAACTTTCTGAATTCTCCCAGTGGGAAAGAGACCTGTCTCACATCAAGAAATCATGGATACAACGGACCCCCCTCTGCTAAAGGTATACAATTTACCTTTAAAACACACTGCCCCAGCCCCATCCTCCTCCCTCACTTACCAGAGGAAATCACGATCCTCAATTTACTCTCTGTTCACTCCTTACATTTCAGTATGATAATAATATTGTGATATTGCTATGGAATCTTTTCATGTTTTTAACTTTTCATAAGTAGATTCATATTATATGTATTCTTCTGAAACTTGACTTTTTCCACTGGAGTTTATATTCCAGAGTTTCCTGCCCTTCGGACATTTTCACTACTGCATTTCTTCAGTTTTTTCCTATATACCATATATCATGTGTACTTTATACTGTGGATGAACATCTGTATTGCTTCCATCATTTTGCTGTTACCCATTTTACACCTGTGGCAATGCTTACACAGGTCCTCTGGCTCTCGTATCTCTCTAAGCTGTGAGGTATAGCATGGGAAAACCTTCAATTTTACCAGACAATGACAGTTTTTTTTTTTTTCCCTAGTGACGAAACCATTTTTTTAAACCACCAGAAGTATATAACTATCCAAGAATCCTAAATCCTTGCCAATACCTGATACTGTCCAGCTTTTAAATCTTTACAAATTTGGTCCATGTTTTGAGTGCAGATTTAATTGACAGTTCCCTAGATACCTAATTAGGTTGCAAATCTTTTCATGTGATTTTTCTTCAGGCCTTCTGCCCATTTTTTTCTAGTGGATTGTTGACATTCTCACTGATTTGTAAGACTTTTCTTTTTAATATCTTACATATAAATTCATTTTTAAATCATGTTTGATGGGAAAGTCTCCCTGTATGTGACTTTACTTTTTACTCTCTTTATGGAAGTTTTTGATGAAAAGAAGTTCTTAATTTTAATGTGGTTGAATTTACAACTCTTGTCCATTCATGGTTTTGAATTTTTATGTCTGACTTAAAAATATATTTTCCAATCATGATATCATAAACATATTATATTTTGTATTCTAAAATTTTATAATTTTGCTTTTCTTTAACCTTGAAAATTTTAATTGAGCCCACAGCAACTGCTTTATAGGTTGTGTAAGAAGAATCCAATTCCTGTTATTTTCTTTCCAAATGGATCACTCTTTCTGATGATATAATATATTAAATACCGCCTTCTCTTTTCACTGCTAGGCAAAATATACCCTTGTCCATCCAGGTTACCTATATTCATTGTCTATTTGAGGGTTATCTATTGCTTTCACTGGTCTATTTTTCTATTTCTATAATATAGACATGCAGTTATAAGAAGACATTTTTATTACAAGTCTTGATATGTGGCAAGGCAAGTGCCCTCAACATGATCCTAGTGTCTTGTCTATTATTGGAACTTTGAGCAACCATGTAAATTTTAGAGTCAGTGTGGGTAGTTAAACACACACACACACACTATTGGCATTTTAACTGGAAATTTACTAAATCTAAAAATCAATATGGGAAGAATTATAATCTATATTAGTTTCTTAGGGCTGCCATAACAAAGTACCACAAACTGGGTGGCTTAAGACAATGGAAATGTATTCCTCTCACATTTCTGGAGGCCAGAAGTCTGAAATTAAGGTGTCAGTAGGGCGATGCTCCCTTTGATGGCTCTAGAGGAAGATCCTTTCTTCCCTCATTCTAGGCTCGGTTATTTGCCACCAATCTTTGGTGATCCTTGGCTTATAGATGCCAACTTTTTTTTTCTATATGCTTATTTGCCATCTGCGTATCTTCATTGGTGAGGTATCTGTTAAGGCCTTTGGTCCATTTTTCAATTTTTTTTAAATTGTAGAGTTTTAAGAATTCTTTGTATATTTTGAATAGCAGTCCTTTATCAGATGTGTCTTTTGCAAATATTTTCTCCCATTCTGTGGTTTACCTTCTTATTCTCTTGACACTGTCTTTGTGTAGCAGAAATCTTTAATTTTAGTGAAGTCCAGCTTATCTGCTATTTTTTTCAAGGATTATGTCTTTGGTGTTGTATCTAAAAGTCATCACCATATTCAAGGTCATCTAGATTTTCTCCTATGTCCTTTCCTAAGTGTTTCATAGTTTTATGTTTTACTTTTAGGTCTGTGATCCATTTGGAGTTAATTTTTGTAGTCTTCAAGGTCTACATCTTGGTTCTTTTCTTTTCTCTTTTCTTTTCTTTCCTTTCCTTTTCTTTTCTTTTCTCTTTTCTTTTCTTTCTTTCTTTCCTTCCTTCCTTTTCTTTCTTTCTTTCTTTCTTTCTTTCTTTCTTTCTTTCTTTCTTTCTTTCTTTCTTTCTTCCTTTCTTTCTTTCCTTCTTTCTTTCTTTCTTTCTTTCTTTCTTTCTTTTTCTTTCCTTTCTTTGCATGTGGATGCCCAGTTGTTTTAACACCACTGGTTGAAGAAAATCTGTGCTTCATTGTGCTACTTGGCCAATGATCAGTGGACTATATTTATGGAGGTCTATTCTTGGGCTCAGTATTCTGTTTCACTGATCTATTTGCCTGTTCTTTTACCAATGCCTCATGGTTTTGATTACTGTAGCCTTACAGTAAGTCTTGAAGTCAAGTAGTGTCCATCCTCTAACTTTGTTCTCCTTCAATATTGTGTTCTTTATTTTGGGTCTTTTTTTTTTAAGATTTTATTTATTTATTTAAGAGAGAGAGAGAGAGAAAGGGACCAGCTCTGAGGGGCAGAGGGAGAAGCAGACTCCCTGCTGAGCAGGGAGCTCAATGCAGGGCTCAATCCCAGGACCCCGGGATCATGACTTGAGCCGAAGGCAGACACTTAACCAACTCAGCCATCCAGGTGATGCCGGGCCTTTCCTTATTAGTTTTTGTTGTTGCTTTGTTGTTATTGTTTCTGTCAGCACAGTGAAGGCATCATTTTCAACACAATTATAATATAATTGGACTGTTAAAATATAATTTTCATGTAAATATAATTACATTTGAAAAGCTAGGTATCAGTTTAATTACTTTTTCTTTATAGAAATTGTTCATTCTATATGTTTTCAGTCTTCCCCTTGGCATTCTTGAGTTTTACTACTATGTGTCTACATGTGGAACTTCTTTGCCTTCCTCTGTGTTGATATTCACTGGGCCAGTCAGATCATTTAATTGGTATTTTCAATCAGTTTCAAAATTCTTAGCCAAAATGCCTTTCAATATTGCTTATCTCCATTCTCTCTCCTTTTGGAAATTCAGATAGTTATCTATGACAACATTTCACATTATCTATCAGAACTCTACTTCTCTTTCATATGTTTCCACTCTTTGGCTTTCAATGCTTATGCGCTGAGATGCTTTCTCCAGATATCTCCATATATCACACAACATATGTCCAGAATGTCCACACATTCTCTCTCATTGTGTCTAATCATCTCTTTAACCCAGCCCCATATTTTAATTTAGGGTATTCTACTGTTTAATCCTAGAAGTTTTATTTACTCATTTAAAATATCATTGTTAATTTTTATAACCTTATCTTTGTCTTTTCAAAGTACTTATTTCAGATGTATGACTAAAATTTAAGCATTTAACACCACTGTAAATTTAATCTGCTATCTGTATTTTGGGTGATTCTTGGCATGCGCTGTGTTTTATTTTTTTGTTGTTGTTTGTTTTGTAGTTATTACTGTGAACTAGTGTTTTTTGAAACTTTATCTCTAGGAATTACTTGAGGAAAGAGTTGAAAGAAACCTAGTTTAAACATCTACACCATAACCAACAAAGGTTACCTGAACATAGATCTGGGCTTTAGCCTCTCAGGTAACACAGGTTATACAGATGAGGAATGAAAATCCATGTGAAGGTTGGCTGTGGTGACAAATTTCTAGGGGGGATATTTTCCCCCTTCACTCAATGGAGGAGACAGACACATCCTTGTCGACACATTATGGTGAATGGGCTATATGGCAACTTAGTAAACCTTTGATTTATTTTTTTAATCCAGTTTTTGAATGAGTATCACATTTAGATGGTTCAGAATTCATCACGGTGCAGAACTACATGCTCTGGAAAGCTATTTCCCACTCCTGTCCTTCAGCTTCCCAACAACCCCTCCTTGCAGGCAAACCCTAGATTCAATTTGTGTGTGTCCTTTTGTAGACATTTTCTGCACATGTGAGCAAATACTTTAAAAGATTATCCACCTAATGCCTTTTACACAAATTCCACCATACATGATCCATCTCATTCACTCACCATAACTTGGAGATCTTCTATTGTAAAAAAAAGAGTTTCCTTGTTCATTTCATATAGCTCCATAGTATTCTACTGTATGGATACACCAACATTCATTGATCTAGTCCCTACCGATGGGTATCTAGGGTGTTCTCAGTGTTTTGCCATTACACAAATGCTTCATTGAATAACCTAATATATCTTTCTGCACATTTGTGTCTGTGTTCATTTGTTTGATTAGTTAATCCTATGCATAAGGGTGCAGCTCCTTGGGGTCTTTATTGTGAGGATCTCATGTGAGGCTCCTACCATAGGGAGGCACTTGTCTGAGTAAAAAAAAAATACAAGCTTTAATTCCCTTAGCTTTAGCAGATGTGGATGTTTCAATGTGAAAGTAGCTCCAGGCTTTCCTGAACACTCTGGATTTCCACTTTAGCTTCTACTTCTTCCACTCCCCCCCAAAGACTTTCCATTTTCTTTCCAGTTAAATAGAGCCCTTAAAAGATTTTTAAAGACTTTTATCATATTGTTTTAAAGTGGGGAATTTGTTTAGCTATTGAATTAATCATACTGCTGGAAACAGATGTCTAAACCTTTATTTCAAACTACAAACCAAACCATGTTATCTAACAGATTCAAAGAATGTATATGAAATTAATATTTAAAGAAAATAAATGACACATATCTAACATTCTAAACACAATTGTAGTATTAATTAGAAACTGATTCTTTCATAAATCTATGTAACAAATATGTTTCTATCAATTTCTTTATTTTCATAAGCTCAGGGTTTTTGTTGGTTGGTTAAGTGATTTGCTTAATCATGGGTTTTGTTTTTTGGTTTTTTTTTTTAATATTTTATTTGACAGAAACACAGTGAGAGAGGGAACACAAGTGGGGGAGAGGGAGAAGCAGGCTTCCCGCTGAGCAGGGAGACTCATGTGGGGCTCGATCCCAGGACCCCGGGATCATGACCTGGGCCGAAGGCAGATGCTTAATGACTGAGCCACCCGGGCACCCCTTAATCATGGGTTTTAACAGTCAACTTGGAATATGAGAACTGTGAAATAAGTTTTATTATTTAGAGAACTACTATCATGCAGGATTTTGCCAAGAATTTATCATAATGCACACTCGGTTATTGGGATATTGGTATTTTAGAAAGCTTAAATATTTCATTGGACTGATATAAAAGGAAAATTGATAACTATTATTATTAAACAGAAAAGAAACATGAATGATCAAGACTCTCTGAAATTAAAAAAAACACTAAAACAGTTATTTTTCAAAATGCACAAGTCTGTCTTATATCTCTGCATATAATAAACATGTAACTCTTAGAAATGAAAGGAACTTGGAAATTGAATAATCTAGCTCTCTCTTAATTAGTGAGTACTGTTTTTAGGGTGGTAGTTGATCATGAGGCCATATTAACCCTCCTGTGTTCTATGTGACAATATCTGTGACAGGATCAGAGATAAATAAGCTTGGGTAGGATGTACAGGTAGATTGAAAAAAAAAATGCATCCTTTACTACAGTCAACAACCAGGTTCTCAAGTATTTATTGAGAATCTAGTGTGTTCATGTCACTTTACCAGACAGGGCTATCATGGTGATAACCCTCAAGAGTTAACAATGAGGTTGGAATACAGTTTTATGTTCTACCTAGTCATGTCCTGAGGGTGCACACACATGTCAAAATAGGCACTGAAAAGAAGGTTTGCAGCGAGGAACATTCAGGAAAGCTTCAAGACAGGCGGGGTTAGAGCATGCAGATGCTGGACAGATGTGAAGAACGGGCATGAAAAGTAGTAGAAATAGCAGACACAAGGCTTCAGAGCTGGAACAGTACTGGGGAAATCTACCCCATTTCTGCTGGATTTCCCCTCCCCAGAGTAACTGGTCACATTTCATGGAGATTTTTTATTCCTTGCCTCCACCTACCTTTCCATGCACCCCATTCTTTAGCCATGAATTACCCTCATCTCCCCTCATTCTTATTTTCTGTATTTTAGCAAACATAATTATTTTGTCTGTAATAGATAAAACCCTTCCTATTTTTCAACAACTTACTCCATGCCCTGACCAAATACCAGCTCATTTATGAAGTTATCCCTGATCCCTCACGGTGATATTTTCCCTCCAAAAAATCTGCACGTCATATTTCTAACATTTTTCATGTAGCTTAGAGCAATTCCCATTTATGGAAATATATGTGGCAGAAACAGCTCTCCGTTTTGTTTTATTCCCTACAGTAACTTGCAGAGTATCTCAAATATAATTAGAAAATTCTAAAGGACAAAGATGATAGGTGCTAAAATGTGTTTTCCTCCTTTTTCTTGTATGCCTCATGATTTGACATTTCATGTATATTACCTTATTTACATATATTTTTATTGCATTTATGCTCTAACTAGGTGGTATTATTATTATTATTTTCTTCCACATGAGGGTCAGACACATGTCACTTACCTGAGGTCAAAACATAATACGGCAGCAGAGCTCGGATTAAGATTCAGATTCAGGCCAGCCAAGTCCATTCACTCCCTGCACTAGCATAAACCACAAATAGCTGACAGAGCTTGACCCTTTCATGAGGTCCCTTGCCTTGACCAAGAAGGGAGAAAATCTAGAACAGTGTATTCTGAGGGAAGACATCTCAGATAAGGAGGACACAAGAAACAGAAATAGGCTTTTCTTGCATGCACACAATGTCTTTCTGTTGTGTCAGCTTCTTGATTCCCAAGCAGATTTGAGGGCTAATGAGTAGATTTGGCTACAACCATCAAGGGAAAAGTTGAATCACTAATGATGAATCATAGAACATTAGGCATTGTATGTGTAGCCAATATTTGCTCAAGCAAAGAAACAACTTAGCAATAAAATGCTGTTTGAAATTGAAGGCCAGACTAACTGGATGACAAATAATCAGAAAATTAATGTTTCTTTTTTGGAAATTAGTATATATTGTAATGTCCATATTAGGAAATGAATAGGTTAATTTAACAAAGTACAGCAAAAACTTACAGATACCCGATTTGAAGGTCATTTAGTAAATGGGAAAAAAGTTAAAAACTATATAGAAATCCTCATGTCACTCAATTTTTCTGCCACCTCAGCCCTCCTCACCTGTTGATTAATTCCACACTTTAGCTGTCATGCCACTCCAAGAGTTGGTTCCCATTTGCACAAAGTGTGACAGTTACCAGCAGACTAAATAAAACATCTTTTAAGCAACCTTAGTAATATTCAAGCCTTCTCATGTAAATGAAAGAGGTACACAGCCTTTATAGGATGCCACTTTTCTTTGATGCTGACATCTAAGTGCAGTCTACAAAAATTCCAAGTAATTCTTAATTCTCTAATGAAGCAGAGGACCTCAGTCTTCGTTTACTTAAAAGTTATATCACAATTTTCAAGTATGATTAAAATTTTCTGGAGATTTATAATCTTTTATCGATCAATAAATAGCACTTTGAACATAAAGCCCCATTTTAATGGGTGAAACTGACCATTTTAATTCTCAATCAAAAGTTAACCAAAGCAACACCATAAATAAAATGGGACTGACACAGGAAAGGAGAAAATGTTATGAAATTATATACAGTGGCCACCAAATACTACACTTTGAGACCTTTTTCCCCATTACTTATACTATTTGTCCTTCACATTAACCTTGGCAACACCACTGTGCTATTTTGGTTTTGTTCTCATATTGCGGAAGAAAAGAATGAATGTAAAAGATAAAATAAAATGCAATGTCTCCTCAATAATGAGAGTTAGTAGAAGGGAGTTCTGGGATCTTTTTTGAATCTATCACTCCTGATCTCGCCAGTATTTGCTTGTTAAACATATGACACAATAAAATGCAAACACAATATTATGAATGCATTTTTAAGAAGTGGGGAAAATTAATCAGGCTAAATTTCCTAATGATTCACACTTTAGAAAACTGGAAGTGTTCATAGCTGCTTATTCAGCTTTGTGATCCTGCAGTTACCTGGAACCAACTCCCAGGATTCAAATCCATTTTCCCCTGTGTCATGCTAAATGCTACATGCATAGACTATTTGTACTTAAACAGCAACAACAACAACAACAAAAATTACTCATCTATTTAAAAGGAAAAGGCTACTGGAGTAATAACCAAGGTATGCAAAAACCCCAGGGCTAAATTTGGGGCTTAGAGGGAGAAGCTCTTGGTATCGGTACTTCTTACAACACTGCAGAGGCTTTTGGGTAGAATGTAAATATTAGGAGAAGTGGAAACATCTGTCCGCAGAAGCACTCTCCTCCTGTCTCCTTCCACCGGTGTAGTTACTTTCAGGACCTAGAAGAGCTCATCCCCGCCACACCCTTCCCCTTCTTTCTGATGATTGTTGCAGGAACACCTCATTCCCCTGCCCCACTTCCTATCACTGCCCCTATTGCTGGGCTACTCTGTCCTGTCTCCTCACACACTATGCCCTCTATCCCAACACTGTGACATGGCCCCCTAACAAATGCTCCTCGGTGGGTCGATTCACTTTTAATCCCACCTAGGAAAGTGCTGCCAAGTCCCATTTCACATGAGTTACAACTGGACTCAGCCTCTACTATGAAAATTACCATTTTCTATTTTATTTTATGCTGTGTGTGATAGGGACTTCAGAAGGTGCTCGTATTTTCCAAACTAAAATTCCAGATTCAATGTCCAAGCAAAAAAAAAAAACAAGAAAAATCCCAAGCTGTGGGTTCAATTGTATGAGTTTATAAAGTTATTAAATGCAAACCACATTTTCCTATATGCATAATATATTCTCTATTTTTAAGCTTACAGGATAGAATAGAATTAGGTACCACTAAACAAATGTTGGGTATTCTGATTCTGGGATGATTCTTTACACTTATTTTTATCTATTTAATAACTTTCAAGATTTGCAAAGGTGTACTCTACCTAAGTTCCAGGATTCTTGGTGGAAAATGAGTATAATAATAGAGATCTACATTATATAGTTATTTCAATGATTAAATTGAGATTATGCATACAAAACCATGAGTATATTTACAAACTCAAGGAATGCTAGCTCTTATCAATATTAGCAGGTGTTGCAATAATGAATATAGATATCCTACAAACTACATGTAAGACTTTATTTCTTTTTAAGATTTTATTTATTTTTTAAATAAACTCTACATCCAATGTGGGTCTCGAACTTATGGCCCTGAGATCGAGTCCCGTGCTCTACTGACTGAGCCAGCCAGGTGCCACCACAGGTAGAACTTTAAATGTGTACTTCAATAAAACAGTAAGTTTGGCTGATTACATGTTTCAAATATATGTCATTCAAACCCATTCAAGTGCTCTGACCGTGAAATGTATGTTAATTTAGGTTAAAAAAAAAACACAATTTGTTTTGTCTGTGTATCAATGAGCTACAAGAAAAGAATAGGTATAGAAACAAAACAGTGAGATTTTATGTAAATAGTCCTCTCTCTCATTTTAAAGATCTGTTTTAGTAAAAAAAAAAAAATGAAATAAGGATCTGTTAATTTAGCTTCTATAGAGGTGAAATGCCATGTTTAAGGTCACTCAGCTAGTTCATAACAGAATTTTAATTGTAACCTATGTGTCATGATTCTCAAATTAGTGGTATATTTTGGTATCAACATTTATAATTATTTTAATAGATACAGGCTATATTGAAACATGTCTGAGTTTTTTTTAAGGACCAAGAACTTGGGAAGTTTTGTAAAGGCCTTTTTAAAAGTCTTCTAACTAGTGTAAAACAAATAACTCACAGCACACACTGCTTTTGTATTCATCAGGGGCTGCTTTGTAATCCATCATAATATTTAGAATGGATTTGTTTCCATAAATTATGTTTTGGTGTGATTCATTTTACCTTTGTGTATTATTTTCTGCACAGAGAAATAAAACTTTGTGTCCCCCAAGATTCTCAGAATAGTATTGGATTCATGAAAATCCAAAATCCTGGAAAGGTTTTCCAAAATACTCACTCAGTTAAGATTCTCCATTATTGAAAACACTGAGCCAAATCCTCTCCTTTTGTAATTTTTAATTTAATTACTAGCATACATAATTTATACACTCAAACCATTTACAACTAGTTCTTCATATAGTTTTATAGCCTCTAACAGAACAGCTTCCTCCCAGCCTGACAGTCTCACTACCTTGTGGGAGGATTAACTGGACAACTCGATAAAATATGGCCAGGCACTACAGAATCCAGAGAATTATAGTGGTGCTAATAGCCTGCCTATTGCGAAGACTGCCATGGTGTTTTCGTGATAAACTCTGATTAGCAGAGCTGTACATTTAAACTATTCTAAATTGCACCGTCAGAACCCTGGCATCATGGCAGCAAATCTTTCTGTGAGGCTCTTTGAAGGGCTGCACAGGTTGTTCTGAGGTTTAGATCTTGGAAACACAGTCACTGAGTTATTGTCTTGGTACTCCAGAAACAACTATGCACTATGTGGATTGGTGAGAGGCAGCTCTGTGGTTCTTCTCCTCAGGTAAGGCTCCCTGTTGGAGCCAGGCTATTTGGAGTAGAACCCAAAGGCTTCAGGCAGACAGACTGAGATGCCACAACTGTCCACATCCACAGAAAGTAAAGAAGAATTGAACCTTAACCTCCTAGGCTGAATAAGACATGGATCTGCCAGTTCATGTCTCACCAGC
Organism: Leptonychotes weddellii; assembly: GCF_054177405.1. Lineage (NCBI taxonomy): Eukaryota > Metazoa > Chordata > Mammalia > Carnivora > Phocidae > Leptonychotes > Leptonychotes weddellii. Next base: position 3,765,447 of record NC_138370.1, read on the forward strand.
ATAGACTTTTCACTGTCAGTATCTCAAAAAGACAGATCTTTTTCAGGAATATTGTCATTTATATCTATTTTGCAACAAGATATCATTTTCCTTTTGGTAGAGCACCTGCCAAAGATTCAGTGGTCCCAATCTCCATCACTTTATGAAGAAGTATCTGGTTAAATACTGTCCCATGGGGCAACAATTACAAACATTATACTGTATTAATCTTCAATGACTGATATCTTTGTTACTCAGTAAAGACCTCCAAACTGGTTAAATTCTTTATGTTCACTAGTTAACCCCTGAAGGGAAGAGAAAGGGCACAGTCTTATCTTCCCAACAAATCTCTAAATTAAATATAAGTAAATAATTGTGAAACAGTATATAAGGAGGGAAGACAAAGAAACAAGGAAAATGAGTTAGCCATAGATTAAAAGAAAATGTGAATGATAAAAATAAAAATAAAAAGCCAGTAGCTACCAAGCATGCAAAAGTCATACACCACTTAGTTACAGACTTTAATTCAACTTATTGTCTAGAGTTGATTTTGTATGTGCATGTGCATACACCGGATTCTTATATTCTAGCTTCAGGTACTCATGATGGGTGATGACAGCAATAATTTAAAGCAATATAGGCTTGCTGATGGCCCTCATATCTGAACAGGTACATATCATAGGTCACCATAATTATGCCATACCCCTGGCTAATGTGTACATGTCAAAGCTGTTATAAAATAACTGTCTTGTATTTAATGAACCGAGCTGAATTTCTTTGAGGTTGGAAGTCTCTCTAGCTTAAATGTGAATCCTGAAGTTAATTTTAGAAATGTAAAGGATCACAGAGATCATATGATCAAATGCTCTCATTTTATGCGAGAAGATGGAATGTCTATGAAAGTGCCTTGCCTGAAACAACGCCAGTAAAATATTAACTATAAGTACAGATCTTCCTTGACTTCAGTGGGGTTATGTCCTGATAAACCAATGCCAAAATTAAAGTCCTCATTGTACTTGATTCTTCATCAGTATCCTAGGTTTCCTCAATATACAAATCAGTCACGCAAACTTTTCAAGAGTCACCATCACTTGAACCCCTCTCCTTGTCCATCTGTCACCCTATTTCACTATTCCCTTTTTGAGCAAAAATTCTTGAAATGTTATCTATGCTTACTGACCAAATGGTTCTTTACCTACTATGCCTCCATCCAGTATAATCTAAATTCTGCCTCTACCATCCTGTGCAAGCTACTCTTCCTTAGTCAATAGTGATATCCATCTTACAATCCTTAAGAAACATATAGAAGGGCACAGTACTGGAATAACTCATTCAACTTTATATTTTAAAAAATTAGCTTTGGATGGGGTGTACAATGAGATTACTTGGCATTGAAGCTTTGTATCATCTTGATCCAGATGATGAAGGTGGTTATTGTAGTTGATCAGTCAAGGAGTAATGGTGTCCTCTCAGTCTGAATGGTGGTGGTGGAATGAATGTGGTGGTGTAGGTATGAGAGGTGTATGAGAGAGACAGAATGAGCAGGATGTGATTAGGTGTTGCCAGCCAGAGAGACAATGGAGTCAGGATCCTATACCAGATATTTAGACTGAACAACTTGGCAAATGGTAGTGGTCCTTACTAAGATACTGCACAAGGGAAGAAAAGTAGGTTTTATAGGGAAGAAGCTTTAGACATATAGATTTTCACAACTGGAATGGCAAATATCTAGTTGGATATACATGATTGGAGATCAAAACAGAAAGCTGAAATGGAACTATATCTAGGTGCCCTTTGGCATCCACTCACTCATTCAAAAATTATTTGTTGAGTATCTACTACCTACTTACTGTATAGCAGGCAAATTTGTAGGCTCTAGAGGTATACATTTGTGGGGGGAATCACAGATTTTACATTTGACTTGGTGAAATAACAATTGGATGTATTAAATAAGTAAACTGTATTGTGTGCTAGAAGATGATATGCATTATGTAATAAAAGTAGGTTGGTGTAAGGGAGACAGGGAGTATCTGATCAGGGGTGATGCATTTTATAGACACATAAACATGGAGATGAGAACTACAGCTATGAAAAGGCACAAACTGAATTTTTTCAGCATTCTGTAGAGAAGAGGAACTAGGGGAACAGTCATGAAATTTCCCAAAGAGGAGGAAGGGATCATCAGGGTCTGGTGGCCAAGATAAAAATGTGGCTAAAAGGAAAATAGTTTTCAGCTATACAAAAGCTGGAGGCATCACAGTTAAACTGAAGACTAAAGAATAATAGGCTTCTAAAATTATCATATAATGAAGCCCAATTTTCTTAATGTGCAAGTTCTTGATTAGCAAGATTGAGCTTCTGACCGCCCCCTCAGCCTTACTCCATACTGTTCTCTTCCTCACTCCGTTCACTGCAGCAAATACACCTCACTCCATATTTTAAATACAGCTGTTTACTGTGTTTATAGCCTTAGAGTCTGTGCACTTGTTCTCCGTATGCCTGTGACAAACATGCCCAGCCACTGTTCGACCAGTTGGTAGTCACAACTCCTCCGTTAGCTTAGAATATCTTCTCCAGAGAAGCCCTTTCCTAGGCTTTCCTAGGCTGGCTTAAGTTACTAGACATAAGCCTCTATAGTGACATGAAGATCTCCTCCCCCACATTCATTGCTCTTCTGAGATTTTTATTTTCTATATTTCCCTTAGTACTGTAGCACTTTTAGGTTGAAAATATGCAGCCATTTCTTTTGGCTCAATCTACTTAATTTTCTCCTTTTTTTCTTTTTTTTCCTGCCTGAGATCACAGACTCTGTTCCAGCAACCCCTAATATTTTTGTGTGTCTTTCCTATGAAATGAACACGTGCCTTGCTCTGTTCCATCTAATGGTTTCTGACTAAATTGTTCAGGAGAAGACAGGAGAGAGGAAGAGAGGGAAGAGGGGAAAGAGGAGATGAACAGGAGAGGAGGGGTAGGAAGGGGAAGGGAAGGAGCAGAGAGAGAAAGACAAAGACTAAGAGGAAGAATAAGAGCAAGAGGTAAAGGCATTCTTTACAGTTAAATTTTTCATAGAAAATGTCTCTACTTTTAAAAAATATAGATTAAATAGGAATTTTACAAACTCTACTTTTTATTATTTTCTTTTTCTTAAAATGCAGGAATCAAGGAAAGCATGATCACAAGATCAATTAATGAAACCTGAGATTCATATTACAATAGGAGAGATCCATGTTACAGCAGGGTAAATAAGAGCTCCCGCCTGTCTGAAGTGTCTGTATTTATGCTGATGGGGCCTGACATCAGAGGGGAAAAGTAAGCAACTAACTCCATCTTTAAAATAATTTGACTCAAAAGAACAACTACAAAGACTGAGAAAAAAAAAGTTGAATATTTTGCTCTTGGAAAGTTACAAAAGTAGAAAGAATCAAATGTACTTCCTTTTTGTTCATGCCACCAAGGTTTTGAGCTGTTTAATAAGATGGGCCCTACCCCCAGCTGACCCGTACTAAGTCCTGAGGACGTGGCCACCTTCCTGGTGCCACCATCTCTAACACTTCAAAGAAAACTTGTAAACTTACTCATCCATGGTCCCATCACATACTCCTAGGTAATTTTGGAGAACTGAGCTTGACATATACATTTTGTTCTCCCATCAGCGCTTCTGGAGGGCAAGAAGCATACCTTTCATGTTTGTATTCTGAGAAGCCAGCTCAGGGCTTGTCCCGGAATGTCCCTCCTGCTCCCTAGCACAGAGTCACATGTATACTTATACATCTAAATACCCGCAGAGAAGATGATGGGATATCTCATGACTTTTAGAGTAGACGAGAAAATGCATGCTGAAATTCAAAGTCAGAGATCATGATGCCACATTTTACCATGGGGCAGCAGATGATAATGCTGTGTGAGCTGCACTCACGCTCTCACCTCTTGGTTCTGTGGCTTCCTGCTCATACAACTTTTGAGGGACTGACATTCTCTTCTGATTTCAGAGGCAATTAGGAGACATTCTTTTTATACCTTGCTTTCCCCCTCCTCCTCCAGTGCTCACATACACTCTCAGAGAAAAGAGTCTACTTCTCAAGTAACAGTCGCCTACTTCCCACTTCTACTATTCTCTCTAATTACCTGAAGCCTTTGCCGACATCACCCGCCTGTGTTGGGTGCCCTGTTGTCCACTGGATGCCAGTGGTTGGGAAATGCGAGTCATAGGTTTTTCTCAGCCCCTGAGATCTTCAGACTGAGAATTTCCTCTCAACTATAAAAAGACTTTGTGAAGGCTTCCAAAAAATGATATGTTATATTAAGCAATGATACCTATTTTTAATCCCTTAAAGCATTTAGTGTCAGCACAGGCATCACCTGTAATCTAGCAAAAATAAGCACTGTCATCCCATTGCCTAAACCACTATCTAGACTCACAATTAATTTACATAGGAAAGGGAGGCTGTGCCTAGTAGAAGCACTCTTCAATCCTGCTTTAACTGATAGATACAGTATGTTTAAACAACGATGTAACTCCCTGAAAATTGCAGGGCTGTTCTTTTCTACAGTGGTTGAAATTTTTGGAGAAACAGAAAGCTTCCTCCTTAGACATGGGACGGCCCAGGAAGCAGAGCTTAGCCTCAGCATGCATGTGCACTGTGACTCGGGGGCAGGCCTTTCTCTAGTTGTTACATAACATTTCTGAAGCTGTGGACACAATTGTGCATGTCCCTACCAACTGCACAGAGCTATGTGAATGAGCATGTCAGGAGACTATAATTTTTTCTACTGTACTGAAATTCTGGTTCAAAGGCAAACAAATAGCATAATAGGGAGTCATTTATGTCACAAAGGCATAACAACAACAACAAAAACCCCTGGAAAACCACTTAAATTTACCCTCTGTGTGCTCCACAGGGCGTTTTATGCCTTTCATACTAAACATGAATGTCCTACAATAGTGGTGAAGGGAAGAAAAATACACAGGCAACACACTAGCTCTCTTTCTCCATTAGAGAACATCGAAACCAGATATTCTATTTAAATGAGGGTACAGTGAGATAGAAAATGCCAGGTACAAAAAGAGTCCAGATAAGATGATTTCACAACACAATAAAAGACTGAGTGCCTAGAATGAATTCTCTTTGTGTCCTTGAGCTGAGCTTTTTTGACTGTATTCACTTCTAGGTCTTACACATGAGTTCTACATAAGGCTGTTTCTTTCTCTCCAGACATGCATGATATAAAAGGTGATAGAGAAACTTCAGCGTCCCTACCCTATGATATTTATTACCCATTCCCCTCCAACTTTAGTGCCTCATACCTTCAGCCTAAAGACTTGATTTCATATAAAGTGAAAATCCTTTCCATTAGAAAAAAAAAGTTTTGTGTTATTATCATTTGCAAATGAATGCTGATGATAACTCATATTTCTTTTTTTCTTTTTTTTATTTTATTATATTATGTTAATCACCATACATTACATCATTAGTTTTTGATGTAGTGTTCCATGATTCATTGTTTGCGTATAACTCATATTTCTATAGCACTACCACAGTATTTGTTGCATTTAATCCCTACACAAACTAAGAATGCAATGACAATATATTTATTTTACTGATAGGGCGTTCAGAGAAATTGCAATTCTCCAGAGTCACTAATTGGCCACTAACTGGCAGAGGCAGGATGAGAATCGATCTACCCAGGTAATCTAGCTCCGATCCCATGGTGCTTTCAGAATAGAATGTGCCGCCCACATAGGTCTGAAAAGGATCTCAGGAAGGTCTTGGCTAGAAGAAGAAACATGCGTGGGGTGGAAGAGAAGTCAAAGGAGACGGTGGAGATCATTTAATACCATCTCTAGAGCTAGCTCTCTTGTTTTTCTTGCAGGACAAAGAGGATGCTGATGCATCTGAGAAATGGTATTACAATAAGCATGAAGAGACTGAGTAGAATCTACCTCCAAGTATTTTAAAAATAATATTTTGTATTCAGTTCGGGGATGTGCTGCCTCTCAGATAACCTTCTATTATAAAGCTAACCCTTTCCCAGGGTCATCGCCTATCTAGCAGACAGGTGAGGGCAATATGTAGATACGCACCAGCCAATGCCAAACAAGTCAGCCGCCAGTCAGATGGCACATTTTGCTGCCCATCATATGGCTTCTGCTTGGAAGTTCTGCGACCCACTGAACACAATCAGGCTGTCAGCGACAGCACGCACTGCGTTTACTGGAACATGTGAATGCTGACACATTTTAAAAAAAACTTTGCTTCCCTGAATTCTGTTTTTGTGACAGCACCTAGGCTCTATCACCTATGGTTATGGAAATGGGGCTGTCCATTCACTTTGCACCTAAGAAAATGAAAACATTAGGGACGATTATTCTATCCACTATTGGCTGTTAATTCTCAAAGCTTGTCACATAAATTTTACTTGTCCGACATCACAAAATTCCCTTGTTCTTTTCAAGTGGCTCATTTAATGGTACTGCAAGCCAGTGTCTCAAATGGCACTATGTTAGGCACTTACTGTGTGCTCTCTATGGAGGATAATGTGATAAAACTGAAAACTGTCTCTGCAGCAAATTAGAGAATGTCATACCTGTGATTAAAATATTGACATAAAAGCTACGTGACTGAAAACCTGGCTTTAAAAAAAATCATAAACTATTTTACATGAATTTCTAAAGATTCAGTGGATTGGTTTATTTTTTTTTTAATTTTATTTATTTATTTGACAGAGAGAGAGACTAAGCAAGAGAAGAAACACAAGCAAAGGGAGTGGGAGAGGGAGAAGCAGGCTTCCCGCTGAGCAAGGAGTCCGATGTGGGGCTTGAAACCCAGGACCCTGGGATCATGACCTGAGCCGAAGGCAGACACTTAACGACTGAGCCCCCCAGGCACCGCCAAGTGGACTGGTTTAAAACCAACTTCTACAACACATATGATAATCTAGTAGGTGTTAATAATAATGATATGTAATAGTTGCATGGTATTTACTGTGTGCCAGGCACTATTCTGAGCCCTTGGCATCCATTGGCTTATGTAAATTCCATAACAAATTTTTGGGGGGTTTTCACTGGAGGAACAGAGAGTTCCTGTGTCCTGCCCAATGCTGTCCCCATAGTAAATGGCAAGCCAGGGTCTGGCCAAGGGGGCAAGGCTCCAGGCTGCACTTATGAAATTTTATCCTCACTACAACTCTGCAAAGCAGACTGGTATCGTCTTTCGTTAACGTGTGAGGAACTGGGATCCTAAGATGGCCAGCAAGTAGCAGAGCAGGATTTCAGACACAGGTATTATGAGGCTGATCTCAGAGTCTTCCACCCCTAAGTGTGGCATCCCTTAAACAGACAAATTCCACAATTCCATTATGGAACACCTAAGAAAATGCAATACTAATGACCCACGACAGAGTCAAAGGGCTCCGTCTGCAATCATATCTTACAACACATAACCCTCCAAAGGTATACTGCCTCTCAGCACCGCTGATCAGTCTCCTCAACAGTACTTCTCATTTTTATAGGATTCTTCCAAACATGATCTTCCTTGAAACTCCTCCTAACACAGATTCTTGAATTTTTTTATAAAATTAAAATTAAATGCATGTATTTTTTCAAGGGAATAAATGGTGAAAATTCAAAGAATTTCTTTATAGGTGAACGTTACAGCTCTTGGATTTGAATTTCTCCAGCAGTGAGTTAAACAAGGATGTGAGGAGAGATACAGTTGAAAGGGAGAGGATATTTAGAAATCATGTTGCACATTTTCCCTTACTTTCATCTTCTCATTCCATGGAAATATATATAATTATAAAGTTGATTTCTAACTAGAATTAGATCTGTAGAATAAACTCTCACATTTGTGTTACATGGGACATGGTACAGAGTGCTCTTTCATCCCATTCTTTCATTTGAACTTGGCAACGCTTTTACAAGGTACGCAGAATAAGGATTATCATCCTCACTCTGTAGATGATGAAGTTGAGTTGGAAGATGTTCAATAACTTATCACCTATAAAGCAAAGTGGTCAGGTACCAGTGGTATTTCTGCTGCCCCAATTCACCTGCCTCTTGGGTAAATAAGAAAAAGGTAAACTTTTTACAGAAAGTATTTAATTAAGAGGACATTTATTTTCTTCCTTCTTTCCTTCCTTCCTTCCTTCCTTCCTTCCTTCCTTCCTTCCCTCCCTCCCTGCTTCCTTCCTTTTTTCCTTTCTTTTTTTGGTTACATGGGCCTATGACATAAAAATAACAATATTTACTGGGCACATGAATTGTAGGCAAAGTTGATTCATAGTTTGAAAAGCAATCATTCATTTAATATATTCAAGCAACTCCTATCTCCCTTGGCGGTGAAAATTTCATTGATACATTCTGTAACTGCACACGAGATGCACCAATGAATGTAACAGACCAACAGATGCTGTTCTCGTGGTGCTAATGTTCAAGTCAGTGACAGAGTATAAACAGAACCTACATAGAAAGTACTACTAAGTTCGATAGAAATAAAGCAGAGAGGATCAGAAACAAGTTACAATTTTAAACAGGATGGTCAGGGAAGGTCCCACTGAAAGTGTTAGATGTGAGTCAAGAGTGGACCCAAAGGAAAGAGGCACTGGGGAATTTAAGCAGAGGAGTGACATTATCTGATGTGTGTTATGAAAAGAACTCACTGACTTCTGTTTTGGGGATGGTATGATGGCACCAAGAGCAGAAGTAGAAAGTTCTACAGGGAAATGTGGGGGAAAGAAGGCAAGAGTTGATAGTGGCTTGGACGAGGGTTGCAGCAGGATAGATCATGAGGAAGTTAAACAAGAAAATAGAGTCCTCAGGATTCCCCAATAGACTGGATGTGGGTATGAGAGAAACATTAAATCCAAGATTACCCCAAGGCCTTTCCCCTGTGTATCTAGTAAGAATGAGTTACTACTTCCTTTAAGAGAATAGATGAGAGAGGGGTAAACTGGGGGCAGGGGGAAGGGCACAATTTGTGTCATGCCAAGTTTGAGACTTTTATTAGACTTCCAAGTGGAGATAGGTGATAACCTATACAAATCTGGAATTTAGGGGGGAAATTTTCACTGATGTTTAAGACAAAGTGGTGGTAGGGAGTGTCCTGGTGATGTTTCAAGACCTGAGAAAGAAAAACCTGGGGAGTGAAAAGAGAGAAGAGGAGATGCCAGGGATCTTAGAGCCTCCCTGTCCAACATGCTAGCCCTTAAGCTTGGGGCTCTTTAAATTTAAATTAAGTAAAATTAGATACAATTAAAAATTTAGTTCCTCAGTCACATTAGCTACTTTTCAACTGCTCACTAGTCACGCATGGCTACTGAATGGGGCCGCACAGGATATGAGCAATTCCAATATTGTAACATTTATTTTGGTTAATGTCACTTTGGAGAATAAAGAGATAAGGAGAAATAGCAAAGGAGACAAAGGAAGACAAGTCAGTCCAGAAAAGGAGAATGAAGTCTCAGATAATGTGGGCATCTCAGAAGGCAAGTGAAAAACCTGTTTAAAGAAAAAAATAAATAAACGGGTCAAACTCTGCTATTAGGTCAATGAAGATGAGAGCTAACAATTGACTACTGGATTTAGTCACATGGAAATTATTTTTGGCTCACCACACATACCAGTTTGCTGGGATAGATCTGGTCTGTGTTTGTAGAAGATCTATTAAAGCCAATTAATAACTTTAGCACCTCATATATTTTAAGTGTCAAGATTTAAATGATAAGTTTCTAGTTCTCTTAGAATGATAATCTTTACAAGATCAATTTAACTAAAGGAGGAGAAGATGTTGATTTAGATTCAAGAGGGAATCAAAGGAGAGGAATTAAAACCAGAAAGAATACAACTTTCCAAGTAGTAGAGAAATGGCACAGTAGACAGAGAAAGATGTAGAACCTAGAGAGAGACTATTGTTTTGTTTTTGGTTTTGTTTTAAGATGGTAGAAAGAGCATGTGTTTATATGCTGAAGTGAATCACTCCATCAGGAACTGAGTAAGATGGACTTAGCATTCCCCTCATCATGAGTTAACTTTACACAGGTTTCTTCCTGGCTCTATGACCTGATGTCCCTTTTCTTACAGCATTTACTTTAGAAAACCTATAATTATAAATTGTTTACCTGTCTTCTGCTCTCTTGAGATTTATGTAAATCTTTTTAATAGACACTTGTCAGATTTACAACCCAGTAATATATCTCTCAAGTACCTAAGGGCCACTCTTTGAAATGTAATCATTAAGGAACACAGCATCCCTATCTCCCAGTTTCTGTGGGGGGATAGGAGCCTAAACTCATGGTCCACCTGCTCCAAGTTTCAAAACTATCTCCAGTCACAAAGCTTACTTTTCCTTTAAATAAGGCCAATAAGTAAATATAGCCTATGAACTCCCAACACCAGCTCTTAAAAACCCTCCTTACAAAACAATAATAACAAGAGAGCCAATCGAAACTTTTGAGATGATGGATAGGTTTATCGCATGGATAGAGGTAATAGTTTCATGGGTGTTGTCTTAGTTTGGGTGGCTTAAACAACATTATTTTTCACAATTCTGGGAGCTGTGAAATCCAAAATCAAGGCTTCAGCAGATCCAGTGACTGGTTCCCTGTGTCCTCATGTGACATAGCAGGGACGGAGCTCTCTGGGGTCTCTCTGATAAGGGCACTAATGCCACCCATGGGAGCTCTACCCTCAAGACCTCATCCCCTCCCAAATGCCCCAGCTTCAAATACCATCACACTGGCAGGTTCAACATATGAATTTTGGGAGGAAACAAACATTCAGTCAACAGCAGGTATATACTTATCTCTAAACTCATGAAGTTGTATACATTAATTATACACACAGCAAATTGTATATCAATAATATAAAATGGAAAAAATAAAACCCTTCCATCCTTGTTTAGGTAGAGTTCAGGCTGAGTTCTGGTCTCTTCCCCCTGTTGCAATAGTCTGGAATAAACACTTCTTTGCCCATCTAAGTTTGTCTGGACCAACTTCTGCTTTGACAGAAGGGGAAAAATGATAAAAAGGAGTTAGGGAAAAATTAGTATTGTTTCTTGCTGTTGGTGAGAGAGCAGAGACTCTAGGTGGGAGGTGGAGGGGATTGTGAGATAGCAGGATGGATACAAAAAGGAAAGGATATATAGAGGAAACAGTCATCTAGCACAGGAAAATGATAGTATGAGGGAAAGGGGCCACAAGTCAATCTTTAAGAGTCCACTGTGGTTAATGGTCATGATTTAGAGTCATTCTAATTAGCATGGTGGTACATTTCTCCCCAGTTATGTGCATGTATGTATGGAGAAGACAGATATTTGGATGTAACCAAGGGTGATACCAAGGTTGCATTTGATGCACAGGCAGGAAAAGGGATCAAAATTGAGTGAAAGAAGGTGATAATAAGGGTCAACTGTGGCATTTAGTAGAGAGGTGAGAACCACAGAAAGATAATAGTGGGGAACAATGAGGAGTTGGGAGAATCAATAGATACTGGTACAGAAGAAACTGAAAAAAATGTTGGAATCAAAGAAATTAAGCTGGAAATATGTAGTGCTGCACGGAGTCTAAAATATTTTATTTTACTTTATTTTTTTATTTTTTTTTAAAGATTTTATTTATTTATTTGAGAGAGAGAGAATGAGAGAGAGAGAACACATGAGAGGGGATAGGGTCAGAGGACGAAGCAGACTCCCTGCCGAGCAGGAAGCCCGATGCGGGACTCGATCTAGGGACTCCAGGATCATGACCTGAGCCGAAGGCAGTCGCTTAACCAACTGAGCCACCCATGCGCCCTAAAATATTTTAAATGAAGATTATAGAAGAGATTAAATTTATGCTTACAAAACTTATGCTATGTTATGACCATGGGAAAGAACTGCTGAAGAAGCATAGAGAACACAATCATTGACAGAAAGATCAAGGAATTCAAAGGTTAGGTTTTGAGAAAAAAATATTTTAATGGATATTAAATATTCAAAATAATATTGGAGGATTATTAATGGAGAAAGAAAACATAGACCAGGATTGAAAAATTTCAAGAACAAGGGGAAATGATTGTTTAAGGCTTGAATATATACAAAATAATGAGGTATAAAAGTCAAAATATTAAGGAAGCTCCCTTCCCCACTATCACTTGGCTTCTTCGAAGATCCAGCAAAACCTGCCATTATTAACTCAGTGATGGTTATTTTAACTCAGTTTCCCCAGGAAGACTGAGGCAAAAAGGTAGTAATTATGGATACTGTGTTTTGGAGATAGGATTCTGGGGCAGTGTTAATGAGGAAAGGGGAGATGAGGTGGGCACAGTTATGAAACAACTCAATGCACAAACCTGCTGGCTATAGCCCCACAGCAATCTGAAAGAGACACTGTTTATCAGCCAGCAGGTGCTTTCTGCTGGGCCACCTGATGTCTCCAAATAAACTGCACACAGGAAGTTTGCCTGGGGGCAGTCCAAGGGAGGGAGGAGGAACCATGCCTTGGAGCAGTCTACAGAAGGGAGGAGGGAAAGGAAGCTTGTCTGTCAGATGTGCCCTTTTTGCATATTTCCTGATATTCAAAGTTTTGATGCATTTCCAGGTGACATCTTCTGGCTCTTTGGCACTGCATGGAGCCAGATTTTATATCATCTGGTACAGTGTTTCTCCCAAGTCCAGAAATGGCACAAGGAGTCAGAAAATCAGGACAAAAAACAGCAGTCAAAGAGAAGGGTCCAGGCATCCAAGCTAAATAGTTGCTCTGCCCCCAAGGGCAAAACAGTGTAAATATTCATGAGAGTGATTTATAAATAGTAACATGATACAAAAATGCCAGGTATCACTTTTTTTTTATAAATTTCCCCTGATACTATTTATTGCCTTCACTTCAAGACTCTAACAGAATCTTCAGAAAGCATCTTTGAAGAAATGCATATACATACATACCGTCATATCATAATATATAATAAGGAAGTCCTTACAGAGGAAAATCCAAAAAAGAATGATGAAAAAAATATTTTAAACTATTCAGATTTCTCATTTCAGCTCTGATATGTAAAATAACTTGGAATTTGTCATTCTCATTCTTACAACAGGAAAAGTCTAAATAAACTGTTAATCAATGACCTATCCTTGGATACATCACTGAATTGAATAGCGCTCCACCCCCCAAAATCTGGAAGGGCGGTTGAATCTAGAGAGTTGCAGGAGATATATGCTCCACTGGAGCAAATGCTTGTGAAGGCATAAACTGGAAGAAAGTGTTAAATAATTTTGATCAGTTTCTCCAGGCTAAGTTTATACTAGCATGAGAGAGAGAAACTTATAGGAGCTACAGACTTAAAAACAAATTTCTGTAGGTATAATCTCCAGAAAATCTAACATGTTCTTGTGGAAATCAGAGAAATATCCCCTCCTGATTCTGTCAGCATGAGGGAGGGGAAATCCTTATGAAATTCATCCAGAGCATTCTTCACAAACAGCCCTACTCAGCAGGGAAATGACTTTACAAGAGCTTTATACCAGGTGGGCAAAGGGCACTGCTCCGAAGCACCCTCTTCCTATCTCACTGAAGGGGTTAAAGATAAAAGTTATCCTATGGAAGAAACACTTGTAAAGATCACAGCCCCAAGACACCAGCCCACTAAAGGACTAAGTTATAATCATAAGATTTCAAAATGTTTCCCTCCCCCATATCTCACTGTCACACCAACAGGGATCCAGTATAACAGTAGACTGAAGTTGGAAAGCTACAAAATACAAATGCTATCTGAGCAGTAGTTCTTAGGGAATCTCAAGTTCAACAGTGAACACAAAGACAAGGTCACTGGAAAAATAAGAATTTCTGGGAGCTATGGAAATGGCAGACATTAAATATGGACCAACTCCCAGCCAGATAAACACAGAACCTCACACTGAAGGCCTACTGGACCTCAGTTCTTACTAACCCATACATTATGTTCAGTCTTTGACCAAAATTACAAGATAGGCTAAGAGGCTGAAGAGACAAGGAAAGCATCAAACACTCAGATGTGGGAGAGATTTCAGGTTTATTAGACAAAATTTAAAATAACTACGATTAATATGCTAAGGGTGCTGATGGGAAAAGTGGACAATATGCAAGAGTGACAAACAACATTACAAGAAATGTAAGAGAAATGGAGACTCTAAAAAGAATCAAAAGGATATATTAGAAATCAAAAACTCTAACAGAAATGAAAAATGTCCCATCCAGAGACTGGGCACGTCTGGAGACTGATCATGGTCAAGACAAGAGTCCATGAACTTAAAGATAATGTCGATAGAAATCCCCACACTTGAATGCAAAGAGAAAAAAAAAAATTAAAAAATAGAATGTCCAAGAAAAGTGTGACAATTTCAAAAGGTGTAATGTCACATTTCATTTATTGGAATAGAAAAAAGAAGAAAAACAATAGAGTGGAAGGATATTTGACGTAATGGCCAAGAACTTTCCTAAATTAATGATACCAAACAAACACATACAAGAAACTTAGTGACTTCCAAACAGGATAATTACCAAAACACACACTTAAGCATATTTTATTTAAAATGCAAGAAACTGAAAACAAAGAAAAAACCTTGAAAACAGACAAAAAATAACAATCTAATCTCTAAAGGAAGGGTAAAAGTTAGAGTACTTCTCATCAAACACTGTGCAAGGAAGAGGAGAGTGGAATAAAAATACTTAAAATATTGAAAGCAAAAATTAAAAAATAAAAATAAATACTCCCGAACTAGAATTCTATACTCAGTGAAATTATTCTTCAGAAAACAAAATAAATAAATAAATAAATAATAAATAAAATAATGACTCTCCTTTCAACAAAAACTGAAGGAATTCATAATTGTAGATCTGCCCTATGAGAAATATTAAAAGAAATTCACAAGGAGAGGAAAAATGAGGAAAGCAAGAAACTTGAATCTACATAAGTCAAGGAAGCCCAATAGAGAATAAATCAATGAAAGTAATACACAAACTTTTATTTTTCTTATTCTTAATCGTTCTAAAAGATAACTGTTTAGGATAATAATAGTAAACACATATTGGATAATTATAGCATATGAATAAGTGAAATGAATGAAACGATGTCATTAAATACCAGAGAGAGAGATTGGCAATAATATGTTGTAAGATACCCACCTTATACGTGAAGCAGTATAGTGTTATTTGGAGGTAGACTTAAATTACTTACAAATGTATGTTGAAAACCAATAAAATTATTTTTTAATGAAGTATACTTGATAAGCTAAGAGAAAAAGGTAAAATCATATAAAATGCCCAATTAAACTCAGAGAAGGCAGAAAATGAAGGGGAAAAGAAACAAAGGAAAAAAAATGGACAGAAAACAGTTACAAACATCGTAGTTATTAATCCAAATATATGAATAATTACTTTAAATGTAAATGTTCTAAATATAGCAATGAGAAAACAGAGATTGTCAGGAGGAATTTAAAGAAGAAAAACAAAACAAAAGAAAAAATTTAAAAAACTAAGCCCAACTAAATGTTGTCTATAAGAAATTCACTTCAAATATAAATAAATACTCAATAGGTGAATAGTAAAAATAGGTAAATAGTAAAAGGATATATCATGCTAACATTAATCAAAAATGAAATGAAATAGTTACATTAATCTCACAAAAGTAGACTTGTGGAATAAAGAAAGGCATTACATATTACATAGAGGATCAATTATCCAAGAATACATAACAATCCTAAACATATATACACCTGACAACACAGTGTTTAATAGGTGAAGCAAAACTTTACAGAATTAAAAGGAGAAATAGAAACTATTATAGTAGGAGACATCAACAGCCTTCTTTTAAGAAATGATAGATCAAGCAGCCAAAAAGATCAATAAGGAAATAGATAGCCTGAAGACAGGTATCATTGAACTTCTTCTGAATGGTATTTACAGAACACTCTATTCTCCAACAAAAGAATACATGTTTCTTAAGATCATCTGGAACATTCACCAAAATAGATATAAGTAAGGGCTATAAAGTACACCTTAAATTAAAAGAATATAAATCATATAAAGTATCTTCTTATACAATAGGGGAACTAATCTAAAAAATAATAGCATAGAGAGAACTGGAAAATCCTGAAATATCTAGATATTAAGGAACACACTTCTTTTTCTTTTTCTTTTTTCTTTTTCTAACTAGGCTCTGTGCCCAGCATGGAGCCCAACACAAGGCTTGAACTCATGACCCTGAGATCATTACCTAAGTTGAGATCAAGAGTTGGATGCTTAACCTACTGTAGCACCCAAGCACCCCATTAAATAAGACTTCTAAATGACATTGGTCAAAGAAAAAGTCCCAAGGTCTATTCAAATATTTGGTACTAAATGAAAATAAAAATTATCAAAATATGTACATTGAAAACAGTGTGCACAGGGAAATTCGTAGTACTAAATGTAGATATTAAAAAACAAGGGGCGCCTGGGTGGCTCAGTCGTTAAGCATCTGCCTTCAGCTCAGGTCATGATCCCAGGGTCCTGGGATCAAGCCCTACATCGGGCTCCTTGCTTAGCAGGGCGCCTGCTTCTCCCTCTGCCTGCAGCTCCCTCTGCTTGTGCTCTCGCTCATTCTCTCTCGCCTATGCTCTCTCTCTCTAGCAAATAAATAAATAAAATCTTTAAAAAAATAAAAATAAAAAACAAAAATGTCTAGGGCCACCTGGGTGGCTCAGTCAGTTAAGGTCCCAATGCTAGATTTCTGCTCAGGTCATGATCTCAGGGCTGTGAGATCAAGCCCCATGTCATGCTCCATGCTGGGCATGGAGCTTGCTTAAAATTCTCTCTCTCCCTCTGCTCCCCCCCCCACACTCACTTTTTCTTAAATAAATAAATATATAAATCTAAAATTAACAATATGAACTTCTTTTTTGGAAACTAGAGAAAGAAGAGCAATTTATGTTTAAACGCTAGCAGGAAAAAAAATCAAAATCAAAGCAGATATAAATGAAATTGAAGGCAACAGAGAATATCAATGTGTAATAAAGTTGCACATTGGAAAGAGCAGTGAAATTGACAAACCTCTTAGCCATGCTAACCAAGAAAAAGACAAGACAAAAGTTACCAATGTCATAAATGAAAGAGATACTTCTACTGATCTCTACTGCTCCCATGTACCTTGAAAGCATCATGAAGAATATATGAAGAATTGTTTGTTCCAGCACTTTGAAAAATGTCATTACAATTTTGATCGGGATGGCATTGAAGGTATAGACTGCTCTGGGTAGCATAGACATTTTAACAATGTTTATTCTTCCGATCCATGAGCATGGAATATTTTTCCATCTTTTTGTTCTTCTTCAATTTCTTTCATGAGTGTTTTGTAGTTCCTAGAGTACAGATCCTTCACCCCTTTGGTTAGGTTTATTCCAAGGTATCTTATGGTTTTTGGTGCTATTGTAAATGGAATCGTTTCTCTAATTTCTCTTTCTACAGTTGCATTGTTAGTGTATAAGAAAGTAACTGATTTCTGCACATTGATTTTGTATCCTGCCACATTACTGAATTGCTGGATGAGTTCCAGTAATTTGGGGGTGGAGTCTTTTGGGTTTTCCACATAAAGTATCATGTCATCTGAGAAAAGAGAGAGTTTGACTTCTTTGCCAACTTGAATACCTTTTATTTCTTTTTGTTGTCTGATTGCTGTTACTAGGACTTCTAGTACTATCTTGAAGAATAGTGGTGAGAGTGGGCATCCTTGA
>NC_138370.1:3783642-3813924 GCF_054177405.1 Leptonychotes weddellii
TTGGTTAAGACTAGGTACACAGTCCACTGAAATAGACTAGGCAAATTCTAATACACCCTTCCATAAATGGGAGCTTGTAGGAATGGATGTGGTATTACTAAGGGGAATGGACTGAATTACTTAGGGTTTGTTAATTGGCAAATATAAAATTATTATTCCTACATCACTTGACACAGAAAATTGCATGTCTAATGTATTAAAGATCTAAATGATCAATGTAAAACCTTAAAAAAATTACAGGAAACAATGTAGAATATTATAATGAATACACTCAGAATATAGAAGAATTTCTTGAGCAAAATAGAAAAAAGCACAAAGTATAATAAAAACATGGATAACTTATGATACATTAAAACTTAAACATTTTGGGAAAATAAATACATTAGAAGTTATCTGAAATGTATAAGTCAACAATGTATTAGTAGTGTAAGTGAACAAAGAATTACTAGACAAATATATTAGATGTATCTATTTTATGCGTTTTTATGTTAAAAAGCAAAGTATCACAAAAAGTGGGTATAATGAGTTGTCATGTATTGTACATCTCAAAAGAATAATAAACCCATTGTTGGAAAAGAAGTACATGTATGGTAAGTGTTTAAAGGCATGGTAGGGAAGGATACACACTGATCTCAGAGACAGAGAGCACTGTGATAGAATTTTGGAGGGTGGCAAAGGACATTTCAATAATGTATTTGACATTTTACTTGGTAAAGGTTATTTGAAGCCAATAGAGAGAAAGGCAGCGAATTGTGCGGGAGGGGAGAATAAGTGCTTTTTTAGTCTATATTTTTCTCAGAATACTTGAAATAATTTAATGATTTTTAAAAATGAATTTGAAGGGGCGCCTGGGTGGCTCAGTCGTTAAGCGTCTGCCTTCGACTCAGGTCATGACCCCAGGGTCCTGGGATCGAGCCCCGCATCGGGCTCCCTGCTCCGCGGGAAGCCTGCTTCTCCCTCTCCCACTCCCCCTGCTTGTGTTCCCTCTCTCGCTGTCATTCTCTCTCTGTCAAATAAATAAATAAAATCTTTAAAAGATGAATTTGAAAAGAAAAAAGCAAAAGAAATATATAAAAATAGGGTGAACATCTCAGACTGCTTAGATGATTGGTGATTTTATTCTTTTCCTTTAACTCTCATTTTTCCAAACATTTTATAATAAAGAGGACGGCTGTTGTAATGAGAAAAAACATATTTTTGAAAGTGAATGTCTTTTAGAAAATGTTTCCACTGAAAAAATAAATTAACCACTTTCTCTGTCTCTCCTTATCTGTCTGTCTCTCTGTATCTATCTAGCTATCATCTACCTATTTACCATCTATCTGTCTCTAAAAACAAATGCACAGACAGGCTTATAATTTAAAGCATAAAAATTGATTTCCTAGGCATTCATGTTTTCATGAGAACAAATGTACTTTTCTTTGCCCTGTTTTGCATATTACCATAGTCATTCTGACTTTCACATTCTGTAGAGAAAACTGTCTTCTGTATTTGAAGTACAGATTAATTAATCATATATAAAGAAAAACAGTTACTCCCAAGCAAGTCACTAGTAAGGCTGAAAGGATAGTACTGAACTGGTCTGTGTTAGAAACTAAAGATTATCTCTAAATTAAAGGGGTACTAAGGCTTTCATTGAATTAAACACAAATACAAATAATTACTTATCTTTTCCTATTCTCACAATTCCTTTCTTTTCTAGACTTATAGGGACATAGACGGCTATTCAGTAGCCATGGGTTGAATTGTACAAATACATACAAGTCAGAATGTCCATAGCTATATTAGTGCAGATAGGCTGGAAATGGAATGAAGCACCTTGCTCAGAGGCACACTGGTAAAGCACCAGCAGACGAAAGATCAATCTCATCTAATATGTCCATTCTGAGCATCTCAGTCTGAGAGAGATCTCTTCTACTGGTGAGTCTCTCTTTAAAACTAATAATACCTGGTTTAGGCAGAGAGGGTGGTAACTTAAAAGTTTGGGGATGAGGAGAGGTTCTATGAAAATGTCTGACCTCTTACACTGAAATGCACCATGACCCAGCTGATCAGAAAGCTGTCTTCCACATGGTCACATAACACTCATCACCATCCTACCATCGAGTTCTGATGTTAATGTACTTTCTCCTCTCTAGGACCCTTGAAAGACTGAGCTTTGTTGAGCTATGAAATGATTCTTGATATTGTACACTTGAGATTTGTCTTTGTCTTGGCAAATTTGGCTGATCATTTTCTGAGTGATTACACTGTATTCTCTACTGCCTGTTTCAGGTTGGATGCTTAATTTATTGAGGCCTTTAATTATATTTTCACTCAGTTCTCATTGATTTTTTTTTTTTTACTAATAAAGATTTTTGAAAAATTGCACCAAGAGTGTTTATAAATTGTGTTGCTGGGTGGGGATTATTTGCTTCAAATAATGTTCTTCGATTCAGGCAGCAAAATCATGTGTGCTATTTGCTTGTCACAGAAGTTCCTTCTAGTTGAGATTATGTGGTCCTGAAGTTCTGCTTTGCTTCGAGTGTTTCTTTATAAGTGTGTCTGTCTGGGCCTTTGTTTTATACTTAGCATGTGCTAATGGTTCAGACACTCCTAGATGTTAGTCTTAGCCAAATCTTCCACTGATAAGAATTTGAGGTAAACTGACTTAGTTCTTTAGGTACAAGCAGTTGGTGTTTTGTTTAATCATGCCATATTCAGTAATATTCAATGAATGATGTATGTTTTTTGTAATTATTTTTCTATATTCTATATGTTTTTATTAAATTCATTGAAAGGTAATTTTATGGCTAGTGAATCTTATGATAAAACTTGGGTTTAGGGGCACCTGGGTGGCTCAGTCAGGTAAGCATCTGCCTTTGGCTCAGGTCACGATCCTGGGGGCCTGGGATCAAGTCCTACATCTGGCTGTCTGCTCAGCAGGGAGTCTGCTTCTCCCTCTCACTCTCCCTCTGTGTGCTCTCTCTTTCTCAAATAAATAAATAAGACCTTTTTAAAAAAATGGGTTTATATTTCATGTTATTTAACCTTCCAGTAATTAATTTTAATTGTATTTTATAAAATATCCGTTGAAATTCATCAAAATTAAAACAAAACACAGCTCATTACACCACAGCTAGTTTAAGAAACACCACTGTATGCCACAATCAAACTGGATTATTCATTTTCACTCCTTCCCCAAATTTCCCCATTTATTTAAAAAAAAAATCCTTTTGGTACCAAGTATTTTACCTTAAATATGGTAGATGGCAATATTTAAGAAATGCTTTGGGTGTCTTGAATTAAAGGCAGGGTTTAGATTAAGACCCTATCTCTTGTCTCTAGTCCAATATTCCATCCCAAATTAGATAGTAGTTTTTATCTGGTCTCAACGGCAAACTTCTAGAGAAAACAAAACAAAACAAAACCAACTGTGATAAGAACAACAGTGCACAAGGGTTCCCTTCTCGCCACATCCTTGCTAACACTTGTGATTTCTTGTCTTCTTTATTTTAGCCGTTCAACAAGTGTAAGATGACATCTCATTGTGGTTTTGGCTTTCATTTCCCTGACAATTAGGGATGTTGAACATTTTTTCATGTGTCTTTTGGATATTTGAATGTCTTCTTTGGAAAAATGTCTATTCGGGTCCTCTGCCATGAAGAGCCTATGCACAGCAATGGAAATTATCAACCAAACAGAAAGACAGCCTACTAAATTGGAGAAAATATTTGTACGTGATAAATAATGATAAGGGGTTAATAACCAAAATATATGAAGAATTTATAAAACTCAATACCAAAAAAAAAAAAATCCAATCTGATTAAAAAAAAAAGGTAGAGGACCTGAATAAACATTTTTCCAAAGAAAATACACAGATGGTCAACAGACACACAAAAAGGTGCTGTTTCCTTGACTCTGGATCTCAGGTTTTCTGTCCTTGCCTCCTCTCTCTCTCTGTCATTATCTTCTTCATCATCCATAAAAGTTACTTTCTATCAAGTTTCACTGTGAAAAATACTCTACAGATGTATTTTTAGTTTGCTTCTGCTAAAGCAGTAAGAATTTTTCCAGTTCTAGATACGTTTTTATGCTTTTTTAAAAAAAGGTGATTGCACCATGCAGATGCTCTAAATTCTGACCCATGTAAGCTAATAGCAATCTAGGATTTTTTATTTCTCACTACTTACTCCACAGCTAGCTGTGGCTCTCATTTGTTTGGAATCTTCTTTCACTTTCGGGAGGATGGTGAGCATGTTTTTCTTCTACTCCTAGCGTCATGGACAACACAGATCTTAGGCGTGGGAAGCTCTGTACCAGGCATCCATTCCTACTCCATGCCTCACTGCCTGAAGTCTCATTCCCGGACCCACTTCTGTATTAATCACACTCCCCTTAGTTCTTACACGTGAGACCAAAACCTCTTTCTGCAAATCCTTTGTTTGTTTGAAAAAATATTTTATTTCTTTTGACCTCAGCTATTTTATATTTTATCAAGAATGTCTACGAGTTTGGGAGAGAGAATGACCCATCCCTGCCAGTTTGGTTCATTACATTAACCTGTATCATGCAGAAAAGATATCACTCTCCCAAATATGTGGACAAGATATTGAGACTATTTTAAATAATTCTGTTTAATAAAGACCTTTTCTGTTATAAGATGACCTGCAGAATATGTGGGTTTGTGTTTTTAATAGGCAGGAAAAGGAAATTGAACAGTTAATCTCATGAAGCTTTCCAGAAATGCTAGAAAATTGCTTACATTCTTCTTCACACATGACTGAGCTACCATTAACAGTGTGACTGATATCTCTGCTTTGTCTTAGGAGACTGTGTACTTGTGAACAGTTCACTTTCACGTTGATAATTACATCCAGCAGAATTTGTTTCTTTGTTAATGTGTGAGCCATAGCATTCCTCTTCTGTCTGCTGAGCAGCAATAGATTTCTTCTAACAAACAATATGGTTGCTGTGGTGTGAGATCCATTCATGACTGGCCACGCCATTTTTAAACTGAATGCTGTCATTTCTTCATCACTTGATTTGTTATTATAATGCATTATTTCACTTTCTCCTTATAACATATGGATGTAGGCATACCATCTTCTGTATTTTTCAAGCTTATGGTTGAGATCCTTGTATATATTCATTACAGTTTACAGAAGGGTTTTGCAAATCAGGTATTATCAGACAGACAGTGGGGAAAATCGACATTCATTGAGGCAGAGGAAGGAATATGTGATCTGAGATGTACAGAATACATAGGAATTATCTATGAGAAGTGGAAAGGAAAGAATGTGCCAAGCACAGGGAACAGCACACTCAAACAATGTGATCCTGGCAAACACTTGGTGGTGAGTGTCAGTACCATGGCAAGAAATCCCTGACCAAATAAGGGAGAAAAGGTAAGAAACCTGACTTCTGGGCGCCTGGGTGGCTCAATTGGTTAGGCGACTGCCTTTGGCTCGGGTCACGATCCTGGAGTCCCAGGATCGAGTCCCGCATCGGGCTCCCTGCTCGGAGGGGAGTCTGCTCCTCCCTCTGACCCTCCCCCCTCTCATGTGCTCTCTCTCTCCTCTCATCCTCTCTCTCAAATAAATAAATAAAAAATCTTTAAAAAAAAAAAAGAAAGAAACCTGACTTCTAAGACATCCCCATCTGGAAGTGATGAATATTCCACCCTCTTGTTAACAACTGTGGGTAAAGCTAGAAAATCAACCCCTAGGGCATACAGGAACAGTATACTTCTGCTTTAATAAACTTTGTCACTTGTGTCGCTTGTCAGCTGTGTTATGTGTCTGTCCTTGAATTCCTTCTTGTGATGAGACCAAGAACCTTTTGGTGATATCTTTGGGGTAGGCTGGGTTGGGGTCTCAGGGCCTGGGGCCTCCCCCAGGCTCACATAAACAATTTTTTCTATTGTCAAAAAACTGAGCCCAGCCTTTCTTTACCTGAGAACATAGACCTTTCTGCTCACAGTGAAAATCAATATTCCAGAAACCAGATTTTAGACACTTTGATGAATTATTCCACATTCAAAAAGCAGTGATATACCAATGAAGACACCCCTTGCTAATTTAGGGTTTTATGCTTGTTTCTAAAATGACAATAATTTTCTGAGTGGTGGTGATGTTTCCCTACTAATAGTCACTCTGACCCTGAATTTCTAATAGAGTGCTGATTTGTGCGTTATGTTTGTCAAGAAAATAAGACTAATCATAGACAAGAAAATCAGAGAAAACTGAATACAGCATCAACATGCACTGAGGTCTGGCAGAATCAAAACCAAAATAAAACAAAACAACAGAAGCCTAAGTCCAACCTACAGTAGAAATTAATTTAGTTACTTTGCTCCCTAACAACAGTTAAAACTTCTGGGACTAAATCTCCCTTCCAGTGAATTTTGCTGAGCCTTCAATGTGTGTCTGTGTGTTTTTGAGAATATGGGTATATTATACAGTGGACACTGTTTGACACATAATTATCTTGCAACTTGGTACTAGTCAGTGAGGGCAGGGGATGCAGCTTCCAGGGGGCTTTCCATAGGTCTGAAGACATGAAGCTACCAGCCAAACAGTTGGTAGAAACAGTGACTGGAGAAATAGTAACAATGATGCAGATAAATGGGATGAGGAGGGCGCGGAAGGAAGGAAGGAGCGTGCCAGCAGGGGTGAGGCTATGGTGGTGTGTGACAGAATAGTGGGCATAGCTTTTGTTGTAGAAGAATTGGTGTTTTATATCTACTTCTTTAGAAGGAGGATCTGGACCTGATTTAATATTTCTCTGCTTCACCTTATAAAGGTTTTAATATATTCACAGTTTTGTGCAACCAACACCACCATCTATTTCAGAGTACTTTCATCATCCCCACAAGAAAACTTGTATTTTAGGGATTGCCCTGTAATCCCTCTGCCCCATGAAACCACTGATCTACTTTCTGTTTTGCCTAGTCTGGACATGTCATATGAATGGAATCATATATGTGACCTTTGTGTCTGGCTACTTTCACTTAGCATAGTTTTCAAGGTTTATTCACGTTGACAATGAGTCATTACTTCATTTGTTTTATGGACAAGTAATATTCAATTATGCAGTTATACCACATTTTGGTTTCCCATTGATCAGTTCATGGTTATTATGAATAATTGTATACAAGTTTACATGTGGACATATGTTTTTATTCAACCTAGTGGTAGAGTTACTAGGTCGTATGGTAACTCTCGTAAGACTGTTTTCCAAATGGCTATTACATTCCTACCAGTCGTATGTGAGAGTTTTGATTTCTCCATGTCCTCATCATTATTTGTTATTGTATGATGTTATTTAATCTGGCCATCCTTGTGGGTATAAGATGATATCTTACTGTGCTTTTGGTTTTCATTCCATAATGACTAATGATGTTGAGCATCTTTTCATGTACTTACTGGCCATTTGTATATCTTCTGTGGAGAAATAACTGTTCATATCCTTTGGCCATTTTTAATTGGGTTATTTTTTTTTTACCCTTAAGATTGCTAGAGTTCTTTATATTAGAATATATAAATATATATTATAGACATATGATGCATAGATATTTGCTCCCATTGATTGATCCATACTAAGCTATAGACATGCACAGAGACTCAACCATAATCTAAAGAGAAAATATAAAAATGAATTTCGTGGCAGAATGGGAAGAATTCCAATACAGAATATCTAATTGGGCTTGTAAAACAAACAAACAAACAAAAACTGATCTTTTTTGGTAACATTATTTCTTTTCCTTTTTTAGGATTATCTGAATCATAGTTGGTAGATAGAAATCATTTAATTTAATATTTGGTGATTCTCCAAGTTGACCTACCTCTCTCCTTGATAACTGCATTTTTCCCTTTTTCTGTTATCTTGCATATTGTCAGGATGCTAAAATATCTTGTTTTAGTGTTCTAGAAGACTGGGGTATCTTATCCCATTGGAAGGGTGTGTCGGTTACAATCATCCAATTCTTAAACTAAAGTACAGATTGAAATGGGATTTTTTTTTTAAGATTTTATTTATTTATTTGACAGAGAAAGAGATAGCGAGAGCAGGAACACAAGCAGGGGGAGTGAGTGAGGGAGAAGCAGGCTTCCCGCGGAGCAGAGACCCCAATGTGGGGCTCGATCCCAGGACACTGGGATCATGACCTGAGCCGAAGGCAGACACTTAACGACTGAGCCACCCAGGCACCCCTGAAATGGGATTTTATTCTAACTAGATGACAGAACTATTCATTTAATGGCTTGCCTCTAACATTGCCTGAGATACCTTCTCATGATATAAACAAATGAAATGTGGATGAGGGGTAGATGTGTAAATGTTGAAATGCTATGAAATCTAGGCCTGAAATGCATATGTGAAAGTCAATAGTAAATGGACACAACAGCTATGGAATACACAGACTATCTTAAAAAGAGAGAAAACTAGAAACAAAAGAAAGATGTGAGAACTCACACCCAAGGCTCTTAACCATTTGGAAGCAAGGCATTTGAAGACAAACTATAGAAAACCTATGGACAAGAAATAGCCAGTATTCCAGGGGGATGAACATACAGTTGAGACAACGAATAAGCTGAGACAAATAGTTTTTTTTAAAAAAGAGGGAGGGCGCCTGAGTGGCTCAGTCATTAAGGTTTGCCTTCAGCTCATGTCATGGTCCCAGGGTCCTGGGATCGAGCCCCACATCGGGCTCCCTGTTCAGTGGTGAGCCTGCTTCTCCTTCTGCCTCATGCTCACTCGTGCACTCTTTTTCTCTCTCAAAAATAAATAAAATCTTAAAAAGAAAAAAAAAAGAGGGAATGGGCAAGTGATGCTGGTTCCCTCAGAGTCAGCAACATAGTGTTTTGTTTTGTTTTTACTTTGTCAAGTGCATTTTAGGGATGTTTTCAAGAAAGAAAAAAAAAAGATTGCAATGGACTATGGAGCAAATAAAAGTAAGATAATTAAATTAAGGAACTGAGAAGTTTGCAATGAAATGGAAAAGATAAAGGGATGATTGGCTGGGAAGGTGTTCATGGGGTCAGTCTTTAGGAATATTTCTTGTTCGGTTGTGATTGTCTATTTGGAGACTAACAGAAATCCAGTATGGAGGGCCTGATTAATGAAACAGGATAAGAGCAGATAAAGAGTGAGATCTTGAAAAAGACAAAATGAGTGGCCTTTGTGAAACACCAGGAAAAGACTTCTGGGCAGAACAGAGGCAGAAATAAGCCCTAGAGAATAAGTCAAGGGAAATAAAAAACAGGCTTGCTTAGTAATAACTGAAAACCAAAAACCACATATATCAAGCCTCACATTTCATCCTTATCTGTCTCGTGGTTGATCCAAACTGGTCCCATTGTGTCCCAGTTCACTCAGGAATAATTCTTTCGCCTTTCCAATGTTATCTCCACAATGTTCAAATTCCCCACCCTGTTTGTTAAGGGTGTATGAGTGCTCAGGAGTGTCGGATTATGCGTATACCCAGAATCAATTCAAAACATACTCCACATGCGCAGGTGATCTCTGTTCTAGTCCTTGTGGTCCTCTGGTGTTCAGAACAAGCTTCTCCCTAGCCTGAAGCCCTGCTCTTGTCACCATCAAGGGTTCTGTCTTTGCTCAGTATGCTTGGCCTTTTCTTCCTTCCTTCTCCACTTGGTGGAATTAATATGGTCCACGAAGAGCTCCAAATATATATATATATATTTTTTTTTTTTTCTGCAAGTGTTCATCCAGATCTTTCTACCTTTTATCCTCTGCAGTATTTGTGTTGGTGAGTAACTCACATCTCTCTGTGTGGGCTGAGTTGATAGCTGATATAAACAAGATGTGATGGCATCATTTCGTGTTCATGAACAGCAGGGAGAATTTCAAGTCCTGATTTAGAAACACTGCCGGGCAAAAAGCAGAGATGTGATGTATCCATACCAGAGAGTCACGGTCCAAGGAGTGACTTCATATCCAGCCTTCCCTGTGTTCATTCACACTCTACATCCTCCCAAGTGAATGTACGATCACTTGACACAATATATCCACTCATAGCAAAGAATCAGAGGGCTCCTTCTTAGCAGTTTTGAGAGATGGAAAAAAAGACAATGTCACAGTTCCCATTCCATTCAGCCTCTTAATAGTTCTGCCACCCTGAGAACGTTTTTTAATCTCTGCATTTCGAGAGAAACCAATTCTATTGGTTTCTTGTATACGAGGAAACTTTCTTACTTCCCAGAGTCTGGGCTAAGTTTAGTGAGGACATAGATGTCTTCATGTGCTCCTCAAAATAGCTAATGCAATTCACACCAATGAATACATTTTTTTTCCTAATCTGAAAACCAACCTTATCCCAAATTGATGTTCTTTTTTCGGAAAGTGAATTTGGATAAAATGTGTGCCAGGTGTTATGTCACAAAAATAATGGTATCCATAACTTCATTTCCTACTTGCAGAGCTGCTTCCATTCTTACAGAAAGTTAGTGCTACTCCTAAAAGTGATTTACAGTCGTGGAGTGCTTACTGTGTGTGAAGTGTTCATCCAATGTTCCGTATGTGTTCCATAATAAATCCTTACAATAATCTTTCACGCAGATGCTAACATTATCCCTTTTTCACAGATGTTGAAATTTAGGCCCACCCAGAGAGGATAAATACTTTTTGCATGAGTTTCTAATGATGTTAACAAAATCCTATTAGAAAGGGGGGAGTAAACGACTCACCAAATGACCTATGACTCAGAGACAGAGCATCTCATTCTAAACTCACTTTATAAATTAACTGCACAAAATTACCTGGACAACATTTTTAGACTAGATGTCTCAGCTTCTTACTCAAAATAATGATATAATGAAATTTTTTTCCATGATTTTATGAGGCAGTTGTAAGCATCAAATAAGATTTTTTTTAAAAACAGCTATAAATGTGCTCCATATACCTAAAAATCTATCTGCAATGTTTTATAGTATCCACTCAACATTGAGTACATGAATTTCATTCATAATCTGCATTAATACATTTGGAAGTAAAGCTGTTCCTTTGATTTTCACATTGTTACACCATAATGATACTTACTATTTATCACTCAACTCCCATTCCTTATCTCTGGGAATACAAAGTGGTTAAAATGTAGAGACCATAATAGGAGAGAATGACTCATTTGTACACTGATATACTTGAAATGAAAGAAGTATTAAAGGTCAATTTAAGAAAATGTTTAGCACGTGAAACATCAGGGAAATAGCTACTGAGTTTATAATTTGATAAAGATAAAATCAGGCTGTGGTGACAAAACCCATAGCAGCTAAAGGAGATATGAAAGTCAACTAAACAGGGAAGAAAAGTGTGAAGTGGGAGACGTGAAACATTCTAATTATTTTGATTTTGTTTCAATTGTAACTGGAATATGGTAGTAAATAAATCTAATAATTAGTTGTGTTTACAAAAACAATCCTCTGAAATTGATGTTTGACTGGAACAAATCATTAGCAACATCAATAGCAATCGGTGACATGATTAATCAAACATTTGCATAGCCTTTATGCTATGAAAATGCAATTGTGGGCATAATTGATAAGACACTCAAATTTCTTAGGCATCCTGTGAATGGTAAGGACTGTTTTATATTTTAAGTCTAATTTCCTTTCCTTGAGCTCTTCTCTACAGTACTCCACAAAGATATCATTATGTTTAAGGATACATTTTACTCAATTGGCTCTTCTCAAAAGATTATCGTTCAGAGGGCGCCTGGGTGGCTCAGTTGGTTAAGCGACTGCCTTCGGCTCAGGTCATGATCCTGGAGTCCCTGGATCGAGTCCCGCATCAGGCTCCCTGCTCGGCGGGGAGCCTGCTTCTCCCTCTGACCGTCCCCCCTCTCATGTGCTCTCTCTCTCTCTCATTCTGTCTCAAATAAATAAATAAAATCTTTAAAAAAAAAAAGATTATCGTTCAGAAAATAAAAGAGTGAGATAAGTGGATTCAAGAATGTCACATATGAAATATTTGGAATGAGATTTTTTTTTTTTACTTTCTTTTTCTGGTAGGATTCATAGAAACTTAATAATCTGTCAATTATTAAATAAAGTGAAAGAGATGAATATACAAGACACCTCAAATTAATAATAATTATGAATATGGTTAGTACATAGCCACAGCAAATGTGGTAATAACAGGTTCAGTTCAAATATTTATTAAGGAGACAGTTGGATAAATATAGACTGAATCCCAGCTATGTGATGTAGTAACTATGCTCTTTTGTGCAGATTATTGAGCCTGTCTAATGCTCATACTTTATTGTGTCATCTTATAGATATGGTGTATTTGATCTCTCCCAAACACTGAGTGTCTGCTATGGAATATTTTCCTTCCCCACAGGCCAGGCACTATGGGACATATCTACAGAAAGTTTCTAGTTTTCCATCGAGGAATAGGTTAAATGTGAAATAATTACAAATATTTTATATAGCATTTATATATTTATATAAGATTAAATGATCTTAGAAATACTTGCTATTATTATTGTAATTCATGAATTGATGATGTGCTGTTTCCAATGCACTATTAGCATAATAATGAACCCCTCTCTGAGAGCAATATCCCTAGCACAGCAAGAATCGGGAAAGCCTGAGGTGGAGACAACTGTGTGGGCCAACTTAACTGGGGAGTTCTCCTCGGGAGAGGGGAAACTCAAGCAGGACCCTGAGGCCTGGGTAGGTGGGCAGGGCAGAAGGAGAATGACAACGCAAGCTGGGAACCCCACAGTAAAGTCAGGAAGGTGGGGAAAAGACTGAGGACCTCAGAACTGCCTTAATCACACCGTATTCAAAGACTTGGTTTGCTCACGCTTTTTAATGGATGTGTTTGAAAATCTGGGTTCACTTGAGTCTCTTGTCTCAATGCATTATTTCTTCCCACAAGAGAGTCCTGATAGATGGTGTTCACACAGATGAGCCCTCTGTACCCCACAGAAGGAGGCAACAGCATAGATGTGATCCCCGAAAACCTTTAGTAATCCTGGACTCAATTCTTTACCACAGAGTATTCCTCTCAATTATGACGTAATGCGTGAGTGTATCTTCAGTTCGTAGATTTCCTTTTCATTTCTAATTGATGTTTTGATGAAATGTCAGTTTCAATAATTCAAGCATGTGCTTCACTCACCCCATTAGCACACACAGTGCCTAACCCAGAGCCTTGAATATGGCAGGGTTTTAATAAATATTTGTTAAATGCAGGGATGAATCATTGCAAGGTGACTGCATTTCAAATTAACCTCTTCTGAGAACTTCCTGTAATCAATCCCCTACCTCACCCCCAGGCATCTCTCCCTCTCTTCCAACCCCAGCACTTGGTGACAGTGTGTCTCCCATCACTGCCATGCTTATTTTCCAAATTTCATGCTACAAATTGAATTTTTATATATCCAATTTGATGGTAGCAACACTCCTAGAGTGCGGACTCAGTTTCCAAATCTCATTTCTCATATGACCCTGGCAGTCGGCAGATTGGGTTGTAATCCTCATTCTCACACTGAGCGCCATGGACAAGGCAGTTTAGTGACTTCTACTTGTAACAGTGGGTCTGCTTACTTTGGGGGAGGGGGGTCTTTACACATGAAAGTGCATCGTGCAAATTATAAGCCACAATAAAATTAGAAGATGGAATTGGATTAGTCAACTAACTCTACATGTAGAATGATATATCAGTACACATTACGATTGCTGAGACAAGTAGATGGGCGTCTTACTAATTTTTTTTATTATGTTATGTTAATCACCATACATTACATGATTAGTTTTTGATGTGGTGATCCATGATTCATTGTTTGCGTATAACACCCAGTGCTACGTGCAGTATGTGCCCTCTTTAATACCAATCACCAGGCTAACCCATCCCTCCACCCCCCTCCCCTCTAGAACCTTCAGTTTGTTTCTCAGAGTCTATATTCTCTCATGGTTTGTCTCCCCCTTCGATTTCCTGTGCTTCATTTTCCAGAGGTACAGGGAGTAGATAGGTGTCTTACTAATTTTTTTAAAGTCTTCCTAGGTGTGGGTTATCAAAGAAGACTTTGAGGAGGAGGAAGCACATGGAAATGAGTAGAGATTTGTTTGTGAAAGAAAGAAGAACATTTCGAACCAAGAGAATGACAAGAACCAAGACAGGCAGGACTGCATTGGGCTGTCAACAAAGAAATGATATGGGGATGGTCCTGCCCTGCAAAGATGAGGCTCAGCTCTAGATTTCAACTGTGAGAAATGTAGTTGGAATTCTTTTGTAGGCAATTGGAAGCCACAGATATCTCTGGTCAGAGATATCTGACCAAAGACGACCATGACAAACCTGTTAAGAAAATAGTAAGAAGCAAAATGAGGAAGAAATTTGAATGGAGAAAGAAGGAATGAAGGAAGGCCTGCAGAAAGTAATGATCCAAGTGTGAAATAAGAGCCACAGAAGAGGAAGGAGTGGACAACAAACACTGTGACTCCCAAGCGACTATCAATCTGTCTGCCTCAGATGTTCTTTGGTCCACAGAAAGGTATTTTCTTTTTTTTTTTTTAAAGATTTTATTTATTTATTTGAGAGAGACAATGAGATAGAGAGAGCATGAGAGGGGGGAGGGTCAGAGGGAGAAGCAGACTCCCTGCTGAGCAGGGAGCCCGATGCGGAACTCGATCCCGGGACTCCAGGATCATGACCTGAGCCGAAGGCAGTCGCCCAACCAACTGAGCCACCCACGTGCCCCTGGAAAGGTATTTTCTTAATTAGTTGTTATAACTTCAATATTAAGAAATTACATTTAAAAAAAAACTGGATTTCCAGATTAATTTTTTTGAAAAAGGTGTTAGCAAGGATTGCAGAGATATATGAATAAAGGAAATTAAACTCTCCTTTCCCCATGGGAAAAAATCAGATGTGTACCATTTGCTGGAGTCCTCACCCCTCCCTTTTGTCCCTTAGCACCATAGTAGTATTTCAGTCATCACTTTCCAGTCACTTCTGCTACTCACACCCCCACTAAACACTTCCATGTTATGACCAGCATTTTGATTTTAAGCCCTTCGATTATTGTCAAAGAACTGGGTAAACGGAGTTCATCTGTCAGTTATGGGGAAAAGGGAGAAAGGATTTGGGAGGTTTCTGGTGTCTTAACTAATGTGAAGAAGAATATGGTGCCATTACCTGAGGTGAATAGCAATGAGTGGCAGATTCAGGAGAGAGAAACTGAGTCTGATTTAGATATTGCATGAATCCATATGGATCTATCCTTTGGGCAACTGGAAATTCTAGCCTATAAGTCATATGAACCCTGAAAGCAATGGTTATTTTTTTTTAAAGATCTTATTTATTTATTTATTTGACAGAGAGAGACACAGCGAGAGAGGGAACACAAGCAGGGGGAGTGGGAGAGGGAGAAGCAGGCTTCCCGCGGAGCAGAGAGCCCGATGCGGGGCTCAATCCCAGGACCCTGGGATCATGACCTGAGCTGAAGGCAGACGCTTAATGACTGAGCCACCCAGGTGCCCCTGAAAGCAATGGTTATTAAGTATTGTGCATAAGGACCCGATCTCAAGAGAGTTCGTAAAGCAAAAAGAGAAGAGGCTTGAGGATGGAGAATTAGGTCATGAGGGAGACAAAGAGACATGTACAGAGCATATTTAAATGAGAGTGCTTAAGAAAATCAATCACTCAGTCATCAAATATAATGAATATAAGGAATGTGTCACTTTGTGAGGACCAGCTT
Source organism: Leptonychotes weddellii (assembly GCF_054177405.1). Taxonomy (NCBI): domain Eukaryota; kingdom Metazoa; phylum Chordata; class Mammalia; order Carnivora; family Phocidae; genus Leptonychotes; species Leptonychotes weddellii. Next base: position 3,799,349 of record NC_138370.1, read on the forward strand.
TCTGTCACTCTGTTCATGTGCAAAAGATAAAACTATAAATTTAGCATTTGTGTTCACTGAGGGACAAAATATTTTGCTTTTAATTTTTTTAATTTTTTTTCTTTTACCCTATATATAAAGAATCCACCTGGTTTTAAAATTCTCGATTATTTGGCCCAAGCAGGCAGGTACAGAATGTTTTCAGCCTTGAAAATTTTCCTGATATATTGCATTAATACTTTCTAAACTAACTTTATAGGTGCTACCTTGTGCTATGTGAGGTAAGAATAGAAACCAAATAGCAGAAGGAAAAGAGAGAGAGGAGAGAAGCCTAGGATCAATGATTCCCTAAGTGGGAAAGAGGAGACATATTTAGGGTAGGGAGAGAGAGGTTGTAAGAAGTCTTTGAGTCCATCTTTCTAAAATCTTTCCCTACATTACTTAAAAATATAAACATATAGTTATTTTTTATTTTTATAAAGATTTTATTTATTTATTTGAGAGAGAGAGAAAGAAAGAGCAAGGGGAGGTGCAGTGGGAGAGGGACAAGCAGACTCCCTAAAGAGTATGAGGCCGGACTCGGGGCTTGATCCATGAACATGAGATCATGACCTGAGCCAAAATCAAGAGTCAGCCGCTTAACCAACTGAGCCACCCAGGTGCCCCTAAACATACAGTTATTTTTAAATATAATTAATTATTTTAAAGTTGTAAAAAAACAACAGGTTGGAGTAGGAAAGGACCACTGTTGTCCATTTTGAGTATTTCTTTCCTGCTTTTGGCACAATCGTTTGTTTTTCACACAGAGTATGTGAAGTTCTCCACCATCCCAAGCTTCTGCCTATGGGAATCTCAGCTTGCGGCTGACCTATTTCCAGACACATGCATCTCCAATAAGCCCAAGCATTATAAAGCCTGAGAAAGACATGCCCTGTATTGCCCATCTTGATCGCAGTCTCCTGCTCTTCTCCCAAAGGAGAAAATAAAGTCATTTGGAAAAGCAATTAGTTTAATTTTGAGGAATCTTGGATTCTAGACTTTCCTAATATCCTTTATGAAATTGGGTGAGTCATTTAAAATAGGCAGGGTTTCTTGTTCACAAACTTAAATTAATGAAGGAAATAGAGCCTTACTTTCTTCAAAATGTGTTAGGAAAATAAACAAAGACAGTAAGTTTTTAAATGATTGAAAAATAAAAAACTGGATATTGCCTCCTGTATCAGCAAGGTGCTCTGGGGGCCTTCTCAACCAATGGATGACTTTTCTTCATGTCATTTATGGCCTGGGGACATTTTAGTTCCTGTTAGAAAATCACATATCTCGGGGCGTTTGGGTGGCTCAGTCGTTAAACGTCTTGCCTTCGGCTCAGGTCATGATCCCAGGGTCCTGGGATCGAGCCCTGCATCAGGCTCCCTGCTCCGCGGGAAGCCTGCTTCTCTCTCTCCCACTCCCCCTGCTTGTGTTCCCTCTCTCGCTGTGTCTCTCTCTGTCAAATAAATGAATAAAATCTTTAAAAAAAAAAAAAAAGAAAATCACGTATCTCTTACCAAACTCCAGTCACAAAAGCTATAGACTCTTGCTTTAACGCTGTTCTCAAGATCCACAGCCTGAAATAATGTAGGAAAATGAATGTATCTTGTCAATTCTTCTATTGTGAAAGTAGGTGCCAGAAACGGCCGATATTTCCTAGTGTTTTAAGGAGTCTAAACTAGATAACGCAATTAGGAAACTTGAAATACAAATTTGATCACACGCTTTACCATTCACTCATTCAAAAATTTCATTGTGTAGTTATTTCCAGAAGATGTGATGTTGTGTGTGTAAGTCCTTGCGTAGATATAAAGTGGTTTATAAATGTTTAATACCAGCTCGGAGAATGTATTATACCTCATTAACATTTAACAGCATTATGGTGTTCTTTAATTCAAGATTCATTTTTTTTTTTTACTACAACAACTACAATATGAATAATAAACCACTCAGATTTGGCATTTATAGGTACTTTATTCCTTTTTTGAAAATAATTATTATCCGAATGCAAAATGCAGGCAGCTATTTGAATGTTTTATATTTAGCTGTTGATTCATGTTCGCATGTAACTGGGCCCATAGCCCTGAGATGGTACTAGTTCATGGAATAGCAAAGTTTTGATAAGCTTCGACATCACTCCCAAAACTAGAAATAAATCAAGTCCCAAGATGTTTGGAGATGCACACTGCAGATATATTTTGATATTTATCCATGCTATAGCTATCCAGTCCTAGATATGCATGTATATGTGTGTGTGCATATATAATCCATTGCTCCAAAGTGTTAGCATGAGTTTTAACACAATAAGTGTTAGTTCAATGAGAACAACTGCAAAAATTACATGTTCATTATGAACAGACTTCATCGCAAGTCCTAGGAAACACATACAGTAATTTCTGGAGTATACATAAATTTTGTCATGCCTTCCCAAATACTTCAGGTAAAATCACTAAAGTAGTGACATTAAAACTCAAAAGATGTTTCAAATAACATAACTAAGAGAAACTATACCAGTGAATATTGCATTTTTGCTAGTATCTGGAGGCAACAAAGTTACTAGGGATGATTGCATTAACTTTGTCAAAGATGACCCATACAAATTAATCTATCTAAACCCAGTATCAAATTATATAGCCAAACTTCTAGCTCTAACTAGTTGCAGAAGCCAGTGGATCCCAAAGATACCTACATATCAGAATCCCAGGAAAGCATCTTTAAAAAAAAAAAAAAAGATTTTTTATATTTATTTGAGAGAGAGAGCATGTGAGGGACAGAGAGAGAAGCAGACCCCCTGCTGAGCAGGGAGCCCGATGTGGGACTCGATCCTGAGACTCCAGGATCATGACCTGAGCCAAAGGTATATGCTTATTGGACTGAGCCACCCAGGTGCCCAGCATCATTTTTTTTTTTCATCATTTTTAATATATAGAATCCCGGATATCTTGGCTCTGAAATTTCGATTTTATACATCAAGAGTTGGTCCTGAAAATCTGTACTTTTTGAAGCTCTTTCACTAATTTTAACACAAAGTTAGGAATGGGAATTACTGAGTTACACTATTGTCAGAAAAAAATAAAATATAAGTACCCACATATACAAGATATATATACATATATGCACATATATATAAAAGATAGATACAATATATCTAAAATATATATATACAGGGCGCCTGGGTGGCTCAGTTGGTTAAGCGACTGCCTTCGGCTCAGGTCATGATCCTGGAGTCCCGGGATCGAGTCCCGCATCGGGCTCCCTGCTTGGCAGGGAGTCTGCTTCTCCCTCTGACCCTTCCCCCTCTCATGTGCTTTCTCTCATTCTCTCTCTCTCAAATAAATAAATAAAATCTTTAAAAAAATAAAATAAATAAAATAAAATATATATATACAATATAATATATATGTGTGTTTATATATATATATATATATATGAAAAGGCAACATTAATCCATCTGTAATACCAACTTACATCTGTGTTAAGCATCCTGGCTCTTCATTTTCCTGGGAGAAAAACCTATATGCTTAGTGCTGTCTGTAGGAGATAAATCCACATTAGCTCTGTCATTGGTCCTCAAGATGCTTCTGATACAATTGAGAAAAGTATATTAGAAGATTCTTTCCCGTGTCTTCCATACTGCCCTCCTCCTCCTTTTCTACCTAATAGAACTCTTTTCATATTCCAACAGCCACACCAATATCACTTCCTCAAAGACCACCCCCCACATTATCTGCTTATTGACAACCCCAAACCCTCCAGGGTGAGCCAAGCACTTTTATTTCTGTCCTCTCCTAAACCTGAACAAAACACAAAGGACTGGAAGTCCTGGAGATGGGGGGTGGGGGAAATAGGAGTGCACTTGTCTGATGATCCCTGGGTATTGATGGAAGTGTTGAATCACTATATTGTACACCTGAAACTAATATCATACTGTATGTTAACTAACTGGAATTTAAATTAAAAAACTTACTTTTTTTAAAAAAAAGTAACTAGAGTAGTAAGGTCTATATTTTATAGAATTAGTTCTTTTTTAAAAAAGATTTTATTTATTTGAGAGAGAGCATGCGAGAGAGCACAAGTGATGGAGAGGGAGAAGCCAGTTTCCCACCGAGCAGAGAGCCCAATGCGGGGCTCGATCCCAGGACCCCGGGATTATGACCTGAGCCGAAGGCAGACACTTAACCGACTGAGCCACCCAGGTGCCCCTAGCATTACTTCTTAACTTCACTCACCATTCACTCCTTCACCCCATACACTGATTTCTTTTATTTTTACTTTCTTTCTTAGTACTTTAAGTATACAAGACTGAGTACTTTAAGGATATAAGGAATGTCTTTCTCTTGGCTCTGCTGTAGCTTTCTCCCACAGGTTTTTTTTTTTTTTTAAAGATTTTATTTATTTATTTGACAGAGAGAGACACAATGAGAGCAGGATCACAAGCAGGGGGAGAGGGAGAGGGAGAAAGAGGCTTCCCGCGGAGCAGGGAGCCCAACGCAGGGCTCGATTCCAGGACCCTGGGATCATGACCTGAGCCGAAGGCAGACGCTTAACACTGAGCCACCCTGGCGCCCCTCTCCCACAGGTTTTAACATATGGTTGGTTTTTTGTTATTCTGTAGATTCCCAATAATATTCTATTTTGGTTTTCTACTTGACCCAAGTGCTATTTAAGGAAAATATTTTGAATTCCCAAGTAGTGGAATCATTTTGTTTTCTGATTATGTTGTGATTTTTTTAAGGTATTGAACTGTAATGGGAGCATTTGTCAATGTTTTTTTCTACTTTGCAAAATAGATTGCTTACTTTTAGCCTTATTACAGTTTCTTGTTTTTTAAAATGGTTATTGGCACTCTGAGAGAGTGTATTTTCTGATTTTTTTAAAGATTTATTTATTTGAGAGAGAGAGCACGCACGAGTGGGGGATGGGGCAGAGGGAGAGGATATCTAAGCGGACTTCCCCTAAGCGTGGAGCCTAAGGAACCTAAATGCAGTCGGATTTCAGGAGCCATGAGATCATCATGACCTGAGCCTAATCCAAGAGTTGGTCGCTTAACCAATGGAACCACCCTGATCCCCCCTTTTTTTTGGTGTCTATTTTCTGAATTTAGAGGGTTCATGTGTAAACATATACATAATATAGTAAGAATTTACGCTATCCTGTTATTTAGTGTTTTTTGTTTGGGGGTTGTCCTTTTCGCCCTCTCTATAACTACCATCATGGGTGAAGTCTCCTAGACCAGAGCTGGCAACCTGTTTCTATAAAGGATCAGACAGTAACTGCTTTAGGCTTTGTGTGTCATCCAGGCTCTGTTGCAATGATTTAGCTCCTTCGCAGCCCAAAATGGCCCCTGGGAAACAAACAAAAGGACACCACTGTGTGCCAATGAGACTCTCTTTACAAAATCAGATGGCAGAACATGCTGGCCTGTGAGTGGTGATTTGCCAATCCCTACTGTAAACCACTGTTTTTCCATATATTTATCCTTACATTTCCTCCTGTTTTTGCATTATGACAGTGTCATATTATTTGGTACTTAGCTACCCCAAAATATTACCTTTTTACTTTCAATATAGATTTTAGATTTTTTCATTAATTGCTCTGTCTTGATCTCTTGATGGTCTTTTCTCCCGAATTCAACCTCTTGTGGGATTAAGATTGCGGTTCTCTGTTTTCTTTCTGTTTACTTTCAACACTCATAAATCACTTTTCAGTGAGGATGGATGAATTTTACTAAGGTATATTACCTTGGAATTCTGACTCCTAATAGGTAAATCTAGGTAATTTTTATAGATTGGACACATATAGCCAGTATTAATTTTATACTTTCTCATATTTTTCTATTTTTCCTTTTAAGAGTTTTCACTGCATGATCTGTGTTTTTGTTTATTTTGCTTTCATATTAGCTTTGTTTTCTGTTCTGTTGTTCTAATTACAGAAATTTTATTTTTGTTAAAGTAATTATTTCTATCATATTAATTCTCTATAATTATACTAATTATTTTCTCACATAGTATCTATTGATCCACTTTGGTGAGGAATGAGGACATTCATGTGTTTCTAGGTCTTTTTTTCCCGCCCTCCACTGTCAGGTGTGTAAGATTTTCTTCTTTTTTTTAGTGCTTTCCTTTTAAAGATAAATAGATTTATATGACCCTGGCTTTCTCTCGGCTTCTTTTCAACCTCTCAACTTTTGTTATTTATGTTTTCAGTTTTTGCCAACATTTGTATTTCACATGTAACATGAATGTCCATTTCAAGTAGTCTTAACCCCACAGTTAAATATTTTAATGCCCCCCTGAATTTTTTTCAGTTCTTTGTCAGCAAGATTTTCTGCCTGATATTTTCTACCAGAAAAGCTCCTTGCAACTCTACTCCCAGAATTCTTCCAATATTTTTGAGTCATTCTTTGCACATGAATGACAGTTGGGTTGGCTGTCAGACGACTGGGTGATATTTGACTTGATGTCCAGGTTATCACCCTGACTCTTCAAGCCCTGAAGTTTACTGTCAGCTCCGTATTTTCCTTCTTATAAGTTGAAGAGTATGACTTGACGCCCGAAGAGTTTCTTTCCTCAACTATACCGGAATATCTGTGCCCTGTTCTTTTCTCAGTGTATGCTGTAAAGATTCTCATATTTCTTAAAAATAATCTTTAAATTATAATTGCAGTTATTTTTTTCTGTGCTATGGCTTCTATTCAGTGGACATCAAATAGTAGGTATATGATGAATATCCCCGGCCCGTCTTCTCCCTGTGCAATTTATCCACAATATTTATTAACTATATATTTATTTTTAATTTGTTATCCTTGTGTTTCTAAGTCCTTGCCTTTTTCTCACACACTGTGTTCTCAGCAGTGTTGTTTCATTTGCTTTTTTTAGCTTTTGCTAAGACTCCCATTTGTATTCCTTCCCCTTCTTGCTGAGCTCTGCCAGTTCACATTTTAGCTTCTCTGTTGTACCAAGTCATCCCTAAGCTTTTGCACTGAGGATCTTTCTCCTGTTCTATAAAAGCAATTGCTTCATTAAAATTTCATTCTCTTAATTCGTGGCAATATATTTGGGCCTGATTGTCATTTGCTCTCTGGCAAGAACTGGCAGCTGAGTGTTCTTTGTTGCCATTTTTCCTATCTCCATCCCCTTTGGCATGGGTCTTTCTATACAGTGATCAGAGGCTAGCTCTTTTTTCATTTCTTTCCTGTATTTATTGAATGAGCCATTTACAAAACAAACAAACAAAAACAAAAACAAAAAACAAAACAGATATGGATGAGGGAATAGAGCTGTGTGCCTGGCTAGAGAAATCTTTTTTCACCTCGGAGTTTGGTAGGTATGGAATGTTTTAAACTTTATTTTTCCTTACAGTAGAAATACACTGCTGGCTTGCTCACAAGGCAGAAGCTCCTTCCCCCTGCCCTCCTTGAAAATGTGGAGATGTGCCAGGTGTTCTAGAATGAATGGTCAACAAAGTCTAAGGAAATTTCCTGTGCTAGTCCATTGTGAAGGAGGGCTACACATTCTGGTTCATCAGCTGCTTTGAAGAAATATCCTTTGCTGGATTTTTCTGGGCTGTCACCAGGGGCCATGGTTATCTGCTTCCTGTCTGCTGATGTGGTTTTTGTTCTTTTAGCATCCCTTCCTGGAATAGAGCTGAGAGACACAAACTCAGCCTGCCCTGAGTGGGACGGTTTCTCTAATTATTTTTTATTATTTTTTGAGACAAAATAAGAGTGCTTTTTCTTTTTATTTTTTGTAGTTTTTCATATTTTAGAAAGTTTTCTATAAAACAGGCCATTACCTTGTTATAAGAAAAGTACAATAAATAGTCTGAGGTTGGAAGTTGGGTTTAAGGGGAAGAACTTCCCAGTGGTGTATTTATCATATCCTTTATGTACTAGCATCTTTAAGATATTTCCCTTATGCCTAATATCTTATATTTATTAGTAGCTTTTGACCAGTAAAGACCACTAAAACTTGTACATCTGAAATACTTTGAAATAAATACTAATTTTAAATTGTAAAAAATGTTAAGAGTAAGAAAAATAATTTTCATTATACAATATTATATAAAATACAATAGTTATAAATTTAAAATTATAGAATAAAATTATTATAGTTTTAAATTATAAACCTTACCAGAAATGAGACATGAAAAATATCACATATTGTACACCTAAAACTAATATTAGTATGTTAATACTAATACTGTATGTTAACTTAGTGGAATTTAAATAAAAACTTAAAAAAATAAATAAATAAAATAAATAATAAATAATAAAAATCACAGAAGCTATCTAGAAGGAAATTAGTCAAAATGGCTCAAAAGCCAATAATGGAAATGAGTATAATGCTGATGAATTTCTGGATGAATTCCCAGTATGTTCAATTTTGATTTCAGTCCAGGGAAAAATCAAATTTTTTGTTCATAATCCTGTCTTATAACTACATAAAAACCATATAACATGAAGACTTTCGTTGCCATTAGGGTTGAGAGAATTCAGAAGTGAACTCTAGCATATGAGTAAGATAAGCTCCATGGTAGAATAGGCAGCTGCAAGCTCCCATCCCTCACAAAACACTTCACAACAAGCAGAAATGGCCAGAACACACTTTGTCAGAACTCTGAAAAAAAGTCAAAGGCTCACAGCAACCAAGCAAACCCTACATCAAAAGAAAGGCAATGGTAACCCAGTCCTAGCCCCTCATAGTTCCACTATAGTCTTGAAGGCCATGGATCATATTCCCAGTGAGGGATCCTGGTCCCTGACTCCAAAGCAGCAGAGTAGAACCCGGTCACAAATTATTGTGCAGGGCCATTTCCATCTGTCTGGGGGCTACTGGGGGTCTAACGCAAGGTGCTCTTCTCTGTTTTGCCTACCTCAGCACTCACCCAGGCTGGGAAAGCATAGGGCATTAACTGAAACTGTTGTAAACTAGATGAACAAGCTACAGGCACCTAGACAAAAGATTACAGTTGAGACCCACAACAGACTGAGTCCTGGGAGAAAGAGGCTGGAGAGTCACTTTGGTCAGAGCATCAGAAGCACTACACACTACACACTAAGAAGGGATTTAAAAAGCCACATTCATGTCCCAGAGCAAGATGTAGGCTCCAAAAAGGTCTTAGAAGTCCTTGAGCTTTCCCCTTGGGCTGATCTTAGGCTCAGTACAAATCTGGCTGAGTGGTGAAGGGCAGCCCCAGCACAGAGCCAAGAGAGGTTTGTTTGTTTTTTTTTTCCTCTCCTGGCATTCATGAAAAGCACTAGCAGAATGCAAGCTAAGGAGGAGAGCTTCAATAATCAAACATGAAAAGGAAGGCAATCTCTGCAAAAATAGTTGTGACAACATCAACTCACTACACAGAATAGTAAACCTTCAAAAAACAAGACAAAATAGCAAACCTTGGGGAATGAAAATGATCTGATTTCTACCACTGCCACATTATAATGTCCAAACTCCCAGTTTTCAACAACAAATAAATTATGTGGCATAAAAAGAACTAGGAAAGTATGCCTGATGTAAAGGAACAAAATCAGTTGACAAACAACACCCTTGGTGAAGTCCAGATGTTGGGTTTACTAGATAAAGAATTAAACCACTGTCTTAAATATGCTCAAAAAGCTGATGGAAAACACAGAAAAAGAAAGAAAAATGGTCCCAGGTAAAACTGGTATTATTGTAGTTGGGGTCTGCAACTCCAATTTTTGTTTCTTTCAAATAAAAAGGTACATAAAACATTATAAAAATCAAAAATGCATATGTATTGGGCATGCAATGTATAAAGATCTTATTTGCAATGCAACAACATTAATGGGAAAGACAGAGTTGAGTGGGAGTTGAGTTTTCATATGTTACTGGAGATAAGTCCATAACAGTTTAAACTAGATTGTTATAAATTTCGGAGATTAAATATTAATCCCCATGGAAACTATAAAACATCACTGAAAGAAAATAATTAAGACCTAAATAAAAGACAGGATCCCATGTTCATGGATTTGGAAGACTTCATATATTTAGATATCAATTGAAAAATAATCCACAGATTGAACACAATCCCTATCAAAATTGCAACAGCCTTTTTTTTTTCCAGAAATGGAAAAAATGATCCCCAAATTCATATGGAATTGCAAAGACCCAAAATAATCAAAAGAAATATTTAAAAAAAAAGAACAGAAGACTCACACTTCCTCATTTCAAAACTTAATACAAAGCTGAACAGTATAATGCTGTTAGATAATAATAATTAGAACAGTGAGGTACTGACATAGGATAGATGGTAGAACAATACAATAGAATTGAGAGTATACTAACATACCCATGTATCAATGGCCATGTGATTTTGACATGGCCATTGATACATTTGACATTTGAGTGCCTAGGCCTTTCAATGGGAAAAATTTGGCTTTTCAACAGATGGTATTGGGCAACCAGATTTCCATGTGCAGAACAATGAAGTTGGACTCCTACTTCAAACCATAATCAGGAATTAACTCAAAACGGGTCAACAGCTTAAATATAAGAGCTAAAATCAGGGCGCGTGGGTGGCTCAGTTGGTTGAGCGACTGCCTTCGGCTCAGGTCATGATCCTGGAGTCCTGGGATCGAGTCCCGCATCGGGCTCCCGGCTCAGCGGGGAGCCTGCTTCTCCCTCTGGCCCTATCCCCTCTCATGCTGTTTCTCTCTCTCTCTCTCTCTCAAATAAATAAATAAATAAAATCTTTAAAAAAAAAAAAGAGCTAAAATCATAAAGTTCTTAGGAGAAAATATGAGGATAAATCTTCATGACCTCAATTTTGGCAGCACATTCTTAGATACGATGCAAAAGCATGAGCAACAAAATAAAAAAGTAAATTGGACATCATTAAAATTTAAAACTTTTGCACATCAAAAAACACTATCATAAGAGGAAAATGTTTGCAAATCATATATCTGATTACTGTTTATATAAAGAATTGCTGTAGCTCAAGAACAAACACAAGCAAACAGATTTTAAAAATGGGCAAATGATTTGAATAGACCTTTTTTCCAAAGAAGATATGCAATGGGCCAAGAAGCACAAGAAATATGCTCAACATTGTTAGTCATGAGGGGAATGCAAATAAAGCCATAATGAGATATTACATCACATCAAAAAGGATGGATATAATTTTTAGAAAGAAAATTAAAAAGAAAATAATCAGTTTGGTAACAATGTGAGGAAACTGGAAGCATCACTCATTGCTGATGACAATGTAAAATGGTACAGCCACTATGGAAAACAGTTGGGCACTTCCTCAGAAAGTGAAACATAGAATTACAATCAGACCCAAAAATTCAACTCCTATGTATATACCCAAAATAACAGAAAACAAGTTCTCCAACAGATTTATGTACACCAACATTTATTGCAGCATTATTCACAGTAGCCAAAAGGTGGAAACAACTAAAAGTCCATCAACTGATGAATAGATAAATAAAATGTAGTATATATGTACAACAGAATATTATTCAGCCACAAAAGGAATGAAATTCTGATTTTTGCTACAATAAGGATGCTCCTTGAAACATTATGCTAAATGAAATGAGCCAGACACAACAGAACAAATATTGCATGATTACATTTTTACAAAATATCTAGGCAAATTCATGCATTTAGAAACTAAATGTTACTAGGGCCTGGGGACAGGGCAGAATGGGAAGTTATTCCTTATTGGATAGAATTTCTATTTGGGGTAGTACAACCTTTGGAAATAGATAGTGGTAATAGTTGTACACTATTCGGAATGTAATTAGTGCCACAGAATTATACCCTTAAAATGATTAAGATGGAAATTTTTGTTTTATATATTTTACCACAGTAAAGAATATTACAAAAACAAATTATAGTAGTAAATTTAATTTAAATAATGATGAAATAAATGCAATGATTTTAAACTATGTTATTGTTATATGGAACAAAAAAATGGGATGTTTATATAAAGTTTTGAAATAGGTATTTTAAGACTAGTATGATGGTTTCAGAATCACTACTAACCAGCAATTCTCTCAATATCTTTAAATATGAATTTCTTCATCCAGTATATCAAATTCTATAATTTCCTTATTAAATTCACAAGGCATTATGTGTGAGACACAAGTGAAGTTCTTCAACTAGTAATACTTTGAAAACAGCAAAAATGTTATCCATTTTTAAGATAGGATTATTCATTATGCAACTGCATGGTTTGTATAAATGGCATAATAGAGTCCATAGGCTCTATGTGATTTTTAAGCAAAGCAAAAAGATGCCCCAAGTAGGGATTTTTGCAAAAGGATAATAAAAATGCATGTGTATTGATCTAAGTTAACCTTACAAACAACTTTTCTGCACAAATTACATTGGTACATGTCTATAATAATGATCCTTTGTGAATTCCAGTATCTAGCAAGAATACTAATTTTGCTAAGCATGCAGGGAACCATTTGTAATCATTTAAATTCCTCAGAGATCTTTGTTCTTAGACTCATTTCACACAAAATAATTCTTACATTTCCAGGTTAAACAAAATGAAAGATCCAGAACTTAAAAAAACAAACAAACAAGAAAACAAAAACCATGGCTCCATCCAATACATCATGTATTTGCTCAAAATTACCTACAGTTTCTTTCCACCCCACAATCTCAGGTTGCCAACATCTATCTTCTTTTCTAAACTTCTAATTTTACTTTTATTCCCCTCATGATGCAGTTTTACTTATACAATGAATGGAAAAAAGCACAACAACTTATAATACTGGAAAAACCATTCCACATTTCTTCTAAAATAATTTACCTATTTTTGCAAAGGATGGTATGCTGTGACAATTAAAATTATGTCTGTAACTATTAAACTTTTAGAAGGAATAAAATCCTCTCATCTATTCAACCTAAAATCCATTTAGAAAAGGTTTACATGTAAGAGTACAATGTAAAATTACTTCCTGTTTATAGGTAAAGGACAATATGAGGCAACACTGTCCATGGTAATAGAGGCAGGGCATCAGAAGGACAAGAGCACAAAGGGGGCCAATGGGTCCAATGGGAGAGGGGAAACAGGAAGAAAAAAGAGCACTCATCTGGTTAGGTGGAGGGAACACACTGGTGAATAAGAAACACTATTTTCCAGGACTTGGATGGAGTTATCCTTAATCTCCGAAGTACACCTCAAGTACGTCTGTCTCTGAGGTGACACATTGGGATAGAAATTTTGGATGATATTTGGAGACTTATAAATAAGGCACTCAACAGTCATAAGATTGGGATGTTTATTTTATTTATTTTTATTTTTTTAAATTTTATTTTATTTTATTATGTTATGTTAGTCACCATACAGTACTTCATTAGGTTTTTTTAATTCATTTAATTTTAACCTATTTTTTTAATTTTATTATATTAATTACCATACATTACATCATTAGTTTTTGATGTAGTGTTCCATGATTCATTGTTTGTGTATAATACCCAGTGATCCATGCAGTACGTGCACTCCTTAATACCCATCACCCAGTTACCCCATCCTTCCAACACCCTCCCCTCTAAAACCCTCAGTTTGTTTGTTGGAATCCATGGTCTCTCATGGTTTGTCTCCCCCTCCAATTTCCCCCCTTTCATTTTTCACTTCCTTCTCCTAAAGTCCTCCATGCTATTCCTTATGTTCCACAAATAGTAAAACCATATGATAACTGACTTTCTCTGCTTGACTTATTTCACTTAGCATAATCTCCTCCAGGCCCATCCATGTTGATGTAAAAGTTGGGTATTCATCCTTTCTGATGGCTGAGTAATATTCCACTGTATAAATGGACCACATCTTCTTTATTCATTCATCTGTTGAAGGGCATCTTGGCTCTTTCTATAGTTTGGCTATTGTGGACATTGCTGCTATGAACACTGGGGTGCATATGGACCTTCTTTTCACTACATCTGTGTCTTTGGGTTAATACCCAGTAGTGCAATTGCTGGGCCATAGGGTAGCTCTATTTGTAATTTTTTGAGGAACCCCCACACTGTTTTCCAAAGTGTCTGTACCAACTTGCATTCCCACAACAATGTAAGAGTGTTCCCCTTTCTCTACAACCTCTCCATTTGTTGTTTTTAGCCTTGTCAATTTTTGCCATTCTAACTGGTGTAAGGTGGTATCTCAATGTGGTTTTGATTTGAATTTCCTTGATGGCTAACAATGATGAACATTTTTTCATGTGTCAATCATTTGTATGTCTTCTTTTGACAAGTGTTTGTTCATGTCTTCTGCCCATTTTTTGACTTGATTATTTGTTTTTTGGGTGTTGAATTTGAGAAGGTCTTTATAGATCTTGGATATCAGCCCTTTGTCTGTAGTGTCATTTGCAAATATCTTCTCCCATTCTGTGGGTTGCCTCTTTGTTTTGTTGACTGTTTCCTTTGCTGTGCAGAAGCTTCTTATCTTGATGAAGTCCCAAAAGTTCATTTTCGTTTTTGTTTCCCTTGCTTTTGGAGATGTATCTTGAAAGAAGTTGCTGTGGCCGATGTCGAAGAGGTTACTGCCTATGTTCTCCTCTAGTATTTTGATGGATTCCTGTCTCACATTGAAGTCTT